>NC_050586.1:22795000-23395000 GCF_013368585.1 Megalops cyprinoides
ATTTTCAAAAAGAAAAAAAAATGCCCGCAAGAAACAAAACACTGGTTTAGCTTAACGAACCACAGCAAACTCTAATCAGCCCCGCTAAAATGTTCCATTAATAGGCTTCTATTTGGGGTCTCGGGAGTACAAACAGCCGCTCGTAATTTTACATAAGCTACAGAACATTTGCAGGGTCTGAGAGAGTAAAACACATTTGCTTGCAAGACATCACTGGAGCACAGCCGGAACAAGCTGTCTATCATTTTCTCTAGGTCAGGCTTAACCCAGTGACAAGCTACAAAACTAAGAGAGAGAGTTCACTGTCAGTTCATGCAAAAGACAGTAAGATGCTTACGAGCAAACAGGCCATTAAATCACACCCTGGCATTAACACACTTGTTTTTGATGAGCTGAGGACTCCGTGCCCAATTCCTCAAATTTCTTCCCCCTCTAATTCCTCTTAATTAGCCCTACTGAACCAAGCAGCTGTTTGGCTGAACAAGTTTGACCTTTGACCTTAATCTGTCGATGGGGAAAACAGAGGCCTTTCAAACCCTCTGGATTCAGCCCCACTTGGGGGGTACAGAGCACACCTTTTCTGTTTGGGTTCTGAGGGGTGACCGGTTGCTCCCTAAGAGAGTGGACCTCTGCCACCCTTGGTGATCGGGAGAAAGAGGCCGAGAAGGCACCAAAACAGGCAGAGACGCAAGCAGAAGGATGTGCCGATACCTGCTGACGTCACAGCCGCCTCATCCTCCTGATCCTCTTGTCGCTCATCGGCTCTGAGTGGCTCAGGGTCTGAGAGGAAGTCACGTCCTCCCTGCTCGATGTCTGAGCCAACCACCTCCACCCCCACTCTCCCTAGGCTTCACCCCGGCCTCACCTGCATCACCGGTCAACATGTTTACTCCCAAGACTGCCCACTGCTTGTGCAAGCTGCGCAATTCATAGAAGTCCTGCTACTAAAACATCCAGTAAGACATCTTTCAGGTGTCCCAGGGTGTACCCATAAATGTACATGCCCCATACACCTTCACCTCTTGCAAAGAAATATTATCCTTTGCAAATGTTTCGTCTAATGGCAATGGCCCTAAGAAAAGAGGGGGTGGATTATTTCTGTAAACTATATACATGTAAACATTGTCAAGCCACTCTCCTACATTTGTTTGTTCGCATTATTTACCTGGTTCTCAAGCGGAAAATGGTCAGAATCCATCAGAGCACAGATTCACATGTCATGTACTGCCTTTCTTTTGTAAGAACACAAATATTTTGCTATTCATATCCTGCTATAACTGTCAGGATTTTAATTTATGATGGCCACCTATTTTTAAGAGAATTAATTTTACTGTGTACAACCAATGTTTAATAATTTAAATGTAGTTACTTGTTTATTTTAGATACAAATTTACATATACATTTTAAATATGTTGACATTATCCGTTTCTTATGTTACACTAGTTTTTGAAATGCAAATGACATAATACTAGCAGTGATTTCATCAATGTGCCAGTAAGAGAAACAAGATTATCATGTAATTTCAGCCCTCTGGCTGCTCTGTTTGTACAGAGTAATTCAAAAGTTTAGCAGTAGGTCCTTTGGAAAAATATTCCATTTTAAAAGAGGGGACACAATCATAGCCACTCATTTACATTTTCATTTCAGCTGTGAATTGCTGTCATGCAATTGTGTTTAAATTCACCACCATTTTGAAATGAAATTACATTTAAGGTTGTTGTTACTGAGCCAAGCCAATGACAGCACAGCTCTGATCACGGGGCACTAAAAGATGCCTGGTTTTCATTAAACTCCAGTACCACATTCTCTGAAGGACTTAACTTGATTTCACATGGATGAGTGAAGCACATGTCTTTCACTCTGAGAAGGGGCATTCTAATGTTGCTGCTATGTTACAGAAGCACTGTGCGGGCATCAGGGGCTCTATAAAAGCTGCTGGATTGCACTCCATTACAACACATGGGAGGTAGCTGTAAGATTGCAGTCTCAATGTGTGAAACTGCCCCTTGGGGCAAAATATCCTTTAAAAGCTTTTTTTTTAAACCAGCGTCCCTTCCACAGGGAAAAGCGGTATCTGTGCGGGAGAAAGAAAGCACCCAAACAGCCCACGTGGACTGAAAGGATTTTTGTTTGTTATTGCCGTATGAGGTTTTTTTTTTCCTCCAAAGATGGAATCAATCAAAAAATCCAACGACAACAAAGAAAGAGAGCAGTCGCTCACTGCTGTTGCTTAACCGGAGCAACGCATGAGCCGAGCTTCTCGTCAGAACATGTCCAGACTTGTCTCTGAAAACCTTTCTTCTGCCAGACAAATCAATCCAGTCCCTGACTGCAGGGCCCAGCTGCGCTCACACAGACCCCAGCACCTCCCCCCCTCCGCGCTGTCTGAGATAAATAAAGAATGCAGCTGTGTTTCTTGTCCAGTGGTAATACCGCTATTCCACCACTGAGATGCGCAGGGTGCCAGAGAATGGGGTCTGAATTTCACAGCAGCAGTGAACAGTGGTCTTTTCACTATCACATGATGCAGTAATTGTGTACCACATCTTGGCTCCATTCTCAGCCTCTCATTTTTCCGTGAGCAAATATTACCACACTTACACTGTAAACAAAACACAGCTCTGGGTTATTCGTTTTTAACTACTCTTGACAAAGGATATCTGTAAGTACATGCAGTCACAGAAATATAACAAACCCTATTCAATTCCTCTTCCTCCAGTAAATTGCAGAGAGTAATTTCCCTTAATGGCTGCACTTAATCTTAGGTGTCTCCTGAAAAGATCGCACAACATCCATTTTCCTTTGCATTAAAATGCGTCTCCACAAAGTGCTAGAAACAAATTATCGTGGAAGAAGCCTACCGGTAGTACCTGAACACAGTTTGAACAGGTGCTGCCTGATTTGACTGGACCAGACTCTTTGTGATCACAGTGCAACGAAGCTGCTCTGTTCACATGTAATGTTCCTGCTAGGCTCCTGCAACGTTGTTGCAATATTATCGTATGACAGCAACCTTGAGGGAACATTCTGTGCGGCCTAATGACAATACAGACACTCACAAGTAACTGGTTCTTTCCATTCTCATGAGGGCAGCAGGGAAGGTTAGCCATGGAACAGCTTGGTCTTCACTCTTGAAAGCGATGTACAAAGCAAGATGTTAACGGTGGCAGGAAAACACTACTTCCAACCACAGCATACCTTCGAAAGAGCCCTAAACCTGGGCAATATGGAACACTTTCCTTTAATAAAACGCTCTCAAATACAGAAAACAGAGGACCTCTGCGCCTCTCCACAGCTTTTAAAATGGCCAGATACATAAACACTTGCATCAGAAAAGCCAAAGAATTCTTTTACAAAAAAGGAAAAAAAAAAGAAATATATCTGCCTAGTCTGACTTGTGTTTAAGATTGTTCTTAAACACTTATACATACTAACATGAGTTATTTTTCATCATACAACATACATAAAGGGTTTTCACTGATGCATTATCTGTTATCCAACTGATGCTCAGAGTGGCTGATCCTCCTTTTCTGGCACTTTGTAAGGAACACAACACGTGGCACATGTCTGGGCAAGCTGCATTCAAGGAAAACAAACACTCAGCTCCACTGCACAGAGCTTTCAGGCCTTCCTTTCATGGGCTTTATGATGGAATCTTACTCCCTCTTGTGGACAAAGTGAAGAAATGCCTGCTCTAGCTTTACCTGAGGCAATACTGAGTTCAAATGAACCATTTCATGAAATACAGACGATATTATACGGCAATTGATAATTGTACGGCATTACAATTATATGATGACATTTTTAGTCTCACCTATTCACTCAATGCATTAAGAGAATGTGAGGGAGACTTTGCAGTCTAATGGAAAGAGCAGCCTTACTTTGAAGCATGGAAAACACTTCATTTCACAATACCAGTCCAATATTTTCATATGAAAGGCATCTAATTCACTTCTCAAATACCCTGGGTTTATTTATAAGAGCCCTATAGCACTCCAAAGCAGTAAATAGAATGAAAATAATAATGGCATCAGACTTTACTGTTCCATGCTACTGGATTCAACTGTAGGAAGTAAAAAAAAAAAATTGTCATTGTCTACTCTGAATCCAAACCTCCAGTCCACCATGGCACACAGATATGACAGGATGCATTTCTTAAGCAACCATATTTAAAAACAGGAAAATGCACTATCCACTTCAATCTTTCAAAAAGGTGCTGACTGCAAACTGCTAGTGAAATTTCTGCAGAGAAGCTACTGCCAGAGCACACTATCAAAGAGGTCAATGAAAGAGCTACATATTCACATGGAGAAATGCTCATGCATTTCTGCTAGGTGCTTGATTGTAATTCATTCATCTGTGCCAATAAATATTCAGCTGTTGGCTGAAAAGCCCTGGCATGCTCCACAAAGCCCTGGCATGCTCCACAGCTACTGAAGGCACTCACTACATGTGCATATGGGTGTTGCTCTGCCATCAAATGTCAGTGCAATTGGCTGTACATGAGGGAAAAACATCTTGCTCTCTCTGCTAGAGAGAACAACACCACAAAAGCACAATCATATGTAAGGACATTGCCTGCTCTCTAGCTGTGCACTTCAGCCATAGTTAGACAGAATAACACATCTTTGCTATTAATGGATTATACCACCAAGAACAGACATATATATGTACCAACACTGCCTCATACTTGTAAGATTAAAACCTTTACAAAATCAGCAATGTCACAAACAATAACAACTAACTGTTACATTACAGCATTACCACAACATTACTTCACCGACATTTAAATACTTAATGTTTGAAGCGCTAGACTCCTTGCATAACACACATGTATGACACAAGTTTCGAAAGACCTCATAAACAAATAAAGAATTTAAGAAGCCTTGGATGGGTTTGCTTTGTAATAGTGCTTATCCTGTTTGAGTCAGGTAATGTCATCCAAATTGTTCAGTGTGACTTGGCTTCATTTTGAAGTCAATCATCTTAATGGTAGTCATATTTTTGCAAGTGTTTCCACTGACTTATGAAAAATAGTACATCACAGACATAACTTGACATTCATGAACTCTGCATTTTTGTGGATATATCATTTGGTACAATATGCTATGAGTTAACGTGACACAATGCATATGAAATGATGCAGCATAACAGAGGAGAATGGTGCCAACACTGTCCATTCAAAATGGGTGTTTAGTCATTGTTTAGACATTTTATAATCTATAAATGGTGAATCTTTGCACATTTGGATTCTGAGGCAGTACATTTTCACATTTTATCTGGTTAACTAGGCAGTTAATGATTTCATCAGCTTACATCAAATAAAATAAGACAGCTTGCAAGCAAGAGTTGTCCATTGCCAACCTTCTGGGCTAGCTTGCTGGCCAAGTAAACTGAGTCAGTTTTCAAGATCACCAGTAAGCTTGCAAACACCAAGTTTACGTTGTGGCTGTATTCACTGTCAGAGGACTAACTGTGTTCGTGTATGTGTTAATAAACTGGCGCCATGACATTTGCTAATGAAGTCAGTCAAACTGTTTATCAAGCTGAATGACATGACTCACCACATAAATTCAACTCACAGCTGAAGACCACATTTCTTATCCTGATATCAGACCTCATTACATCTTATCTTTTTTCAGTATGACTTGGTAACTCCTGACCACTGTACATGCTGACAGGCACAATTTGCTAGCCAGCTAGCCTGCTCGCTAGACTGAGTTATGGTTACACTTACAGCTAGCTGACTGATAAATGGTGAAATGTTCAATTCAGTGTCAACAGAATCACCTGAACGAACCGTAATTATTTAATTTTTGAATCTGTTATTGTTGCATTTTCCTGTGCTTCAAGGAAATCTCCTAACAAAACAGCTGCTGTACAGAGAGGAACTCGCCTTTTTTGGCTGCTCAAGAAGTGCATGCATTCTGTTCAGTCTGTATTTCTGCAGTGTCAGCTGGATTACTTTGAGCCAAAACTTCTATCATGTCAAACAGTTTTCACTGCTTTGCTTGTGGTTTGATTTGACTCAAGCATTACACCAAGATGGGATCGATTTCCATTCTTGCTGCATTTTCAGCACTCCCCCATACTTTTTTGATATTACTCAGCCTACATATATGCTCCATGTTTTTATTTCTATTGCCTATAAAAATGTGTACATATAGATCTAGGTCAAATTGACAAACCTAAACAGACTGAATTCGCTGTCCATATAAATCTAACGTTTTTATACTGATGTTGCTATAATGGCATTGGTCATTCATTTCAACCCATCGATGACATACCTCTCCAGAAATGGGATTTGTGCCATACTTCTTTATCCAAGGAACTATACTCCTACACAGAGAACAGAGAGATTTTAGTGTTTTTGCATGGCCAACCATTCTAGACAAGCTGATAAAATGGCATTAACTACAGGAATGGAAAGGGATGGTCAAATGTTGCTACATTCAGTCAAGGTGCAAACTTTAGCCGTGAGGACAAGACAGAAAAATATCAACCAAATCAGAAAAAGATTTCTTCAAGCATGCAAATTACAGTTCTTGAAAATCAAAATCAAGCCTGCTGTGAGTGAATGAGAAAAGCATTATGTTCACAGCACAATCTGGGAAGCTGGGACTGATATACCACACAAGTTTTTGAAACTGAGTAATTCTACCTAGATTCTACCTACCTAAAATTCCAAAGATTTTGGAGCCTCATGGCGAGGTCAACTAGTCATTGATGCTATCAGATTAGTTAATAAAACAATAATTAAATTATAACTCAAGGATATACAAAACCACAAAATTCCTATCAATATGCATGACAATCTTTTTCCACTTACTGAGCTTTTGTTGTTCATAGCGGTAGCTAGCTGTATACTAACAGATAAATCCACATGCTCTAGTGACATCAGTAAATTTTGCTTCTGTCCAACATGTATATTGCTCTGAGGTTCTACAGGAAAACTAAAAGCTTACATAACATAGCTGTTTTTAGGCACATTATATCACTGAAATGTTATGTTTCATTGTCTGTTTGCGTTTACATTTACATTTACATTGATTCATTCATTTGACAGACAATTTTATCCAAAGCGATTTACAAGTGAGGCAGAATACAACACAAGCAAGTCCTTCAGCGCTTGTAAAACCTCATTATGAATATCAATTAGCAAAAATTTCCCAACTGCTAGATATCCACTCAAAGCAAATATCAACTTCTTATAGCTGACATACTTGCACATAAGTTAACTTTTAACTAGAGGAAACTACAGGGTATATATGAACAATGATAACCTGGACAATAAATTAGGGATAAATTGTATCCTACATATTACGCTAAAAAAAGAACTCAGAACCTGAAATCTGAAACAATATGTTTGTGTGGCATACTTTTTGCCTTTAATTTACAATTTTCCCCATCCACACTACCTTAATGAGTTTTTTTTTTTTTTTAAGAAAGCAGGAAAGAAGTTTAAGACATGCATCCAATGAGGCAGGTGTTGAATATCGTTTGCCATTTTTCTGGTATTGTTGCACTTTATGACTGGATGCATTTTACATTTTTTCTGCACTGCACAGTAATTCACTTGAAAATCACAATCCTGTTTAAGCTCCCACACAACATACACTAACATACATAATGCATTACAACAGTGTTTTGAGACACACTACATAGTTGAGATTTCCGACTTAACTGACTGCTGCTAGAATGTATTAAAACAATCTACTTTCATCCAGTATGTACAAAATACAATCTGGGTTGTTTTCAATTATTTGGTTCTTTCTGCAAGATTGTTCCCTCTTGTTTTAGCGTGAAGCAACACCTAGCTTCATTACAAGCCCTTAATGTAAATTTTCTGTCAGACCCTGACCTTCCAACGAATAAGAATGCCTTTCATCTCCAGGCTTTTCATTTCATTTGTATTTTATGAATGAAGAGAAAGCACTTGTGGTACTCACATTAAGTCAAACACAGTCCCTTCAGGAGTGCACATGGGATACTCAAATGGCTGAAGGGACAAACTAGGGGAAAAGCAATAGAAAAAATTACAAAAAAGACAATGAGAGGACACTGAACAGAAGACCTTCATTAAAAGCCCTCGCTAAATCCTCCTGTACATAAATATTTCAAAAACAACTTTAGTATAGTGTCCAAACTGACCCATCCATCCACCCACTGATAAAAATACAGAGAAAATTGCATATATTGGGTCTCATTTGGTTCCCCACAATGGAATACAATGGGAAACACCTGACTTAGCATAAATGTATGGATGGGCTGACGTTTAGGTTCAGTGTATGTTCTGGATGACTGATACCTTGTGTTCATTTACACAAATCAACTCAGATTTGTGTAATAAATTCACATTTATCTAGTAATTGCAGCTCACTGAACTAGTTGATCACTCCATTTGTTCTGACTGTTTTAGAGGGAGATGGAAAGTCTATTTTGGCAATGTAGCCATTCAGAGAAGACTGCATCCTTCTCTGCAGAGACTAAGCTCTCTAGCTACTGCAGCTCATCAACGTTCACCTTCTTCTGTGAAAATGTCCCATCCTCAGGACCATTCATGTTTCACTGCTTATTAAATACTGTAACACTGAGATTTCCTTACCTGCAGTGGTCAAACGGCAGGCGTCTGAAATTAGCCTGTGGAATTTCTAGAGACAAGGGGGGAAACAGTTGTTCGTTTAATGTATTCGATACATTTAAATGGGCACGCTTAACAGGAAAATAAACAAGGAAACACAGCACATAAACAGAAAAAAACAAACATTCCACCTAAAAATACAACAAAACTCCACTGAAATACAGGGTACCACGTGCTAAAATCCATTGACAAAACCCAATCAAGGTCAAAACATCATGCTAGCAATAAATAACATATACCGACACGAAGGAACTGTAAAGCACGCTAACGTTACTTGCTGTCTGAAAGCAGTAAGCGAGTAAAATATAGGTGGCCACTGCTAGCTGACTAAGCGCTCGCCTTACCTGCTTTTTTCCCTCCATAGAAATGTGTGTACTCCGAACAAGTGATGTACCTAAAAACATAAAAATGTTTACCATTGCAAAATGAATAATAGTAATAAACATCCGCTAACTTAGTGGCTCAGCTAGCTAACTGACAAACAAACAAGTTAGCTGGTTCAATAACTAGCAACCAGGGAACAGGTTTCAACTGAATCTTGCAAAAGATTAATTTTCAAAGGACAGTACATTCAGTCAATAAGGTGTCTGGCTAGGTCAACAACGATCAATTTTAGAATACCTGGCCAACTAGTTAGCTAACTGGGAAAACTGAACATCACACAAGGGGTAGCCAGCTAATAAACGCTGAAAAATCAAACTTGCATTTTATCCTTCTGATGTTGCCTCTTCCCCATTTTGATAACGATGTGGAGCTAGTGTGGAGAAAAAATTCAAGTGTTGCAGTTTTGATGCTTGTTTAACAGACTAGCCAACATTCAATAACGTTAGACTTGTTTCAAATAATCTCGCACAACTAAAGCTTCCGGTTCCGCTGCGTAATTGCGTAATGTGCGTTTAGGTACAGGCAAAAAAGTCGTCCGATGTGGGTGCATTTCTCCAACCGAGCTACAGGCTCGTTGACACAAAGTTGTGCTTCTCTTTCCGTCCGAGACATGCCAATATGTGTTACCGAAAATACTGGAAAGTGCTGCTCTCAACACAAGTTGCAAAAACACTGGATTTAACGGGGTACAGTGGACTTGTTTTAATGAATGTGAGAGTATGAGATGAGTACATGTAACATTACATTCACATAGACATCCACTAGACGCTCTTACCCAGAGCGACTCCAGATATCAAAGTGCATCCAACAAAACTACATAAAACATGACACAAACAAGGGAACCATCACTCACACACAAACAAGAGGTGCACACCTGGCCCAACCCAACTAACCTGCAGGAGTGTACAATTCCAATCCAATATCTACACATACCAAAGGCCATTTCATGTTGTTGAATAAATTCATTTCATATTAAATTCCAGAAAGGTTTTTTTTTTTTTTTTAGATTTTCGTGTCTTTTTCCCCTCTGTAAAAGCCTCAAAACACAAATGGAATTATGTTGAATATACAAGGTGAGGACTGTGACAACTCCAACAAAAATGCTTTCAGTGTACATATGGCAAGATCAGTTAAAAATCATATTGGGTTCAAAACATATATCCTCAATGTCCTTTGAAAAAAACAGCTTTGTCACTGAGTATTAATATCAATCATACAACAAACAATACTGAAGTACCTTACATGCACATGCAGATGGAGACTATGTTGGCTGTGACTTCTCCTCTCAATTTTTCCAACTACTTTGGCCCTGTAGTTTGGTCTCTGAGCACAGGACTGTTTTTTTTTTGTTGTTGTTTTTTTTCCATATTTTCTCTGTGATAAACAAAGTAGACAATGCTGAAACGATAAGGGAAGAATAAACAATTCCTTTGAACATGTTGAAGAGGTACATTCTCAGAGTTTTTGGGTTATGTTATTGAATTAAATATGAATTACATTAGACTCCTACATTGTAATATAGAATGAATACCAACTTTGATGCAATTGGTAGGCTGTATGGGCACATGTGTGGGTTACTTCTGTATTTAAGGTTTCAGGTGTTTAAATTCACAGCCACAGACTGCAGGGACAGATAGATATGATTTGATGGAGCACATTTTGTTGAGAAGTTACATGAGTGACATGAGTTCATGGTGACTAGGGATGTGAAAGTTCAGATTATTTTATGAAGACTACTACAGACTATAGCTATGAGTTTAATAGAAAAGACAACATTTGTATTATCACTGATTTACAATATTTTTTTATGAAATTAACTAGTGAGCTAGCTAACTCACTAGCTTAGCGAGTTAACTAGCTTTCATGCTCCAGCAAGGTGGCCACCTTGCAGTTAGCTACCACGAAAAGATGTGGCTACATAAAAATGGCGTTAGAAGCATAACTAGGGCTATCGGACCATTTGTGATGATATGAAGTACGGGAGAGTTAAGACTGAGAAGTGGAGGAGTGCAAATGTTTTCAGTTTAGGCATGTGGCTGTATGCAATTACATCCTAATTCTTTTGGGTAAATGAGGTGAAGTCATACGAACGTAAATGTGTGTAATGAGTCGTTGTGCTTATTGCTGTACGAAAACCCAAAAAAGATACTTTGTGCCTTATAGGTATAGAGCATGCCTTGATAAACTCGCACCTTGGCAGATGGCATACGATCCCAGACTGTTTAGCCCTTTCGCGCGTACGATGTAAGGAGTGTGATCAATCTAGAGTGATCAATACAGTGTGCGGTCAAACCAGTGCGATTAGACCACTAGATTAGAACGGCTATTTACAGGTGACGCATCAAAACAACATTCGTTCTAAACCCACTGCTTTTTCACATAAAACTGTTCCAGAAATGCAATATGGTTATTTACTTTTCAATACAGATTCACACACTGTAAGCTGCAACATAAGCAGCATAACACAATTCTGACTCCCAAATCGGAAAAAATTCTACCTAACGTTAGCTTTGAGGAAACAGTGATTTAACTTAGAAAGTATTGCAAATGCGGCGGTGAAAACTATGAGAAGGTTAGTAACGCCTGAGTTATGAAAATACTGAAATCCTGTTTCTGGGTGTGATTAAATATTTCAATACATGAAATACCGCGCTGTTCCGTTTTTTTCCATGTTATGCTTGCCATTTGAGTCAACCAATCAGCGCCATTGCAGTGATACATTCACGGTCTTGTGATGTCATAAGTGAATCTGTGATGTCATCAGTATGAAAAGCATAAATATAGATTCACTCCTTGGTGCTGTCAGTGATTAGTAACCAAACAATTATTTTGCATAAATTAAAAAAGAGAAACACAATGGAGCAACATTCTTTAGATGACAGCAGCAGCAGTGGACTTGTATCAGACCTTGACGGTGGCAGTGACAGCAGCATGAGTAGCACCTCAGGGCTTGAGGCAGTTTCCTTCGCAGAAGAAGAAGAGCTGATAGTGATTTCCTCTGATACCGACTCTCTCTTCTCATTAGAGGAAAGGCCTGCCAACCCAGACAGGGAGACCGAAGAGATCGGAGGCAACATGGAGTCTGAGGAGGAGCCAAAGATGGAAGAAGATGTGAAGGAAAACTTAGATGGATCTCAAGATAACGATAACATGTGTGTGGAGCAGACTGCAGGCTCTTCTCTGATTGGTCTGCCAGCAGATCTCACTCTGTCCTCAGAGGCAACCACAGAAGAGGCAAATGACCCTGGACTTTTTGAGCAACTGGATGCTCCATCAATGGACATACTGCTTGATTGTGAACAGACTGTTCAGGGGCAGGAGTCTTATGGTTGGCTGTCAGATGAGATGTCTCACTATGAGGACAAGCGGTCTGAGCTAGAGACGATCCTGGAGGAAACTTGTGAGAGTCCATCTGTGTCAGAATATGTGCAGACGGAGCAGGAATCCACCATCACCAGTCTCAGGATTGCTCTGAAGCAGGAGCAGCAGAAGCATATGGCTGCTGCCACGCGCTTTGACAGGATCTACAGGTGGCTGAAGAAGACAGAAGATCAGTACCGCACAGAGATGGAGAAGAGGCAGAAGGTGGAAATGGCTATGCAGAACATGGAGCTGGAGATAACGGAGCTTGTCAGCAACAAGAAGCAGCTGGAGGAGGATCGTGACATGGCACAGCACCTGTTGACGGAAGAGCGGAACAATAATGCTCGCCTACAGAAGGAGCTTGAGGAGGAGAATAGGAGGAATCTCAGCCAAATCAATGAGACTACACTCCAACTAAAAGAAGCGAGCAACAGGGAGAGGGAGCTCCTGGAGCAGACTCTCACACTGCAAGATGAGATTGCAGTGCTGAAGTTGGAGCTGGAGCGAGAGCGCGCCAGTAAAAACCAGGAGGATGAACGACAGTCCGAGGCTAGCGAGGCCCTGACAGAGAGGCTGGAGGACGTGAGGAAGGACCTCCAGCTTAGCGAGGAGGTCCTAGCCCAGACCATCTCCCAGTACAACAACCAGGTCACAAACCTTAAGGCTAAGCTGACGTTCACATCCAAAATGGCTGAGAGTCTGTCTGAGCTGGAGCGTGAGAAACAGGAGCTTCGTAGTGAAATGGAAGCTGAGAAAAATAAATCCATGATGATAGCGAAGTTGAAGGAGGAAGCAGATGTGAGGTTTGGCAAGGAGATACAAAGAAACACTGAGCTGCAGACAGAAATGCTCAAGTTGAGGAAGCAGGTGAAATCTGCGAAGAAGAGGCTGAGGGAGCAGGAAAGCAGGGAGTCTCACAGACGTTTGGAAATTGAGGCTAATATCAACAAGATGCAATCTGACATCGATGAGCTCTCTCTCCAACGGCAGACTGAGGCACTTGAGAAAAGTAAGGTAGAGGCTAAGAACAGGGACCTAGAGGAGCAACTCTCTTCCCTCAAGACCCTGAGCAAGCGCTACAAGCGAGCGAAGAAGAACAAGAATCAGCTAAAAGAGGAGGTGAAGAACCTGAGGGAACAGATGGAGACCTGCAGGCTGGAGCAGCTCCAGACCAACAAGGACTGCAAAGAGGCTGAGGAACGGCATCACAAGGAGCTCCAAAGAAAGCTGGAGGAGGTTAGCTACTTCCTGTACAGCCAGGCTGCCTCCCATGAGTCTCGAGAGCATGCCAGAGTTGCCAAAGAGGCAAGCATGAGGAGCCACCTGGAGCAACGCATCCAAGAGCTGGAAGGTGAACTCGGCCGGGCGAGGAGCAGGGAGCGGGACAGTCTCTGCCAAAGGGACTGTGCTACGATTGAGATGCAGTACTACCGGGACCTCTACGACGAAGAACAAAGACTCCGTGAGATTCTGGCTGCTAAACTGGAGAGGTCAAATGAGCGCCTGGAAGAAGCTTATAGCAGGCACCAGCACAGCATGTACCTCCTCACTAGCAGCATCACGAACAGCGGCAATGCAGATTTTTAATCTTAACTTTTCAAGTGATATAACAGCTGCATATGGATTCCACAACCTCCTCTAAACTTTTGCAGGAAATCTGATGCTCTGCCAAGAGCTGCATGTATCTTCTTTTTCACATGTAATAAATGCATTAAAATGTTAACGCGCTTTTATTTTTGAGGTACAGTTATTTCCAGAAAAAAAAAACAAGATTTAGTGTATTTGAAGTAGACAAACTTGATTATAGTAATTCATCCAGTGTACCGTGTCTTCCCAAAAAAGGAAGTATGTGCTCACATACAGGTGCCAATGTGTGATGATTTAAATAATAATAATGTAGTGTAGCATAGTGGTAAGGAGCAGGGCTCATAACCCAAAGTTTGCTGGTTCGGTTCCGTGCTGGGGCACTAACACTATACCCGTTTGCTGGTTCGGTTCCATGAAATATATATGTGGTGTAATGATGAAATTCACTTCTGTTAATTGGACATAACCACCCATCCTACCCCAGAGTATTATAAATTCTAAATTAAGCTGTAATAAAAGGTTGTTTAGCAGAATATAACTTTCCACCAAGTCAAAAAAAGTTCACATATTTCCATGGAGCTTTTATTACCAACCATTTTATTTCCATTGATAACACACAATCAGGCATTATGTTAATAGGGTAAGCCTGTTGTGAAATCAATGTCATGGCATAAAATCAGTATTTTCCAGTGTGTCTTGCACAGTACAGGTGGGTTTTGTGGTTATCTGAGGGATATTGCTTCTATCGTCTACAGAATGCCAAGGGGGGATAAAGAACCTAAAAACTCAAAATTTGGTATTCAAGACCATTTGTTTTATCCTAGTGTTAAATTAATGAAGTCATTGTTCTAACGTAATCATAAACCAGATCACCATAAAGTGGTGACTGCCTGATCCTTATTGACAAGCTCACAATTAACAGGCAGATCAACACAAACCTTTGTACATGAGGACTGATGAGAGATGAATACCACAACTTATTACATCCCACAACCTCATAGTCAGGGGTCTTCTTTACCTGCTTGCACTTCTGCAAACATGGTATGGCACATGGCCTATTTATCTCACCTCCATTTTTTTTTTCTTTCAGGAAAAAAAAAAAAAAAAAAAAAAAAAAGATTTAGTCCACTTAAACCAGACAAACATCCAGTTTTTAAGATGAAGTTTTTATTTGTATTTCATTTATTTATTTAAGTACTATGGAGTTAACTAGTTAGCCAAACAGTTAGCTTTCCCAATAACTTACTAAAATTATTGCGCTAGCTTGGGCTTTAGCTGGGGACGAGTGTGTAGCCAGCTAACTTTATGAAAACAGAATTGATTTATCGGCACACTGCGGAGTTACAAATCTATTAGTCAGCCAGTCTGCTGACATGATTGATACCTACGTACCTAGTGATTTAATTAGGTGAGAGTGGAATTATTTGGATAATACATTTGCTAGCAACCAGCCAGTGAGCTAGCTGGCTGAAACTGTTTAGATAGCGTGTTAGCAATGTATAGTCAACTGGCGTACTGTTTTGATGTCTTGCTGGCTAGCAAGCTAACATTAACTGTTTGAAAACACTGTAAAAGCAAGCTAACATCCTAACGCGATAGCAGGCTAACTGGATAGGAATGTTTACACGATAGTGTAATAGCGAACCAACTGGCTGAAACAAATTAATCACTTCGAATTCTGGCTAGTGTACTCCACTGGCTGAAAGTCAGTGTTTCTTGCTATTGGAGTTAGCGCTATTCAATTAACTGTAAGATAATAGCTTCAATTACAGTTAGCTGACCAGCAAGCTAGTACACTATATCTCCAGCTAGGAGGCTAACGCAATAATGAGGTAACATTGGTAATGCGATCTATTAGGTTGAAAGCTAGCTAGTCAGTGGCCTAACTGGCTGACAATAAACGTGCTTAGCAAGCTAGCACCTGAGCCTGATTAGCTGTAGCCACTCCTTTGACGGGGAGATGTTGGGTTTCATGTCGCTGGGAACAGCAAATCTAGATTGGGGTTTTATCTTTTAACCTTGCTACTTTACGTGACATGCAAAGTGATGCAGATATCACCTTGGAAATCATGTGAACTGAATTTGAAATGAATTTTAGAAATATGCTTTTTGCCAGCAAAATGGCCACCTTGCAGTTATCTACCACGAACAGATGTGGCTACATAAAAATGGCGTTAGAAGCATTACTAGGGCTATCGGACCATTTGTGATGATATGAAGTACGGGAGAGTTAAGACACAAGTGGAGGAGTGCAAATGTTTTCAGTTTAGGCATTTACTGTGTGGCTGTATGCAATTACATCCTAATTCTTTTGGGTAAATGAGGTGAAGTCATACAAACGTAAATGTGTGTAATGAGTCGTTGTGCTTATTGCTGTACGAAAACCCAAAAAAGATACTTTGTGCCTTATAGGTATAGAGCATGCCTTGATAAACTCGTTAAGCACCTTGGCAGATGGCATACGATCCCAGACTGTTTAGCCCGTTCGCGCGTACGATGTAAGGAGTGTGATCAATCTAGAGTGATCAATACAGTGTGCGGTCAAACCAGTGCGATTAGACCACTAGATTAGAACGGCTATTTACAGGTGACGCATCAAAGCAACATTCGTTCTAAACCCACTGCTTTTTCACATAAAACTGTTCCAGAAATGCAATATGGTTATTTACTTTTAAATGCAGATTCACACACTGTAAGCTGCAACATAAGCAGCATAACACAATTCTGACTCCCAAATCGGAAAAAAATTCTACCTAACGTTAGCTTTGAGGAAACAGTGATTTAACTTAGAAAGTATTGCAAATGCGGCGGTGAAAACTATGAGAAGGTTAGTAACGCCTGAGTTATGAAAATACTGAAATCCTGTTTCTGGGTGTGATTAAATATTTCAATACATGAAATACCGTGCTGTTCCGTTTTTTTTCCATGTTATACTTGCCATTTGAGTCAACCAATCAGCGCCATTGCAGTGATACATTCACGGTCTTGTGATGTCATAAGTGAATCTGTGATGTCATCAGTATGAAAAGCATAAATATAGATTCACTCCTTGGTGCTGTCAGTGATTAGTAACCAAACAATTATTTTGCATAAATTAAAAAAGAGAAACACAATGGAGCAACATTCTTTAGATGACAGCAGCAGCAGTGGACTTGTATCAGACCTTGACGGTGGCAGTGACAGCAGTATGAGTAGCACCTCAGGGCTTGAGGCAGTTTCCTTCGCAGAAGAAGAAGAGCTGATAGTGATTTCCTCTGATACCGACTCTCTCTTCTCATTAGAGGAAAGGCCTGCCAACCCAGACAGGGAGACCGAAGAGATCGGAGGCAACATGGAGTCTGAGGAGGAGCCAAAGATGGAAGAAGATGTGAAGGAAAACTTAGATGGATCTCAAGATAACGATAACATGTGTGTGGCGCAGACTGCAGGCTCTTCTCTGATTGGTCTGCCAGCAGATCTCACTCTGTCCTCAGAGGCAACCACAGAAGAGGCAAATGACCCTGGACTTTTTGAGCAACTGGATGCTCCATCAATGGACATACTGCTTGATTGTGAACAGACTGTTCAGGGGCAGGAGTCTTATGGTTGGCTGTCAGATGAGATGTCTCACTATGAGGACAAGCGGTCTGAGCTCGAGACGATCCTGGAGGAAACTTGTGAGAGTCCATCTGTGTCAGAATATGTGCAGACGGAGCAGGAATCCACCATCACCAGTCTCAGGATTGCTCTGAAGCAGGAGCAGCAGAAGCATATGGCTGCTGCCACACGCTTTGACAGGATCTACAGGTGGCTGAAGAAGACAGAAGATCAGTACCGCACAGAGATGGAGAAGAGGCAGAGGGTGGAAATGGCTATGCAGAACATGGAGCTGGAGATAACGGAGCTTGTCAGCAACAAGAAGCAGCTGGAGGAGGATCGTGACATGGCACAGCACCTGTTGACGGAAGAGCGGAACAATAATGCTCGCCTGCAGAAGGAGCTTGAGGAGGAGAATAGGAGGAATCTCAGCCAAATCAATGAGACTACACTCCAACTAAAAGAAGCGAGCAACAGGGAGAGGGAGCTCCTGGAGCAGACTCTCACACTGCAAGATGAGATTGCAGTGCTGAAGTTGGAGCTGGAGCGAGAGCGCGCCAGTAAAAAACAGGAGGATGAACGACAGTCCGAGGCTAGCGAGGCCCTGACAGAGAGGCTGGAGGACGTGAGGAAGGACCTCCAGCTTAGCGAGGAGGTCCTGGCCCAGACCATCTCCCGGTACAACAACCAGGTCACAAAACTTAAGGCTAAGCTGACGTTCACATCCAAAATGGCTGAGAGTCTGTCTGAGCTGGAGCGTGAGAAACAGGAGCTTCGTAGTGAAATGGAAGCTGAGAAAAATAAATCCATGATGATAGCGAAGTTGAAGGAGGAAGCAGATGTGAGGTTTGGCAAGGAGATACAAAGAAACACTGAGCTGCAGACAGAAATGCTCAAGTTGAGGAAGCAGGTGAAATCTGCGAAGAAGAGGCTGAGGGAGCAGGAAAGCAGGGAGTCTCACAGACGTTTGGAAATTGAGGCTAATATCAACAAGATGCAATCTGACATCGATGAGCTCTCTCTCCAACGGCAGACTGAGGCACTCGAGAAAAGTAAGGTAGAGGCTAAGAACAGGGACCTAGAGGAGCAACTCTCTTCCCTCAAGACCCTGAGCAAGCGCTACAAGCGAGCGAAGAAGAACAAGAATCAGCTAAAAGAGGAGGTGAAGAACCTGAGGGAACAGATGGAGACCTGCAGGCTGGAGCAGCTCCAGACCAACAAGGACTGCAAAGAGGCTGAGGAACGGCACCACAAGGAGCTCCAAAGAAATCTGGAGGAGGTTAGCTACTTCCTGTACAGCCAGGCTGCCTCCCATGAGTCTCGAGAGCATGCCAGAGTTGCCAAAGAGGCAAGCATGAGGAGCCACCTGGAGCAACGCATCCAAGAGCTGGAAGGTGAACTCGGCCGGGCGAGGAGCAGGGAGCGGGACAGTCTCTGCCAAAGGGACTGTGCTACGATTGAGATGCAGTACTACCGGGACCTCTACGACGAAGAACAAAGACTCCGTGAGATTCTGGCTGCTAAACTGGAGAGGTCAAATGAGCGCCTGGAAGAAGCTTATAGCAGGCACCAGCACAGCATGTACCTCCTCACTAGCAGCATCACGAACAGCGGCAATGCAGATTTTTAATCTCAACTTTTCAAGTGATATAACAGCTGCATATGGATTCCACAACCTGCTCTAAACTTTTGCAGGAAATCTGATGCTCTGCCAAGAGCTGCATGTATCTTCTTTTTCACATGTAATAAATGCATTAAAATGTTAACGTGCTTTTATTTTTGAGGTACATTTATTTCCAGAAAAAAAACAAGATTTAGTGTATTTGAAGTAGACAAACTTGATTATAGTAATTCATCCAGTGTACCGTGTCTTCCCACTTAATCTCCCCATGTCATGTTACAAACTACAATCGAAAATACAGACGTTTCACCTAATAAAACTCATGGCTTAATGATGTGCAGTTGTTATGTGACCCTTACTGTTTTACTGCCCAACTTAAGTGCTACCCAAAAAAGGAAGTATGTGCTCACATACAGGCGCCAATGTGTGATGATTTAAATAATAATAATGTAGTGTAGCATAGTGATAAGGAGCAGGGCTCATAACCTCAAGTTTGCTGGTTCGGTTCCGTGCTGGTGCACTGACGCTATACCCGTTTGCTGGTTCGGTTCCATGAAATATATATGTGGTGTAATGATAAAATTCACTTCTGTTAATTGGACATAACCACCCATCCTACCCCAGAGTATTATAAATTCTAAATTGAGCTGTAATAAAAGATTGCTTAGCAGCATACTTGGCAGCACTTTCCACCAAGTCAAAAAGAGTTCACATATTTCCATGGAGCTTCGATTACCAACCATTTTATTTCCATTGATAACACACACAATCAGGCATTATGTTAATAGGGTAAGCCTGTTATGAAATCAATGTCATGGCATAAAATCAGTATTTTCCAGTGTGTCTTGCACAGTACAGGTAGGTTTTGTGGTTATCTGAGAGATATTGCTTCTATCGTCTACAGAATGCCAAGGGGGGATAAAGAACCTAAAAACTCAAAATTTGGTATTCAAGACCATTTGTTTTATCCTAGTGTTAAATTAATGAAGTCATTGTTCTAACGTAATCATAAACCAGATCACCATAATGTGGTGACTGCCTGATCCCTATAGACAAGATCACATTCAACAGGCAGATCAACATAAACCTTTGTACATGAGGACTGATGAGCGGTGAATACCATGACTTATTACATCCCAAAACGCCATATTCAGGTTTTCACTTCTGCTTGCACTTCTTCAATACATGGTATAGCACATGGCCTATTTATCTCACCTCCATTTAAAACAAACAAACAAAAAAACAAGATGGTATTATTTGTCTCACCTTTTGGCATTACGGAAGTACTTGTAAATCAGTTTATATCTTGACCTGTGGTGACTGCTTCATCACACCACCTCAGATATGCTCTGATGTGCTCGTCTCACAGGAGTGAGTGATAGTGATAGTCTCAGTCAAGGTGATAGTGCAACTCGTGATTGAAACCAGGAATCTGAACAGTGATGCAAGACATGTTTGGATGCATGTGCATTTGTGTGTACATCAAGGTGTTATTATCAACCCGAGACAAGGAATTCTGGGTGTTGTGCAGTTTGTAGGTGCTGGCTGATGACTGCTCAGTGTGATTTGTCTATTCTTGAATAACATCAGAAGCATTTACACCAGTCTCCTTGTTGCCTTCATTTGCTTCTGGCTACCTCTCCAACTGCTTTTTTGTAAATGGGATTTACAAGGGGTCATTAACTCAATTCCCTGCTCTTCTTCCCAGAGTTTAACTTTAGGTCTAGTAAATGAGGCTGATGTTAACTTATTGCATCATATTGTTCACCTGAAACATTTTTAATAACTTGGCAGTAATGAGTATAATTAAATTTTACAGAGCAGAAAAAGGAAAGATAAAAAAACTACAAAATATAAAGTTGTTTTTTATTCATTCGTGTTGGAAATGTTTGAAAGTGCAGTTGATCTGCATCTTTCTGTAATGTCATTATTTAGTCATGTGTATGAGAAAAACATAAAGGATATCCACTAACCTTAAGTAGCCATGGAATAATGATAAATTCTACGATTAGTCTCTTTCTGTGTAACGTTATGCTGAATATAGAATGCTGAAACAAAGTCAGTTGCTGAAAAGAGGAAGCACGGCGTTTCTAATATAACGCCTTTTCCGTTTCGATCAAAATCATGTCAAAGTCATATGGTACTCAAAGACTATGGTACTCTACCTGTGAGGTACAGCTGGGAGCTTAAAAACAAATATTTTAATATTTTCAGGAGTTTCCCTCACGTTGGAAACGTGATATAGTGGTATATGGTATATGTTAGTAATATATTAGTAACATGCTCCACTATACATCCTCCTGCGTGTTTCAAAATCACTTTTTTTGGAAATGCATTTCCCACTTTCGACACCAGGTGGCCAATTGTGTCGCGAGGCGGAAGCGAGTACAGACGTTACCGTTCGAAGGGGAGCAGGTTCTTCCGGGGTCACGGCTGTGTATTTTGTAGCGTGGGGCTAATTATTTTAGATATCTTACTGCATTCGTTTGAATTAGAATACAGTTTGAATACAGCGATACCATTGATACTGTAAATCATGAAGGGTATTAAATTGCTTGTTGTGCTGTTTGTGCTTTCTACATATTTGCTTTGCGCTAATGCGGCCAGGAGCCGGAAAGATTCTAGCAACCAGAATAGTTTCAGAAGGGCGGCGAATGGTTTCTATCAGATGTTGAGCAATATTTTTGGAGAGGACAACATCAGAGCTTTATATAAGGTCGGTATGCATCTCATTTCAGGATATTCATTTCAAGTTACCAAAAGTAAAAAATGTCGGGGAAACAATTGAGCGAGCTATTTCAAGAAGCGTTGACAGCTTGCTGCTGTGTAGGTTGCCATTTTGAGAATTCATCTTCCAAAATATCGAAACGCATGTAAGGAAAAAATAAGTATTTATTGTTAAGCAATGCAATAGGTTGTATTATAGCTGTTACTAGATCACATCAGTGTGTTACTGTAGGTTGCACTCCCCGCACATCCGTCCTTTCCTCTCAGCTTAGTGTTTGCTGTCTAACCTTATAACCTTCATGAAAAAGGCGCTCACAGTGTTGAAAAGGCGCTAAACAGTTGCATTCTGAAACCGCTCCGAAAATTTGATCGTTGGCTACATAAGGCAAACAGTCTAAAACTTAAATGTTTTATTATAGCAGCCCACTGGTTTGTGTGTTTTCCCGTTCTAATAATCGCCCTTGTCGAAACTGGCAGTAATGTAATACAAACATCTTTCACAGGTCTAATGACATGACACGCTAAATGCACCCAAAACTGAAGTGTTATTTGCATTTTGCGTACACACCCATACAGCATAACTTAAAATGCTGTACATACGGCTTAACGTTTCCTGAAACAAAACCCCGCAGTTGTATGCTGTATAGCCTAATGCTCATTTAAATTTTTTCCTCACTTGAAATTTGTCATCAGAAACTGGCTATGATTGTGAAAGTACAGAGACTTGTACAACCAAGCAGCCAATATTATGTCCTTTCTTTTCAGTTTTTCTCAAAGACCACAGAGCGCTTTGTTCATGGTGTGGACTTGTTCCTGGATACTGTATGGAAGATATGGTCAGACCTGCTGGATGTTTTGGGAATTGACTGTGAGTAATTTTTTTGTGTTTATTTGCATAGTTCTGTTTAGTGGATGATTTATTTGAAACTGTCTGCATATGGTAAGTGTTTTTTCACAAATTAAACCTTAAAAAAGCAAGTTTACTGTCTTGTCTTATGTCACAAATGTTTATATGAATATTACATAGGAAAGTTGCATACAGTTTGCATTAATGGAAATATTGAAAGAGGGAAAAATCTGTTTGCCCACTCACTAATTTTGTTCTCTTCCACTTAGCCTCCAACCTGAGCCACTACTTCAGCCCGGCATCTGTCTCCAATTCCCCAGCCCGGGCCCTGCTCCTGGTGGCTGCTGTTCTGCTCGCCTACTGGTTCCTCTCCGTTCTCCTCGGTGGCTTCTTCTATCTGCTGCATGCCATCTTTGGCCGCTTCTTCTGGCTGGTGCGGGTGGCCCTCTTTGCCCTCTCCTGCCTCTACATCCTGCAGAAATTCGAGGGGGACCCGGAGCGTGCAGTGCTGCCCCTCTGCTTCATCATGGCTGTCTATTTTATGACAGGGCCGGTGGGCACGTACTGGCGCAAGGGTGGGGGCACCTCCCTGGAGGAAAAGATTGACCACCTGGACACCCAGATCCGGCTGCTCAACATCCGACTGAGCAGGGTTATCGACAGTCTGGAGCGCTCCAGCGACCAGTAAACTGGTCGTGACCAGCCTTGACAGCTGTATTGTGGTGGTGGGGGGGATTAGGGGTGGGTAGGGGAAGGGTTGGGGGTTGGGGACAAGAAACTTCAGTTTTCTGAAACCCTCTGGACACGGTTTATAGTCATCTCGTCTGGGATATCACAATATTATTGTAGTGTAGTGAAGCACAGCAAATGCATGTTTCTGGTAGAGGAAAAAATGCTATATAGAGCAGTTGGTATTATGAAATGCAGAAGCAAATTATCAGAAGTCCCGGTATGATTGGCACTTACAAAGACTTAATAATAATTGTGGTGTAGAGGCTTAGTCCTGCTATTGGGGCATAGGGAAGCAGTCTGGAGTTAAGTCACACCAGGGCCCTACCAGAAAGCCAAACCTGCTCCTGGTTATTTTGGCCCAGACTGAATGATTCCCTCAAGATTCGTCATAAAGTTTGTCAGTCTAGTTGCCACATTGCGAGGGGCCAGCAAGCTCCTGTGGACATGTTTCACTCTTGGCCTTTATTTTCTTGCAACATTGGAAGAGGCTCAAAATACTAATGTGATGGGACAGTGCATACAGGTTTGGTTGTTAGTTCGCTTGTCCTCTTGCTTAGGTCTGGGTGCATTTGGTGATTTATGCTGCCCCAAACACCTTGTTTGTTTTGTTTTGTATTTTTACTGTAATATCAGCCCATTGGTGAGAAACATCATGCAGTTCTGAAGGGCTGTATTGTTTAGAACTTTTTTTAACGGAATGGTTACATGTACAATTTATAAATATTTTATGTTTTAAAATATACCTTTTTGCCATTCTCATCTTCACCTTCCCTTTTGATTCTGTATCTCTTAGGATATGGACTAAAAATTAAATCAGCTGATGCAGTGGGTTTGGTTTCCTGAAGGACCTTGTGCTTTGGCAGGAGTTCTGTGTAAAAGGGAAAGCTGCCTCGAGTACAGAGTAAGGGCATTCCAAAATTTTTATCAACAATGTTTTCATGCATCACACCAACAATATTTTCCCTTGCAAGCTCGTTTATGGAACCACTTGACCATCTGAAATGAGAGTTGGAGATTCTGTCTCTCTTGTCAGTAATAAGGCCCCAGTACGCTTGATTCATAAGCTCCACTAGAGGGCACTGGATTTTTGTTAGTCCTAGATTGTCGCCCAGTGCTACATTATGTATCTTGTACAATGCTGAAGATTACCCAGCTGTCCAGATCAAATTACCATTCCATCATAGCAATAGGTATCTCCAAAAGACTTTAAGGACCTTATTTTCTATACTGTGGACCAGTGATGTGTGTGTTTGTGCCTGCGCACGTGTGTGTATGTGTGTCAAGTAGGGATAGAGAGGGATCAGCGTTGGAAGGCATGTGAATCTCAGGGAGAAACAGAATTATTAAACAAACCGATGTGAAGATGCTTTTTTCTCATGACTCATCTCAGTGCGGTAACCCTACTATGGTTGGCTTGGCAGGGTTCAAACCATGCCAGAATAGAACATTGCCTTCCAACGTGAGGCTGCTGTGGCCCTTTCATAGGTGCAACGTGTGCATAAGATCGTTTCTGGTGAAGATTCTTGTTTTTATATTCTGTAGTTTTGTAAGTGGAAAGCATGCATCATCTTTGTGTTGTTTTGGCAGCTATCATTCTGTGTTCCCATGGGATGTCCTTTGGAAAAACATAACACAGGGAAAGGGTTTGGTTGGCCTTCAGGTGTTATTAGTACAGCCAGTCAAACATTTCTCCAGGGATTCATAGTTTTTTTCAAAGTGCATCCCTATAGGAACCCTGACCTGATGAGGTTTGCTACTGAAACACTCTGAAGTTTTAAAAAAACCATAACTGTAAATTGTCTGTGATAGTATAGCGTGTCAAGTAGGCAGATATGTAGTATAGGATACCTACTTCCCAGTTGGTCCCCCTTTTTTGGTCTGGCCTGCTGCTTCACAAATAAGATACTCAAGCAGATGTGAACAGCACACCCCTTTCTATATGGAGGTGTCTTGACACTTGATGTCAGCAGATGTCATCTTTTTTCTTGTGTGTTTTCTTTGCTATTTATGTTTATTAAGAGCTTAAATATTTTATGTACCCAGCTGTAAAAAAAGGTATCATCTTGATGCTTGCTAGGAATGCTCCTCAGTTCATTTTGATGGATTGATGGATAGCTGCTAGAGACAAAACCTGTGCAAAATGTTCTATGACTCAAGCAAAGGGAATGGAGTCTGCCTGTTGTATTGCCCAGAGAGTACTTCAGATGATTGTCCTCCAACTTTTTTGTTATTGTTATCATTAAACATGCATGTTTCTATGTGTATTTTAATTTTTTGAATTGGTTTAGAATATTTGAATTCCTCTGCATTCCTTTTGTTCCTGTATTTGTTGATTATTTTATCATGGTGAAGGAATCTTTCCTTCTTGAAAGCCCTTACTGTCTTCTGGCCCACTGGAGTAATTTCTTATTTTCTTGAAATTCCTATCATGAATAGCTTTGATTTTAAATCATTTTTTAAGAATCTTGAAGTAGTATTAGGTTGCATAGAATAACTTAATTGTCAACTACGTGTGTAAAAGATTGTAAATTGTGTTTATCAGCTGTATTTAACGAACGTTAAGGTGATAACACCTGTCTGAATTATGAGGTGGCTTTGTTGTCAGTGTTTTTAGAGCTGCACTAAAAAGGGATATTGTACTGTATCAAAGTGAACATACTACTATCGTGTCGACTTTTGACTTACACTATATGTACCACAACTCCATAAAAAGGTATTGCGCTTTATTTGAGATCTGATTTTGTGGCATCGATTAGCATGTCTTTGGTCATCCTCCTAGTATATGAATCATGTCAAACCTTGTGAAAATGTCATTTCTGTTCAAGTGCTGCAGTTATGACTGTCATATTATGTAGTGTGGTAGCTGATCTATGATCAGAAAAAAGACTATACCCTCTCTTTAGGCTCAATTGACTCAAATTGACTGGGGGAAAAAGGGAACTTCTGTAGTCTCTAACCTCTGCTTTGTCACGGTTCAGTCAAGCACCAGGCATAGCCTTAATGTAGTACATTCCCTTCATACCTTTGAGTATATTGTCTTTGTTGCCAATGAAAAAATGTATTTTGCACACCTTATTTCATGAACAGGAAAATCACTATAAGAAGATTCAAGATACTCCCTGTAGCATAGAATTTGTCCTCAGATAAAAATGTAAACGGTTGATATATTGAAGTGTTCTATTTTAAGATGAATTCTTCCATTAACATTTTGGACACACTTGTACTAACTGTAGAGAGAGTGGTAGGTTCATTGAATGAGAGTGTAAAAAATATTGTCATTTCTTTTTTTCTTTTGCATTGTAGGGCATGCTTTATAGCATTATTTTGCACTGATTTAGTTAAACCAAATGAAGCTCAAGGCCTGCAGAGCAGTGGGTGACTCCTTCAAGTTTTTGCTTTTTGGCAGTTACATCATTATTAAACCTGAGATTGCAAAGCAATTTCATCATCATGAGTTAGGAGCTTGAATAAAGACATAAAACAAGTGGGAACTTAATGCTAGACTACTTGCATTTACTTTGTATTTCACACAAATACTGTATTGTAGGGCCCATTTAGGAGCCTATTCATTCAAGGCAAAGATGTTAGACATTGTGATCACGTGTGAATTAGCCAGAATTTATTTCAGAACTAATATCTTAAACTCATAATGGAGATTTTATTCTGTATTAGCTGTAGCTATGGCTAAACTCTGGGCCTGATTGAATTGGTCCCTAAATGTATTCGCTTGATTGTCTCGACACTGTACAAATTTGTTGCAGATGCATTGCCACTGAAGATGGTATTTCTTGAGAATCAGCACAACCCATGTTTAAATAAATGTTTTGCTTCTTTCTACATCCATTGGAACCATGCTGTTGCCAAAAGTAATATGTCGTTACTATCAATATGTTATATGTCCTGGTCACACCACATTTTGTCTCCGAAGCACTGAATTATCTGTGTGAAACTTCTAATGCAAACATGGCTGTCCTCTGTACTTTTCTTTTTAAGCTTATGAAATTGGTTTCTTTTTTGATATCTATTTTTCAGAACTTTTGTGATTTTGAGGATGTGGTGTACTTACTGCCTGCTGTAATGTGTTATGAGTTTTGTGGTGAAAAGCCCCCTCAAGACATCATTTTAAATAGAGGTCCAGGATTTAAATAAAGTTACAACTTTATCATCACTTTCAAGTGTCTTCATTGTATTATATATGACTTTTATTCATGTTTTTTTCTCTCATTAGTTCATTCACTTCTTTGTAGAGGACACAACTGCACACTTTCCAGAATAAAAATGCAACATGAAAATGTCTGTATTCTGCTGACACATTATGTCATTGTGTGTTCATCTGTGAATCTGCCAAGTGTGGAGAGATCTCACAGGTGATGCAATGGTTATGGGGTGATCTGACCTGACTGACTCAATGTGTGCCTCTCAAAGTCATTTTGTTAGCACTGACGCCAGACACTCGCCAATGAACCACCTCCAGTTTGATTTGGCACTGTTTCTGGTCACTTTTCCCCCCTTCAAACTGGAGCAGTCCTGACATTTTGGTCCAGTTGAGTGCAGCCTGTTCACATTTCCTTGCCAAGGTGTAGAGCTTTTCAAGTGCTTGAATTGCTTTTCATAGTAACCCTAAGAAATGAGGCAGAGCGGTAACCCTCAGCCGCTGATTATCTTATCTGTCAGTTGTGTCACTGGTCTTCAGAACCACACACACACATCACATAATGGTACCTCAGTACCTCAGGTTCAACAGAACCTCTTTTGTTCTGTTGAACATTTTCACTTTTTTCATGCTTACCTTTGATTTCAGTAGCCTCTATACCCACATGGTATTCCAAAATGCTTCATATGTACTATGGAAGCCAGTAACAGTATTTTAAACAACATCATAAATTTATGCATGTCATGAATGGAATCAGCCTCCATTTTAGCACTCTCAGCAACAATGTGATTTCATGTATAATGTGTAACTACAAGGAAGTGTTAACACTGTGCAGTGCCAATAAACCATTTATGTTTAAAGTTTAGTTTACATTAATTTTGGGAATGCTAAAATGCAATGCAACCCCTTGGAAATGACCATACATAATGTCATCCCAAATGAACATATTCATACAAGAAAAAGACCAGTGTTCCTGCACAGTGCTCTCTGTGGTAGATTCTTGTGCTTCTGGGGATTAACTGCTGACAACCATGACACAGATACAATCCAGGTTTGCATCTGAAACTGATGTGTTCTCCTATTTTCAGACAGTTTGACTGCCAATATCTTCTAAAGTCATGTAAGGGCCAAGAAGACAAGACAATAAATGGAAACTTTTTCTTGCTTAAGTGTGTAGTCCTATCCCTGCGTCATTAGCGTTCTAGTAGACTGGAGAGTGAAACACATCATTTGAAAACATGAAAAGAAGGCATTGCTAAGAAAAGCTTGAATATTTTGTGTGAGGCTGAATATGGTTTGATCCATATTAAATCACTTGGCAGTTACCGATGTAATGAATGGGAGAGCCCATCGAGGAATCTTTCACAATATCTTTATCTGTGTTCGCTGATTTTTTTGCCTCCAACATTGCGCCATTGGCTGTTAGACTTTGACTTGGCAGGAGCAGCACCGATGTGAAGTTTAACAGGCTTTCTCTCGGAGGTTAATATAACATATTCTGCAGCGGAAATATACCCATACGGTGATCAACGTAATACGTTGTTATAGTCCTTTTCTGAATACAGGATGTCTATTCAGTTGTACCAATATAAAAATGAAGACGTATTTAAACTAGACATGAAAGACACGTAGTTTACTAGACATGAAAGATACGAAACAATTCTACACACTTCCCACCTGCCAATATACCAGTGCGTAGTTTATATGGACTGACAAAAATGCACAATAAAATATTTCATGAGAATCTTGATAATATCACAATAACTTTGCCATAGTGTGCATGAAAGTCCACAAGTACGTGACACGTCAAGCCAATGTTATCACTGGAACATTCACATGAAATTTCTATAACGGGCGAGTGGCAGCCTATACTAATTCTGTTACACACATTTGTACAAGTCTCCGTCTTTTTACACGCTCACATTCCACCCCTGTGGTTTGCCTTGGTGAGTCCTCGAGACCTCAACAATCCGAGACGTACGTCTCAGATGAATTTTGATTGGGCACACCCCTAAAAAACGTGTTTCCTTCTGTTCTTCTAATTGGTTGAGAGCCTGAATCACTGGGGAGCCGTGTACAGTCACGTTGTAATTGGCCAAGACTGCCTTCAGTCTGTTCAGTTCGACACATTCTCCGTCATTGTGCTCTCGGCTGATGTGGAACCAGTTTTCCATCGACCAATCAAATTAGAGGCATGACAGTGGCGTGCTGCCGCACGATATCATTCCGCTAGTATCAAGTGTAGCTGTAACATGAAAGAGGCGGGGAGTTTTATTCAACGCACAGTCAACATATTGTCTTCCGATTGGTTTACTCTCTAATTTTGAGTTAACATGGCTGTAAGAATCGAATCTTTCGAGTATTCACAGAGAGATACTCAGAACAATTCTTTGCAAGTTGTAGGCCTATAGTTTTACTGTCAGTGACGTCTTCCGTAGCGATACACAAATTGTCTGTCTGGGATTAACAATAATTGGTCTTTGACAGTGAATCCTCTCCCTCTCTCAAAGCAGAAACATGTAATCACCCGATTTGATACAGTAATACAGTTCACCAGCAGCATGTCTCAGGGGTCAAGTTAGAGGTGATGCTTATGTGTGTATGTACTTTTACTATTATTATTGAAATAATATGCCAAATGAAATGTTATCTTTTAAAATTGTTATGAAGGAGGCAAAACGGAAATAACGCAGCGTTTATAATTATATTGGGTTGCTGTGTAGTTCTGTGGTTGTTCTCATTTAAGCCAATCAGTCTGGATCGGGTAATTAATTTGCCCAGGCCATCCATGTTGTTGTAGGCTTAAATGCTCATAAAGGAAATGCTGTATTCATTTCACGACTCTTCGAATAGAGTATTAGTCATAGCTACGTACAAATTCCTGCCTTTCTTCATGCAGGCTGGAAGAATGTCCTAGGGTACACTTTCGGCCGATAAAATTTACGTAACTGTAAAATATAATTGAATTTCTTTCCCTGAAGAGATGAAACAATGCATGTTTTATTACTGGATGCCAATCATTTTCTGTTGATTAGCAGCCGTTTGATTAGAAAGATTAGAACAAACGTCGGGCTGCGTGAACAGACGCTCTATATTGTGGTGAGGAAGGATACTTGTTGCATTAGGGGATGTTCTGGGAGGGTGAGTGCGGCACGGCTGCGTCGTTGTGGGAGGAGACTACCTCACAGTTTATTCCTAGGCTGTAGGAAGTCGAGTGACACTAAATGGAACAGTGAAGTTGCCTGGCATTTAGAAGTCCGGCGGGTACATAAAAGCCTAAGACGCGTTGTATATAAGGGTCTGCAATGTCGAAAGACACAGAAGCAGTGAGTGAAGAAATCATGGAGTCAAAGGTATTGTGGTACCCGGACTCCAAGAAAAATACACAGATGGATAGATTCAGGGCGCAGGTAAACCGAGACTTCGGACTTAATTTGGGTGAGTAACCAGTCCCGGGAGAATGGGACAGAGATGGCCACATGCAACTGGCTAGCATACTGTCTTACTTTTTAATGGAATGTCGTTTTGCATGTTGCTAACAATAGCTTCATATTGATAAATGTATTGATACCCAGCTAGCTACCTTGCTACGTGGCTAGCTCGGAAATCTACAGCTTGTCTTGCTTTAGTATGGGCAATAGGTATATTTTAAAGTTTGTTGAGAACACAGGCATTTGCTGTTGTCGCCGAACCTAAGTGATTAGTCCCCGAGGATTACAGCATCGTCTGCTTCGCGTCTTCCTTCATGCCCTCAGCTGCCTCCCCTATAGTTAGCTAGCTAAGCAGCTATGTGCAGTGGTACACGTAACCACCTACCATCCCTTTGTCAAAAGAAAAAAACTACAGTTTAAAAGATTTTATATTCCCCCAGCATATGCAGTCTTTACAGCCAGCTGACAGCCAGCAAGAATGTGAAATGCAAAGCTGTCCATGACATTTAAAATGGGCCCAGGCAAATAAACTCAATGCTGCGACATTTGCAGGGTTGTTGTAGTTAGCTAATGCAGGATGCTTTTTTTTTTCAAGCAAAACATCACCAATCCACCAACCTTGGAGAACAATTTGCATGTTTTCATTTTGTGACATGCCGTCTTTGTTTTGTCTGATCTCATTAATAATATGAAAATCCAGTAAAGGTAAAACATGGATAAGTGCTTCAGTGTGAGGCCTATAGTGGCCAGCTAATTAGGTTTAATTGGAAAGTATTATATATAAAAAAGTAACTGAAGTTACTTATTATTTCTTACATATTTTGCTGACTTATAGTTACTTACTTATTCTGTGTGCTTACATGTGTGAGTTGCTATCTAGGGTTATTCATAAGAAATAAACTTAATGGACATTGCTGTGATTTTGTTCAATTAATTGTATTTGATTGATGTGACCATAGTCAGTTGCTCAAACAATGATAGGTGAAAGGCAAGTGTTAAATGATTTTCAGTAATTTCTTGTTATGATTTTCTTGTGCAATATCTCTGCAGCTAATTACAATGACCTATACCAGTGGTCAGTTGAAAGTTACCCAGAATTCTGGGCTGAAGTGTGGCGGTACTGTGGAGTGGTCAGCTCTAAGATGTATGAAGAGGTGGGTTTCCCTCTTAGATACTGCTCTTGAATATTCATCACCGTAATTATGAGTATGTATTCTATGATGACATTTTTGTTAAGATGAATTCTCTCTCTATCTAGGATTGTGGGTCTTCCCAGAGTACTTCATTATAATCACACATTGTCAGCATCAGTTTTCATCTGTTTGAATGTATGCCTTTCCAATTTTGCAGGTGGTTGATGTGTCAAAGAGAATATCAGATGTACCAGAGTGGTTCAACGGCAGCCGCTTGAACTATGCTGAGAACCTTCTCAAACATAAAGACCAGGACAAAGTTGCGCTCTATGCAGCTAGTAAGTACAGTCAGTTATGATGCTGTTGAAAAGATTGCCCTGAACTAAGAGAAAAGGATTTCTTCCTTGATTTCCCAAACATGATGAACTTGTTTCACCAAAGGTCATCTTTGCCTTGTCATTGGGCATTACTCAAATTGTTTGGGGAAGTGGGGAGACACCTCCTCATTCCTGTAGTCCTTGGCTAAAAGACATAATAAAAATTGAAAGCACCAGCTTGATTTTACTATTACTTTCCAGGTAAGAGGTTTGTTCAGTGAATCATCGGTGATCGGCCCTGATAAGTCAGCTCTATTCCTGTCTCTTGATGTGAGCTATTTTTATCAGTGGCAAAGCACGTCTGTATCCTCTGTTTAGAACTGTTGAAAGGGATCCAAATTCCAGGTATGCTGCTGGTGAACTGGAATGAAAGGGCCGCCTGGAACTTAGTCCAAGAAAAGGGGGCAAAGTTATTTCATCATTAGAACTTAACATTTCCCTGGGCAAACAGCTTTGGAGAATTACTGTCTCAGACCAATGTACAGCTAATTCCATTCCTTGTAGTACCCAGAAATGATAATTCAGATATTCAGGAAAATAAATCAATATCTGTCAATGTTTCCGGAGATGCGTATCACTCAGCTTGTATTTTTGGCTGACCTTGAATTAAATCTGATATTCCTAAGGCTAATTTGATTTGGCCGTCTGACGTCAGGAGGTGTCTGCACCGCTCTTTCGAATCCTAATGGATAGTCCTTGTACTACCCCGTTGCTGTCGTTTTTCTCTCAGCAAAGATAAAGCAAAAGAGCATCAGTTTAAAAGGAAGGCTATTTGTTCTCTGGTGCAGACTGTGGGAATGTCAGTGCCTTCTCTTCACTGACGCCGCGTCTTGCAAAGCAGCATGATGTTTGTCTAGAGCGCCTCTTGCTCGGTTGATCAGGATGAGCAGGATGGGAGGAGGGCTGTTTTATTCACTGAAAAGTAGAATCGTCAAACTGTATTAATAGCATCATACGAATTTTACAGTGCTACTGGTGCTTCCAGCACGACATTAAACTTGCACAAGAATTGACAGGTTCGCTCAGTGAGTTTTGACTCGGAGGGTCTGTGGCAGGTGGAGGATCACCAGTGGGGAACCAGGCAGCAAATACAGCATGCCAACAGACTTTCTGATGCTGTGCTCTCTCGTCCTACAGCCGAAGCCAAAGACGAGATCACCAAGGTGACGTTTGGCGAGCTGCGCCGCGATGTGGCGCTCTTTGCGGCCGCCATGAGAAAGATGGGCATCCGCACCGGGGACAGAGTCGTGGGTGAGTTGCCTGCCGCCTTGACTGGCACATGGGAGTGGGAATGGGAGGGAGGTTTTCACACCGTGGATGGGCAAACCTAGCGCCTCTGATGGCTGGCCGTTGCTGTAGTTTCAGGCACTGCAAGCACTCCGTCCTGATCCTGGGAAGGGTGCAAGTTCGACAGGTTTCAGCCACACCCATACACTTCAGCACTGCTTTCAACGTAGGGCGATACTTCCTTATTCTGATTTTTCACTTAAGGAATATTTGATGAAGAGATCAAATGAGTTAGTCAGTTACTTCTGTCAGTTTTCAGTGCTTGGAAGAACTGCACCCCTATAGTGACAGCTCTGCCACAGCGTCATCCATCCCTCCAGAGTGTGTGCATGTGTGTGTGTGCATGTGTGTGTATCTTTGCATTGCTCCTTTGCATGATTTAAGAGCATCAGGCTGTCCTGTTATTTATGTGTGTCATCATAAGTGACAGCGCCCTGAGAATGCCTGTAATTTTTCTGCTAGAAATAGGTTTTGAGGAGGCAAGGTGTAGTGTTTCGAAAACAGTCGGGACTGACAACATATATCGTAATGTTCTGTCAAAGAGACATTGATATCAGGTTCCACTTAAGTAATGCAAGAAACAGAAGACCTTACTATCACTTTCTACTATTGAAAAACAAGCCCAAATAATGTTACATTGTCAAGTTGAGGTTTGCCACCAAAACAGGTATTCCTCCTACAAAGGTGGCTGTTGTGTTTAGCTGAATGCAGAGGAATAAAGCTGGAAACACCTATAATGGGCATCAGTATGAATAGATAAAGTCAAACCCCTAATGATTACAGGGAAGTAAACTGTCCACAAGAGTCTTGTTCGTCGTTTGCACTGAAGATTTGGTGTGGTGTGCACAGCAGTTCTCAACTCTGGTCCAGAAGGGACACAACGTGGGATTGTTTTCCATGACTCTATAGACTGGCAACACTGGGAAGCAAAATTAGTTAAGTGAGAACAAATATTAGACAAGTCATGCGATTGAATGGAGCAAAAGCATGCAGATGCCGTAGTCCTAAAGTGGGAGCTGTGGTGTACAGTGTGGTGGATGATGAGAGCGAATGGATGTTTCTCCTTGCGACTGGTCTTCACGTCTGTTGCAGATCTCATTTGACTTTATTTGGAGCAAAACCAAGACCCTGAAAGCATGAAGCCGTGAGGGTTCTGGACCCTCAGGGGAAAGGAAGAAGGGATGAGATAATACAGCTAGGAGTTGATAGCCATATTCATGTAGTCTGACCTTATTCAGGGTCACAGTGATATGGAGTCTATGTTTAGTCGAAGACCAAACACAAGGTGTAGATTTTGTCTCCGGGTTAGCCTCTTTGGGGGAGCAAGGCTTGGCCGGCTGCAGCAGGAAGGTCTGGCATCCTTGCGCAATGTGCCCTGCATCTCAGCTTTGTCATGGCCCTCGTAGGATCCCGTTAAAATATTTTGCTCCATCTTTTGACAGGCCTCCTGTTTCACCCCCCTCTGGCCTCAGTGTCAATGTGTCAGGCCTCCTCTGCAGTGATAGGCTGAGCCACTCCCAATGTGCCAGACCTGCTTTGTGATTGGCAGAGAGGGCCGTGCCTCCTCTTTTTTTTCCCCTTTGGAATGCTACTGCTGCCACAAAACGCTGAATGTATGGCAGTCCTGCAGGCCAGGACACAAACTCATTCTAGCAGCTGCTCCTTACCAGAGGAGTTTTAATATGTGTAATTGCTTTGTACATAAATGTCAGCTGTACTTTATCTTGTGTTCCAATGTATATGCCTATTATGTTAAATTATATTATATTATAAACCACAGAACCAATACTCACAGGGTCCTATTAAAGTCCATGTATAATCTCTTGTATAAGTGGTGCTCTTTTACATGTAGTGGTAAGTTTGGAAAAATGCTCAGCTGTCAATGCTGGAGTCAACACTGTTAACATTTTTTTAGTTTTACTTGTAGTTCATCCAGTATTTCTCAATCCATGTCAGTAAGTTTGTCAGTAGAAATTTGCCAAAGCCTTCCTCTTCTCAAAGCTGAAGTCCTAACCAGTGACAGGTTATAAACATGTATATGTACATGTGCCACAGTGATGACATTCAGCACAGGGTGGGCTTCACAGATGAATCCCCTGAGTAGACCAGAAATTGTATTTCCTGTGTACTTATGCCTCTGAATTTATGAATTAGTCTCTAGCTTTTCTAGCATCCCTTCTGTGGAGGACCAGCATGCAGAGCAACCCTGGAGCAGAGCTGACATTGTTGCCATTCAATCCATTAGCCCGTTACTTAACTTTCATTTGCTTAATGTAAAAAATTCATCTCTGGAGCGCAGCCATGAGTGGACTGCTGCGTTGGGTGAGTAATTGCCGCATGTCTAGATTCCACCCCCATAAATGACTTTGGTATGGAGGAAATTGGATGATGTGTACATATACAAGGTCCTCCAACGTGAGGGGAGGAGTGGGGGGGTCATATAAGTACGTAGACAACTGACGTCTCCAGGGAACAGTCGTCCTGTTCTTACCGATCTCTCAGGAACTTAATCAAGGAGAGTGGATGCGGATGGCCCTTGCCTGTAAATCAGATGTAGGGGGGAATGGGGCGGGGCTGGCTGGGCTGGCCAAGCTGGTGAGGCTGGCGGGGATGGATAGAGTTGGAACGGTGGTGCTGCTATTGCAGGCGTATGGTTTTTCACTCTTTATGGGTATGGGAACCAGCTGGCCAGCCTGGGTCCTTTGATTGCCTGGAGGCTCTGGCGTGTGATTGGCCATTTGTGTGTGTGTGTGTAGGGAGGGGGGGGGTGCTACAGACTGAATGTCTGTGTGTTTTTGGCTGCTGGTCATGGTAGAAAGAGGGTAGTAGGGGCCTAAACTGAACTTGAGGGGGGGGGGTTGGTAGTGGGGGTTACAGAGTGCATCTAGAGCTCTTGGCAGCAGGATTGCGCAGCACACAAGCTGCTTTGCTACAGCAGTAGAACAGAACCCTTTCATTTGCAATTTTCTACTGGGATTGAAATGCAAAATTCCAGTCAACCACCCAGTCTAGCTTGGTCCAGCTTTTCATACCTGACAAAAACTCTCCTGAGTGAAAGTGGAAAATGACCGCATTGTGTTACATAATAACGTAGCACAGCCTCGAAGAGCCATGCAACTGATAAAACAGTGAGGCTTTTAACAGGGGGCTGAAACTGCTGAACAGGGCTCCTTAGCCTTAGTCTTTGAGGGACCCAAGAAGCATGCCTCTTGGTTCATTTCAGAACATTGACACTCCCTGTGATTCAGGAGAAATCCAATTGGATGGCTGGTTAACAATGGGTATCTGCAGGCTGCAGTGGCCCTGTGGTCAGGGTTGGTCCCAGGCTGAAGGGAACAGGCCTCCTTCACCATATGTACAGGGATGTGTGTCACCCAGTTCCTCTGCCACAAAGCTGCTGTGTGCATGGAGGGATTGCACTCTATCTGTGACAAGCTGAGTCAATTAGTGGTTGTGGGTCAGAGTTTAATCTCGGCGGAAGCATCAGACCAGCAAGTGGGTGGAGAAAGAGTGCAGGTTTAGAGGGCAGTGGGATTCACACATGGGGGTTAAATGCACTTGAGCCTGTTGAGTGAGCACACATTGTACTTGCCACACACTCACATCAAAGGTTCATAATCATTTATAGAACAGATGCCGTCTTTAAAAACTACAATGAAAGTTTTTGCCCCAATTTTACTTGCATGAAACTGCCACGGTAATTCTTAAAAATGGTGTAAAATTAAATGGCAGGAAGCCACATTGCTAAACAGGCAAATAATCTTTCAAATAATCTTTTAGTGCTGTTACCACCCGTGTCATCAAACCTATTTCCGCTCCCTTTGAAAGCGTCACACTACTACATCTGAACAAGGGAGGGTTTGTATTTTTGCTCTGGTGTATGTTTTTGTGGAATGCTGAGGTGTTTGTACAGTGTGGCCTTGCCCCTCTGCCACCGTGCTGCTGTGAAGAATATACTGCCTGTTTGCTGATGACATGAGCAATGGTACGGATGCATCCAATGCCATATGCTTTTTGAGAAGATTGATTCCATAGAGCAGGGAGTTTAACCCTAGAGGACCAGGCTCCAAATGTGTATCAAGGTGAAAACAAACTGCTCTAAATTGGTGTAGATGCTATGCTGTTGTGAACCACTGTTTTTAGAATTTTTACATGTTAGAGAATAGGACTGTATTGGGTGCAAAGCAGGAATTTAGTGGTAACACACTGCGGTCCTCTCCCCTCCCCATGGGAAAATGAATTTGGAGGACATCCTGTTCCTGTCTCTCCCATAGTGCCCTTTACAATCTTCAGCATGGCCCAAGGCTTCACCATTAGGCGTTTTACCAGATGGCTCAGCACCATGTGAGTTTCGCCTGACGCTTTGGACCTGAGGGTCGTTGGTTTGTAGTCCAGGTTGAACGCCGCTGTTCTAGACTTTAACAAAGTGCCTGGTATTGTTGTCATCAACATTATGGAATGTTAATGACTATTCCAATTACATGGTGCATTTTGAGGCTCTCAGAATGCTTTACAGCGAGGGGGGTTGACTTGCCTCAACTTCTGCCCATGTGAGGCGCCCAGCTGGGCAATGCACAGACACTGCAGAACACTCACCCCTCCTCAGCTGAGGTTGAGAGGGAGTGGGATGCTTATATGGAAAACAACCTGAGCAAAGTCCAGTCATATACATGTACAGAACATGTAGAACAGTAAAGCAGCTTGGATGACAGCACCCACTGATGCCCTCTCAGGTGACTCACCCGCACCTCTGACACGTCATGCTCCAGTTATCACTCAGCACAGGAAGAAAGTGTGACAGACCTTTATGGCAGCAGGTCATTTCCATGTTCCTTTTCTCCACTCTGGGGAGGACGGTGAGACACTGATTTCCGCTGCAGTGTTAAAGAGACGACACACCTCCAGTACACTAGCTGTAAATGGATGTTCTTCTAGCTGCTTGCTGTGTGGCCTGCTTCTGTTATTGCTGTGATTGGAAAAAGTCAATACCCGAGTCCCTTGGCTTAGCCGGTTAAAGTGACTGGCGACAACAGTATATATTCTTTTATTAATAGGCCTGTTGGTTGAAGGCAGTGCGCGGTTTCAGACACAAATCAATTTTACATTTTATGTTCGAAACAGATTTATGGCTGGCGGTAGGCCTGTTTTCGTCTGCAGTGCCATGTCAGTTACCAGAGAACACAAAGATAAAAAGCAGAGGAGAGGGTAGGCTTTAAAGGTAGTCACATACAAATACGTTACCAAGGCAATCACTAATCAGTCATTCCAGTTCAATTCAGTGTGACCAGTCATTCTACTTAATAGATTATTGCGTTACCTTATGTGTGTCACATGAAGGGACTGGTTAGTGCTTTCAGTTGGAATTCCACTTTAAGTCATTGATTGTGTGAGAAGACACCAGCAACTTGGTATTGTTTACAGTGAAGTCACGTCATTTCTTACCCTACATACAGCAGCAGTTACTTGATGCCATCGGTTATGGTTTATTGCAGTCATATATTAGTCAATGATAGGATCTAAGGTCAATTTGACAACACTGCCAGTTGAAGACTTTGTCATGTCACTTTGTCATGTCATGGCATATTATAGCCAAAAATAGCTATACATATAAAGGTGGGCCGGCGCCCACTTCTGTATGCAGCCAGAAGTCTGATAAAGATTAAGGTGGGTGTGCTGCTGTGTTGTCTGCACTAGTGTCTAAGTTGGTATGAAATGTCACGCTGCTGTACTGTAGATTGTTAATGCCCATAGAAAATTAATGTAACATTAAATGTAACATTCTATTGTCCCAGAATTAGGAGTTAACTAGCTTTATTTTTTTCTGACAGTTGTTTTTCTGACTTATCTGTTTCTTTTTTTTGCAAAGATGTTCATCAAGGCATTGAGCTGTTCGATATGTAACACAGTGTCATTAGGCTCAATGTGCGTACCATGCCTAGATCTACACTTTGTGAATAAAATTCTTTTAGTTTTTTCACCATTAATGGTTTTAATAGATAAGTATTACACTGTTGTCTTTGCCTTTTTACAGTTAAAGTGTTTTCAGTTCTTGGAAGGCCTGATTCCTGATTAATTGTGTGAACGTGGGAGTAGACTATAATAACATTGCATATCATATAGAGTTTCTCTTACATTGTGACCTCTTTCACCTACAGTGAGTAATTTGTGAATGAAATGAGACTTGAGACTGCTGTGGTGCGGCTCAGGCTGTTTGCAGAAAATCAGTGCTTTTCTGCTTGGCTCCATCAATGCATTTTTGTTACAACTCTGTGGCATTGAGGGCGTAGATCTAATTTCAAAGAAACTAAAAGCAAACACAATTCAGCCTGAGTAGATAGCTAATCTGTCTGTACTGGGATACTTCAACACAGGGCTCACAGCCAATGAGGAACTAGCAACAGGATGTAGAGCAGTCCAGAGTAATCCCTCTTGTGTGTATGCTTGCTTGTATGCTGTGGAAGGCGTGTGTTTGCCCTGGAGTTGTGAACACAGAGTTGGTTTATTTTTGCTCCCTATATACCTCGTAGTTCTGCAGCAGGTTTGTAAAAACCTTGCCCACCCAATTTTTGCTCTTCCCCACCTCTTGGTTTTGTTTCATGACCAGGGCCATAAGTAGCAAGCTCTTTGTTATTCGTTTGCCTGGTCCCTTTTCGGGAGAGAGTTGCTTAGTGGTGATACTCTGGCCCTGTGGCCATGCAGTTTTGGCTCCCGCGCTAAAGCCAGCCAACCTGATGAATGTTTAATCCCTGTCTGTGTTTCTGAACCGGTTATCAGATTACCCGATCCCCGGCTCACCGCCGGCCTCTCTGAGCCGGCAGGCCGAGCCTCGGGGGGAGAGGTGCCGCTTGTGCCGCTGCGCTGCTCAGTGAGGCGGGAGGAGATGCCAGGTCCGCTCTCCGGTCTGACCCAGGGCTAGGCCGGGAGGACACCTGGCTGACCAGGTCCAGCCATGAGCCTGAAACATAACGCTGGCTCAGAAATGGACCCCTTTGACCACGTTGCCCTCAGAGTGGAGAAATGCTGCGAAGTGAGCACCACCGAGCTCTCATTGCAGTGCCACGTCCGTCGAACTCTGGTGTTCATTTCTCGCTCAGTGAAATGAATAGCTTACATAAGTGCTGGCTTTTAAACGTATTGTTTTATTTAATCTTTTAAAAACAGACAAGTATACATGTGTGTCTGTCCATGTCTGTCTGTCGAAGTCTGTCATTTTTTTCTGTAATGCTTAAATTAAAAGGAATAAATAAATAAATAAATAAATAAATAAATAGCATTAAAATATATGCCAATGACAGTACATAAAAATGATGCCTAAAATGAATAATAATTTAGCATGATTAATATGCAAGAAAAAAATAACATGAAGAGTAAAGATGTAAGCAAGAGTAAACATGAAGATTATGAAGTAGGCCTTATGTACAATATTTCCCTAATAAAGTGCATTTAAAGCCTCTCTCCCACATGGCAGTCCCTGTAGCCCCAGCTAAGTGCTACTGGGGTCCATGGTAACAGGCAGAGCTGTGCAGTACTAGTCAAAAGTTGGGACACACCTGATAATGGGAAACATGCATTCAAGGTCTAAAGACTTATACTTAAATGCTTGAAATTTATTTTATAGACAAGTATAAATAGTGAAGTTGATGCCTATGTATGAATTTCTTTCCCAAAAAAACATTTTTTGGCTACTTTGATGAATCTAAAATATAAGAGTTTCGATTTGTTTAACATTTTTTTGGTCACTGCACAATTCCATTTGTGTTATTTCATAGTTTTGATGTATTTACTATTATTCTAAAATGTTGAAAACAGTAAAAATAAAGAAAAACTCTTCTATGAGTAGGTGTGTCCAAACTTCTGACTGGTACTGTATGTGCCAGTGGTCAGTAAGGAGTGAGAATGCTATTAGCAGTGCTGCTGTATCCTCAGCGGTAGTCTTTTATGACCCCTTTAGAGATGACAGCTTCGAACATTGGGGCTGGGTGTCATAGAGCCTAATGATGATTCCTTTAAGTGCCGCAGACACTTCCATTTCACGTCGCTGCCGTTTTCACCCCATAAATCCAGCCCTGCAATGTCGTACCCTCCCAGATATGACGCACTGCCTTTAATTGCTCTCCTTCTTTATGGCCCCTGTGTGTCAAACGTTTTGGCATCCACCCCATGCGTAAGTCCAAGCGTGAAGCTAATCTGAGAGGAGGTAACAAGTAGGGCTATCAATCGATTTTTATCCTTTTAGTTCCTGCATTTTTCTTTCGATAGAATGACTCATCCTCCCATTTGTTGATTCACTTCTGTTCAGCGGTTTTGCAATGCTGGTTCTGTGTGGTATGCATGTTATTCTGATACTTCATAGTTTACTGGTTGCATCTGAGACACTGGGTGTTATTCTATCCTCAGCATTCTGTCACATTCTTTTGCATGTTTTTTTTTTCCCCCCAATAGGATGTGTGCTGGCTTCTGCTTGAACCAGTATTAGTGTTGCCCTCTCACTTTAAAATGGAGTTACGTATTTACATATCCATGTAACATTCGTATAGCATGATAGTTACATATTAGTCTGAATGATGTTTTGTTGAGCAAAATTCAATTGAAAAATGCTAGTTTTGGTTTTACAGTTTGAGAAAATGCTTGCGTTTCAGCTGGTTAATCAGCCTGATTCATGATTAATATGTTTGATTGATGCAATCCTATGTACAGCATGTATTTTGTTGACTGTAGTCTTTAAACATCCTTTTGATAACTTTGCTGTGTGGTCAGCATGTTGGTTGTGGACTCTTGTCACGTACCCACACTCTGGTGAACTGCGTAATCTGTGAAAGTTTTAGGCTCTAGAGGCAGATCATCATGCCTCCTGTATCTGGAGTTCTTAATTTCAAACTCCCTCTGCTGGAACCTTCATCAAGAAAATTAACCTTACATATTACATATAAAATTGTGATTCTGGTCCAGAATCACAATTTTATTGTGATTTTATTGTAAAATTGTGATTCTGGTCCAGGATTTGTTTTTAGGACTAAAATGCACCCATAAAGCTGCTTTGTAGAGTATACCTTAGTGGACATGCAAATACATTTTCATTTGAAGCTAACAGAGTCGACCACCTTTCTCTGTTTCTCTCTCCCTCTGTCTCTTTCTCTCTGCCTCTTTATCTTTTCCTTTGCCTCTGTCTTACAGCCTCTGCTGTATTCCTGACTGTCTGTTCTCCATCTCTCTCTCTCTCTCTCTCTTTCATATTGTCTCTCCCTTTCTGTTCCTCTGCTTTTCATCCCAGTCCATGGTGTTTTATTGGCACGGCACAGGTGCATTTTTCTTGTAAATGTGTGCATGTGAGAGGCGTAACCAGCATATGTCTCTGTCTCAGGATACCTGCCCAATGGGATCCATGCTGTAGAGGCCATGCTTGCAGCGGCCAGCATCGGGGCTATCTGGAGCTCCACCTCTCCTGACTTTGGCGTCAACGTAAGTGTCAAACCTGTGTGTTACCAATGCACTAACGTGACCCCCTCTGTTGTGTACCTGACACTGCGTGCACAGTGGGAGGATCGACTGGAGTTGTAGCTGAATGCAATTTTTAGACCTGGAAAGGAAAGGTGGAAGAACCTTTCCGCACAGACAGAGCGGGAGGTTCTGGCTCTGCAAGGCAACGACGTTTCTCCACCATCACTCCCCTGTGGTGGAACCAAGACACACATATCTTCAGACCCTGTCTGGACTGACCTATCACACAATGTCACACAATGTCCCCCCCGTGCTGTTTTGAATTTGCATGTTGTTAGTTGCCCTATACCCTGTAGTTGTATAAATTAGCTAGTACTGCATCCTCAAACAGACTTTGCTCTCAGCTGAGAACTACTGTCTCATTGTGGAACTGTACACATCCCGTCCCTGTACTGTCACTGTACTTACTGTATGCACTTTTGTACGTCGCTTTGGATAAAAGCGTCTGCTAAATAAATAAATGTAAATGTCAGAAGACACATAACTCATCGGAACAGATGATGGACAGTCTGCTCTGGCTGGATTTGGTGTAAAAAGCTTTGAGGTTACAGAAGGGGGTCATCATGGGTGTGTTGCCTTTGCGGTATGATACACCCATGTTGGTCCCACTCAGGGTGACATCAGATGAGGAACTGCCATTAAGTTCCCGCAAAGAACATGTCTGGATTTGAACTGAACATTTTTTTTCTGAATTTGAACACTTTTTTTCTCAAGGATTCCTCAGCTTTGCTATTGAAATGAAGATGATACTATGTGAATGGAACTGGAGTGATTTGACCTGCCACACTAAGAGCGGAATCTCACAGTGTAATAGTAGTAGCACTTGACCGGTCATAGAAACGTATCTAGACCAAAGAGGCCCTCCGGCAAGATGTATGCTTCCGTAAATAGGGCAACTGGCATTGTTAAAAACCTCTGCCTGAGTAGAGTGCTGCTCAGCTTGTCAGGAAGATTACATAAAAAGCTGCAGTGCCCAGCTGTGTGACTTCACTGCCCTCTGGTGGTTGATTAGGATATCGCACCACTAAACATTTTACAGTAATGGGCAATTGCATTTCATAACATAACGAACGAGGACTTATGTTTATGTATGTGGGTAGTTTCTGGACTGCATATGATGTGTAGATGTAATGTGTTTGTATATGTGTGTGTATGCACATGTGCATGTTTAAAGCACATAATGAGTGTACCTACTATGCTGCTTGAGTGTTTGTGTGCGCATGTGTACACACTTTTATGTGATGTGGTTGTGTGACATTTCTCATCTCTGCTGCAGGGAGTGTTGGACCGCTTTTCCCAGATCCAGCCCAAACTCATCTTCTCTGTGGCGGCGGTGATCTACAATGGCAAGCAGCATGACCACATGGAAAAACTGACGAGTGTGGTGAAAGGTGAGGACTGGCCGTCACATCATATTACAGTGGCCTGGCAGGCGCTCTTATCCAGAGAAATGTGCGTGGTTACATACATGCCATGCATTTGAAGAGCTAGATATTTACTAACGCAAAACGGGCTGAGTACCTTGCCCCAGGGTACAATGGGAAACCCCTTTATGGAAGTCAAACTGGAATCCTTTGGGTTATGAGCCTTCCTCCATTGCTGCCAGCCTTACTCAGAATTCTTGCACTGTTAAGAGCTACATTGGACCACAACCATTTGATTTCTGTAAGTGAGACATTTTTAAGGGGCTTGTTTTTGGGCCTTTTTTAATTAAAATTGTGTAACATAATATGTATTGTGTATGTTATCAGTGATTCTGATAGAAACCTCATGTAGCAATGGGAAAGCGCAGAATTCAGGATGCAGGAGATGTAACAGCAGAGTCCGGTTCTGGTTTTCTTTTAAACTGCTCCTTAGGCAATGCGTTTGTCCAAGACTTAGTGGCCTCAGTGGCCTCCACGCCACGCCATGTGGCCTCTCTGTCACACCGCAAAGGCTGTTTTAAGTGACATGCTGGTTGGTTCCGTTCCTCCCCCTCAGGGCTGCCCGATCTGAAGAAGGTGGTGGTGATTCCGTACGTCCGCTCCAGGGAAGAGACGGACCTCTCCAGAATCCCAAACAGGTGGGCGCCCGGAAGGGGTCAGGTGTCCCTGTCATTGGCCTCCACACAGCGAAATATGTACCACGTGCCCGGCACCTGGCTGCCTGATTTATTTTTCTGACTTGCGTATTTATTATAATCTGATTATCAGGCACACTAAGCTTATCGTGGGTGATTGAAAGCTTAGCTGTAGTCCTTACATTTGATGAGGTGATACTGTTTTTATTTCCCCTGCAATTGCTTATATTCTGTTTTTTAAATTAAAATTAAAAAAATTAAATTAAATTAAAATTTGAATTGGCCCTGTATTGGATGAGTTGAGATCGCTTGTAATAGGTTTAATTGTATTAGTGAACTGAAATGATCAGAAATGGTATGAACTAGTTTAATCCACAGCATGACAAACAGTGAAAGCAAGTTTTGCAGCTCCACAGATAAATTGGATGTGACGTATCATGCTGGATGTGCATGGCACGTTCCATTTTGAAAGTGCAGTCATAAACAGTGCGGCAGTGTAGCATAGTGGTTAAGGAGCAGGACTCGTAACCGAAAGGTTGCCGGTTCGATCCCCGCTGGGACACTGCTGCTGTACCCTTGGGCAAGGTACTTAACCCACACTTGCCTCAGTAAATATCCAGCTGTATAAATGGATGACATTGTAAATAACTGTAACCTATGTAAGTCGCTTTGGATAAAAGCGTCTGCTAAATGAATAAATGTAAATAAATGTAATATTGTGCAGTTGATCCTCTCACCTTTGTTTTATGCAAAGGGCAATTTCAATGCCTGTACCTTTTACTTATTACAACTGGAACAACAATAAGATTTTTTATTTTGATGGAAAGTGATGTGGAGCATTGAGAAGGTGACTGGGCTCCCGGGGGCTGTGGTGTAAAATATTGGATTTGACTCTTTTTATTATGCGCATTTCCATCACCCACACTGCTCCTAGTAAAACCCCAGCAATCGCGAGTGGCTTCCTGAATGTGTGATGCAAGCAGCAAAACCGATGGACGTGACGTGGACGTTTCGCTCTCTCCTCGCTAGCGTGTTCCTCGAGGACTTCCTGGCCATGGGGAAGGAGGGGGACCAGGACCCCCAGCTGGAGTTTGAGCAGCTGCCCTTCTCTCACCCCCTCTTCATCATGTACTCATCTGGGACCACGGGCGCCCCTAAGTGCATGGTGCACTCTGCGGGGGTAAGTGCACCTCTCATATTCAGAGGAGGAGAATGGGACCCTTTGATAAAGAATGCAATAGTCCTGAGTACCTCGTTCATAAAATACATACTGACATTTGATGGTGAATGTCCCCTCCAAAACAAACTGCATGAAGTAACAGATATACAGGCTACACCTGCGTTTTAAGAATACAGTGGTACAGGTTTATAGTTGTATCTGGACTAGAACTCTATCGTCTGACTTTTTATTTTTATTATTTTATTTTTATTTTTATTATTTATTGTGTTAATATGTATTAGCCATATGAATTCAGCATTGCATTCTAGTTTGCCATTCTTAGCTGACTAATTTGAAGTAATTAACTATTTAATTACCTTGGGATTAAGCCAATATTAATGTTTTGTTCAAAGAGGAAACAATGTTCAGAAATACCTGCATTTTTGTTTTTTGCATTTACATTTACATTTTGTCACTTAGGAGATGCTCTTATCCAGAGTGACACGCATGATAAGTACATTTAACAATACATTTACATTGTTGACATCAAGTGGAAACGCGGACATGCACATATGCTTTTTCCCTTAAAGGGCTTACAGCAGATAATTATTAAGTGAAATTGAAGTCAAATCCAGATTAGTGTTACATTAAAGCTCAATTAAAGCCCCTTAAAGCTGAAACAAATCTATTTAATTGCAGCCAACTGGAACATAACCTAGCATGCCCACTGGGTGACCAGCATAAGGATTCAGTTTTGCGCTACAGTAATATATTCAGTGTGTAAGGTATTGTGTGCTGAGTAACTGTTTGCAACACATTAAGAAACAACACGTTATGTTGGTCATGGTATAAGGCAGTGGCTTACAGAGAAGTGTGAGGTTGTTTTTGAAAACCAAAGAGAAATCTCACTGCCTTAAGCTATGTTTGTCATTTTCAGTGGAGAATAAGGCTTGTAATTTAGACTCCATGTATTCAGTTAACTACTGATGTTGTTTACAAAGATAGCCCTGGTTGTAATGAATAATTTTTAAAGCCCTATTTGGCCTCCTCTCAGCTTTATTATAGTAATTGCAGCTCATTTTATTTATTTTTCTAAAAACAAATGTTTTATTTATGAGACATGCAGGCATCCAAACGGAGGTGGAAATTTAGTCAGAAGAAATTTGCAGGTAGTCAGGGAATGAACTTGTGGTTTAGTTGACCGTACTGAGTAGAAGCCAAGAGCTCGCTTCCTGTAAGGCTATTACAAATACATGTCAGATTCATACAGTCACTGCACCTGATTTCAGTGTGCGATCACACCCTCAGTGAGAATTCAATTTTCAGCATCCGTTGTAGATCCAGACTATATCATGACCCTAAAAAGTCCTGGAATCTGCCAGCAGTGTCAATCTACCGTAGATCTGCTCGTTTCGTGACTACAGTTCACTTTTGACCATTTATGTGCATGTGTTAATGTCTCACTGAGGTTAGCTGAATATTCATTTTCTTGTCTGATTGTGTCTCTGTCCTCAGTAACAGTGAGGTGTACATTATGGTCCCAAACTGCATCTTTCAGAAATGTCCCATCAAGTTACTGAGAATTTTACAGAAAGTGACATCATGCTGTAATACATATAAATAGGCTCAGTTCTTACTAGCAAGGCCAGAGGGGAATGTTGTTGTTATCTTGAGTGTGACATATGGTGGGCCTCTTGCCCCCTTAAAAACCCAGCCGTGAATCTAGAGGAAGGAGGAGGGAAAGGAGCTGGTTGTCCTCGACGGGTATCTTTTGAGTGCAGCCACACTGTGCTCTGCCTGGACCCGCGGAACGCCACTCATTTGACTGCGTGCCATCTGCACTGAGATGCAGGCGCCGTGGCTGCTGTCGGCCCTGCATGAAAGCCGACCCACAAAAGGCATGCGACCTCCCCGTTTCTGTGGGAATGACAGCCGGGGTCCCTTGCTGACGGCGTGGCGGCACTGCGCAGACAGACCTGCAAGACAAGCGGGAAACATTGCAGCGTCCGTGGCACGGCGGCTCCCGACGGAGCACGAGAGGGCCACCTTTCCGGTCTGATGCCTCCTTCCTGCCTGTTTCAGCGTCTCCGTTTGCTCTGGCTCAGATGAGCTGCCTTTTGCCATAGAGTCCACTAGGTGGCAGCATCAAGCCACCGCAAAGAGAGTTAGCCCATTTTTTATGTCTCAGTGGAGTTCGAGAAGAGACACAGTCTCAAATACAGGTGCACCAAGCTGTGAATGTGACAGACATTTATCTTGCACAATGGCGCTGAATCAAAACCAGAAAAGCATAAACAACTGTTTGCAATAAATAGTTGTTTTTGTTTCTGTAAGCTTTATGGGCTGGAGTTTGTGAGACAGTTTCGCCTGCCTCACTTTCTTTGGCTTGGCTTGTCTGCTCACAGCGTAGCATTAAACATAGTTTCCCTAGTTGAATAATTATGATTGTACAAACACAGTGGATTCACTGATGCATGCGCCAGCAATTAAACTATTTGCTTAATGATAGCGTGCAAAGCAAATATGAGGCAGCTCGTTAGGCACTTTCAGACCTAGTCAGACTGGGCAGACGGGGCTTTCAACAAAGTCAATGGGTGCTGCTCTGCACGGACTTCATGTCTGCGCCCTCATCTGCTAATTATCTGCCTGCACTAACAAACCCACTATATACCCACTATATGCTGTCAGTTATAGGTAGCAACATGCTGATACGGCATGGACACAAAACGCACTCATCGGAGTGGAACCAATTTGAGCCAGTGTGATTTCTTGCAGCATCCTTACATACTGAGTACCTTGTTATAGGTGAAGTTTTGTTGTGTTTTACTTTTGACATGTTATGGGACAGCATTGTTGAAAAGTGCTGTTTTTTTTCTGTAATGAGGGGTCATGCACATGAGAACTTTCCCCCTTACATGCTCAAATGATAATTATTTGTTCCTACTAATGTTGGTCGCCTGTGTGTTGATATTCATCCTATCTGATTTCATTTAAATGAAACTTTGGTGGGGGTTGGTAAAGGTAGGTGCTGTGGTTACACTGCTAGATTCTAGATACAGCGCTAGATCCCAGCCGCATGCTGGCGTTCCCCCCCCTTGGTGATGGGCCTGACCGGCTGACCTGAGAACCACAGAGGGCCTTGTTCTGTTATGCACCTCCTGGTCGAGCTGGAGAGAGGAAGGGAGACCTGGTGCGGACCCTGCCTCCTGCTCCTCCATATGCTGGCCCACCTGCAAGCTGCCGCACAGTGTGTAGAATGAGGATGGACTGCAGATCCTCAGAGAGGCGAAGCATGGGCCCTGACTTCCGCATCAGAGCTGCCCATGCATCAGCAACCGCTCCACCAGTTTAAGGCAAATTCACAGAGAGTTTTCTTTTGCATAAACTTAGTATCATTTTTATTGTCAATGGCGGCTTTCAAAGCACAGGGGGACATAGAACACAGAAGATACAACAAGATGTAAAGGATTAAATACTGCAAAAGTGTTAGTAAGGGTATCATATTTTATTTCTCAAACAGTTTGTTCAAAGCAGTATACTGTTAATGTTAATGTTAGCCACATGGCAAACAGTCTTCCTTAATTTTAGCATGAGTGTCAGAATCAGAGCTCACACATTGTTGCATCATTTTGCTAGCATTAGTATCAGAGCTAATAATACCACACGTTGTCTGTGTAGGTTTAGTATCTGTATTTGGCTGCTCGTCTTTTATCCCCCAGGAAAACGCCTTGGGAGTGGACTCGCGCAGCAGATTTACGAGCCCACAGGAGCGCGCTGAAACAGCGCCGTGTCGCGCCGCTCCTCGGTGTGATGTAGAACCTCATAAAGGTTGGCCCTGTCACCGCCCGAGATGGAGAGCCCTAACGGTTGGGGGAGTGTATTTATCAGCAGTGGCGGTCTCAGCTCTCCCCAAACACGCTGTCCTGAATAATTCAGTCTCTCCCATTTGCCAACCTGCCTTCATTTGGTTATAAGCTGGTGGAGGTGTGTATCTGGCTGACCTGGGGTCAGATGTCAGTGGCTTTTCGCATGACATTTCATAACACATCCCCATTTGTGCCACAAGAGTGGGAGTTAGAATCAGTTCCATATGTCCCACACTTCAGTAAATTTTGTACCATGCAAGCCAAATCGTATTCAAGTATAATTTGCTGCCGTGAAAATGCTGCAGTTATAATATGTAATAATGATAGATGATGGAGCTCAATAGACAGAAAGTACTTTGGAAAGCATAGAAGGTGAGATGAGGTGATATGCACGCGCACGCACACACCCAGAGCACATGGGTGCTATGATAGGATATGGCTGAGAGCACATGGGTGTGTATGATGGGTTGCTGAGGGTTATGGTAGGGCAAGTCTCTGCCATGGGCTTTTGGCCAGGACACTACAGAGAGCAGTCTTGCCTCATCTGACCTTCCCCATAGACAAGGCTATCTGACCCTACTGCCAAGCCCAGACAACCCTGGCACCGCCGACCTGTTTCGCTGGGTGGGTTCTGGCCGCCGTGCTGAAGGTTCACTGAGTGCTAGGTCAAAGGCCTGCAGGGGGTGCCGTCTTTCACAGCTGCCGGGGGCCTATGATGTGATCAGCGTTAGCAGGTGGCTGGCAAAGCAGCCCAAATGTGCCATACATATTTCTCTGGACCAGAAGGGTAGCAACACAGAGCCTCACCCTGCTTTTCTCTGTGTTCGGTTGAAGTCAACACTACACATGTGTAATGTGGGATGCACAGGTGTTACTGTCTCTTTCTTTGTGATCGAGTTGGGGCCTCTGAGGTTTGCAGAGTTGCAGCACGCCATGCAACCGGGCAGATGTCAGCCTCACTAGCTGCCCTGTTGCTTGCTCTAAGGAGTGCACATTGATCCAGCTGGGAGGTCACTTATATCTCACTTTCACACCACTTACAAATACTGAAGTCATTACCAGATGGCCCAAGACCCATACCCAAACCAGGACTAGAACCCCCAACACTCAGACCCAGATCAAGACCAGGCTGCTTGAGATCCAGACCCAGACCAAAACCATCCACTTTAATCAATAATAGGCAGCAAAATGAGGTGAAATGGTAAAAAATCAAAATATGTTTTCATGTTTCTTGCACATACTCATGTCACCACTAAAAATTGTATACTTTTTTCCTTCAACTTTTCCTCAAATGTCAATTAAACATAAATTATGAGGACAAACAATATAATTTTTCCTCCCAAATTTAGTCAACATGCTGTTTATCTTAAGCAAAATTATTATGAAAAGGAAACCACTTCTTTCCTTCCCTGCATTTGCCAACTAACTTATAAAATGGATCTGTGCTAACTGACTGGCTAGGTGGACTGGAAAATGTATGTTCGATCAATTTGGTAATGTAGGTCTCGCAATTCCTTGACAGTTAGCTACTTGGCATAATAAACGTGAGCAAATCAAGCTGAATTTGAATCAAATGGATCCAGCTGAGTGTGCAGACCAGCTAGTGATACCATCTCATGAGTGAGTGTGGCTGAGTGTGTAGTAAAGTATCACAGGCTAGCCACATGTGCTAGGCTTCCTAATGCCTATAAGGCCACTGAGAAGTGAAAAATAAGTGGGAGATTGGACTGATCAGCTAGGTGTTGGGCAGACTTGTCAAGTTGTTCTCCATTTCTTGTTTGCTAAGTTCTCTCCAAAGTTTTCAAATGAATTTCACAATGGCTGCCTTCGACATTTCCAGATGGCTCCCAACTGATTGTTGTCCTTTGTTGCATTAGAACCACTCCAAAGTTACACGCAGCTGAAAGACGCTTATGAGCTGTGAATTCACTGTGGTGGCAGACTAGTGGGAGGTAATACTAGACTAGAAGGAGGTAATTGTCATCTTGAGCATGCTGAAAATAGACTACAGTGTTGTCCTTGACCACACATTAAGACCTGCATTCAGACAAAGACTTTGAGTGTTGAAACTCAGACCCAGACCACAGGCCCAGACAAGGGCCGTGAAATGAAGACCTCAGCTCTGCTACCTAAACAAGTGGGACTGAAGTGGCACTTCTGTCTCTCCAGATGGAAATGCTTCCCTGTAAAAAATCAAGTAATATCAAAACCAATATTTGAGGCACAACATTGGCAATACAAGGGTCAGCTCAGCTGTCAATATGGTTAGCAACAGTGTGGATGTCCATTCCAATTTAAGGCATTTGCTGACATTATGTGAAAGTAGTGCTCCTCATGGTGACACAACAGGCCTCATGCATTTAGAGAGTTCATTAGAGGACCACCGGACACCACCTGTTTTAACTATCTTGAAAGCAGCTGCTAGAGACAGGGATGAGCCAGATGCCACTTACTTTGACATGTACCCCATCTTCTGTTGTAGCTAATGAAAGCTGGTATCCCTTTCTGTCTTTCCTTTTCCCCTCCCTCTCTTTGCATCTCTGTCCAACTGCAGGGCACTCTGGTTCAGCACCTGAAGGAACACATTCTTCATGGCAACATGACCAGCAGTGATGTAATCATCTACTACACCACGGTAATGCCCCCTGTGCTCTGTCCTCCACAGCTCTGTGGCAGCCTGCATGGTTCCCTCCTGTCAGCTCTTCCAACAGATGTCAGTTGTTTAAAATGCCTTTTCCTGACATGTGTTTTACTGGGCTGTTAAAACGGCAAAATAACTTGCACAAAATCCAAACTGAGTGGTAGTCATTGTTCTCAATATACCAAACTTACGGCGGGAAAAAAAACACTTTGTGATTTGTCTAGGGGGTTTCTTGTAAATAAATAACACAGGTGGTAAACTGAAGATGGCCTCATTCTTTCCCTTAAAAATGGGGCTGCGAGAAAGAAAACAGGGCTACATCAGGAACCAGTCACAGCACAGACTCACATTCTGATGACAGACCGATAATGCACCAGGGTGGTAGTAAGAGCATATCTTTGTTGCTGGTGGGAGGGGGTGACCTTTAGGGTGTCCTGACTGTTGTCTTGGTTTGTGTCTCACCCCCCCAGACGGGATGGATGATGTGGAACTGGCTGATCTCCTCCCTGGCGGTGGGGGCTTCGGTGGTCCTCTACGACGGCTCCCCCCTCGTCCCCACACCCAACGTCCTCTGGGACCTGGTGGACCAACTCGGGTAAGAGGGACAGGGGTTGGGGCTCAGTGAGGAAGTTTGGGAAGGTGGAGCAGAGGCAAGAGACAAGAGAGAAGTCTCCCCTTGTACCAATATCTGACTGAAAAATCTACCTTCATTTAACTCTGTCCTTTACTCAGAAGTGTGTTCGGCTTACAAAAATTCACCCACAGTGGAAATCTCCCCCTTTGCTTTTTTGTTGCTTCTTTGCTTTTGTGAAAATGCATGGATCTTTGTGAGAGTGTACTCTCTCCTTCCATCCAAGACTTCTGCCATTAGTGCAGTAGCTCAGTGCCCTCATTCTGCCAGTAGAGGCCATTAGTGCGTGATTGGTGTGGAGAGTGACATGTCTTACTGATGGCGCCAAGATTGACATTTATCTGACTGACAGTGTGTCGAATAAGCCGTGTGAAAATGGCGAGTCTCTCGTTCGGGACCACTTTCGGGGTGCAGGAAGGATCGTTCCTGTTTTTCTCTGTGCTTCAAAAATAGCCTGACTGTGGCCAAGGCTTTTAAGGTGTGTCTGCAGCGGGGAGAAGTTGTGCTCTCTCCTCTGCGCTCTGAGTGCGTCGTCTTATGTTTGCAAACGTCGCCGTCACCCCTGCCTCCCTCTTAAACACGCTGCAATGAAACACTGCAGTTATTCTGGGCTCTCATTGTTTTTGTTTTCACCATCAAAAGCAGGCAGACAGTGACATTTAAGGCGACCGTGCTACAGTAGAAGGGGAAAACAGTCACGCCAACACAAACAGCCTACACACGCACGCACAGACACAACCCATGCAGGCACACCACACAGGCATGGTTGTGCACACACATGCACACAAAATCCACACACACGCACACAAAATCCACACACACACATGCACTTGCATACACAAAGCACACTGGCACAGATGCACAAAAATGCACCCACATTCACGTGTGTACAACTCATGTAGACACACCGCATAAATGCATGCATGTCCACACAAACACACACGTGAAGCCTACAGAGGCACGCACACACATCCCATGCAGGCACAGAGACACACAAAGCAAGTTGGGGTGGCATACATCTGCTGAATGTTAATTTTGGAGGGCTTGATCCGATCTGAATCTCAGCAGCCCTGTGGTGAAGGAGGGCCGGTGAGAGAGTAATCTGTTCTATCTTTAGCGGTCACAGCTTCAGCCATTGCATGGATAATCTCAGCTGGTCTTCGTCCTCCTCCTCTTCCTCCTCCTCCACCGCCCTCCCCCTTTCAGGGACTTTGAAGAGAAAGCCAGCCCTTCAAGGATCTATATTCTCTGTATGCCGTATCGGCCTTTGTTCCCTTGTAGGTGCTGCATAAATTCAGATGTGTAAACCTCACTTACGTATTAGTCATGGTGCAGCAACTCAGAAAGTGCACTATTTGGGGCCCACGAGTGGCTCAGTTCACACGGTGCTCATCTCGAGTGCAAGCAGAGGTCTATGGCCAAGGTTTGACCCCAGCGCTGTCATCTGTCAGCAGTGACTGGAATCCTATAGTGGCGGAACATATTGGCTTGGTGGATGTGGTCTTGTCAGCCAGGAGTTCCTTGTCTCACCGTTCTCAGGCACCCTGTGTCGGGTGCCTACAGGTTGCTCCGATGACATCAGCGGAGTAGTGCCTATCCCCCAATGAGCACCCTCTTCATTGTGGTACTGTGGGTGACTTGTGGTGTGTAAAACAGCCATTAGCTGCATGTGTCAGAGGATTGCATCATCTCGCTTCAGCGCTCCTATTAACGGTTGTCACTGTGAGGCAGGCCTAATGTACAACTGGCTATTCCAAATAAAGGAGAAGAGTGTTAAAAAGTGAAAAAGAAAGATACTGTTTAGTCTGCTTACATCGCTTGCATTAAATGTTAGTTTTTGCTTATATCTAACGTGCTGTGATTGCACTTTTATTGAAGTGGGATGCAGCCCCAACCCGTGCCAGTGGTGCTAACTGCATCTGCTGATGTAATGCACGAGCATTTTAATTCATACATCCGTGTCTAAGAATGAGTAGTTGCAAGAGTCAGTTGTGACTCATATACCCAAGTCTCGCAGCAATATTGCTGTCGTCAGAAGGGTCTCACTTGGACAAAAAAGCAAAATTTTTGTATCTAATGTGGGTCAGCAGAGTTTTAAAGTAGTAATTCTTAAGTTGAGTTTATTGAAAATGAATGCTCTTAAATGTCAGAGCAAGTTTAAAGAGAAGGGCAAATGCTTGAAATTGATGGCGTTTGAGCATGGACAGTACTGCAGTGCAACATGGAGGGGAAAAAAAAGCTACAAAAAGCAGGAACTTCTTGTGAAAACACAGCAGACGAGAGGGATGTTCAGAAAAGCCCACAGAGGGCAGGGGGAATGAATTGTGTCCCACCTTGCACTCCCAAGTGTAACGGCACCAGTGCGTTCTCGCCAAAGCCCTGCCTCTCCAGTGGAACTGTGAGTCACGCCTGCCACCATTGTGTGCAAGCATTCACTTCGAGCCATTTGAGGTGAACTTTTGATTGTGCCTTTTCCTTGAATTAATGAGGTTAAACACGACAATGTGATCAATACTTAATGGCTATTGTCTTGTAACTGTGGTCTGTGGGGAGAGAGACTGGGGGAGAGGGAAGAATAAAAAGTATATTGCTGCAGAGTGCTATACACTGGCTCATTCTCCCATTGTTTTGCTGTTAGATGAACAGCCAGGGGGAAATGACCCTTTCTACAAAATGGCCCCTGCAGAAAAAAAGGGACAGAGCCAGTAGTCAAAGCCACCCACAGCGACTCCATTGTAATTGCTAGTCATTGCTGATCGTGAGGCGAGTTCCTTGAAGTGAAATCTGTACAGTCCATGTTACTTTTTGAGGTCTCCAGGACCTGTGTGTTTATGGCTTCATAAATTTCACGAAAAATTGACTTCATAAATTTCCATTCTCTAGGAGTTAAAGGTGGAGGGTGGACCTGTGGTTGTTAATCTGGACACTACTAAGAGAGCACCTAAATTGCTCCAGTCAGCATTGTTAGTTGAAAGGGGCACCAAGCAGAGGTTGAATTTGGTAGAAACAGGGTGGGGCAGTATTCTACTCTGTGGTGAAGGGTAAATGATTGTGAAAATTTTTGAAAAACTTTAGTGTTTTTGAATGTACAAGGGGTAGGATTTTGTCAAAAGCTTTAAAACATCCATCCCCTGTGATGCCAGTCAATCTGGCCCAACCCCACATAGTTTGGAGGTTAACTGAAAGTGACTGCATTCTGAATGAAATGTCAGTGTCATCCAAGATGTATTCCTTAGAGGTTCTGAACTGGAAGCAGAGTGCACCATTTTGTTGATGCCCATCACTTTTCAAATTTGATGTGGTCACTGTTAGGGATTATGGAGCTACTGCTGTAAAGAGACACATTGCCCTTAAGGAGGAAGATGCAATCGACAACTGGTTAGCAGGCTAAACTGGCTAAATAATGCGGTCGGATTTAATCGTCTTTACATTTGCTGAAGCTTGGATTGCAAAAAGCCAGTTCAGAAATTTAGAATTTCACTGCTGCCATTTCTGATGGGGGGGGGGGGATGTCTAAGCCTTAGTCTAAGTTAGGTTCAAAAACTAATATCTGCTGAGTAATAGAAAGAATGTGCCCACCATTCAGTGTGTTTGCAATGAAGCATTTGTTGGATGTGCTATCTGCAGGGTCTTCAGTCTCTGCCATCTCTGTATTGATCCTTATCATAAGGTGTTTGTATCTTTCGGTCAAAAGCAGCCCCTTTCAGCCTCAACTAGATGAAAAGGATCAGTGTGTGATATTTATGGTTCCATATTTCCCAGTTGTGTTATTTCGTCTGCACATAATGCTGACCTGACTGTTAAACTGACAGCCCAATCAGCTGAATGTACCGAATGTATAAAGCAACCCCAGTTTTCCGTTTATGCATTTAGTATATTTTTAGTTTGACTCGTCAGTTCCTGATATTATTAGCTTGGCTAGTCAGTGTAGAGTTCTTCTCTTGCTGTGCATGGACAATACAAGAAAGGATAAGGTTTAAATCATAATTCACCCACTAATCAGTCATATGGTTGTTTAATATATTTTTGCTGAACTTAGTTTTATATTTTTGCTTAAATGTTTTTTTTAGGCCTTTAGGAATATGCTTGGAGGAGCTGAGAATAAAGTGATAGCCACAGCACAGCTGTAGCGTTATCATTGTTTTGTTGGATATTTATGGATAGTAGCTGCTGTAGTCTTCATCTCATTGTATACCTTACCATGACAACTTCAAAACCCTGTGATTATACTTGGCCTTGGTCTTTAAATGTACCAGAAACAGTTTGTAAACTCTTGGGCTTTGTATTTCCAATGAGAAGGTAGGTTGTGGGTTTAAGTAACTGTGTTGGTGGTCAGCTAATGCATGCTCAGGTCAGATGAAGGCCCCGAGTGTCAGAGAGGGTCTGTGAGCTGGAATACATTTAGGGATTTTTGTGTTTGTTATGATTCAGGAAATTTGCTCATGGAGTGGGATTAGTTGGATTTCAGCGCTGGTATGTGAAAATGAAACTGCAGTTCATTCATTTGTTTGTAATTCTTTTGTTTATAGCACCCAATGCTTAGTTTTTTCAGGTGTGTGCATGCATAGTGTGTACATGCTTTCATGAATATATGTGCATAAATATACTGTGTGTATACAGATGCTTGATTCAAGAAAGTAGAGTCCTGAACATTTTTTTTTTTTTAAAAGAGAAGGTTTCAGCTTGTATCACTGTGAATGGTAAAAAATACTCAAGTGAATATGGAGTCATTGAAATGAGATGGGCGGAACCACTTCCTCCAATGCTGAATGGTCTCGCAATCAGTATTGATTTTACAACCAGATTCAAGTCAGAGGAAAAAAAAAACCCCAGGTCTCCAGGGTTTAAAATGACAATATTCCCATTGGTTGCTTAATGACCGTCATTTCTCAACACAGTGGACACCACGTTGCAGCTTTGTTTGCCGGTTCTGTCCCCCTTCCCCCCATGAACACAGTTTTACATGATTGATACACGAGAGGACCAGTGCCCCTGTTGCAGTTGCATTCTCCACCAAGTATAAAATGTGAATACAATTCGGTGTGTGGAAGTAATCTGTTGTTTGGGTAACACTGCCTTATGTTCAGCCAACTGAAACATTTTTTAAAATTGTTCTTAATTGCCGTCAGCCCATGAAAGAATGATTAAAAAAAAATGTAGCTCTTGCCTTGCCGTGGACAGAATGAGAATCGACGCTACAGGGGAATGCACACCTCAATAATCTGTCCAACAAAACTTAATCTGCAGTTGACACAGTCAGCTATAAATGGAATGGCGGCAGGTAACAATGGCGCAGAGCAATGCAATTGAGCAGGGGAGTCAGGTAGCACGATGTCTCATATTAAGAGCTACAAGCGCTCACTGAAGAATCAGTGCTCCGTGCTCCTTTACAGTGTTACCGCCAGCCAATTAGTGTGAAGATGTAGAGAAGTGCAGAAATTGTTTGATTTCCTTCTGATTTGTTTCATGTATTTCTCATGTGCAGTAATGCCAAATGCCAATCAGATTGAACATGTATGACTAGTAGCCCAGCTGTCACATTTAAATAACCCTGATGATCAGTTGCTCTCTTGTTGGGCTGCCCTCTTCACATCCATAAGACAAAGCATGGCCAGGTGATATTAATGCTGTTGTTCATACTGTAGGTTAAGTCTGTTCTCGCCTTAACGGCAGGTAAGTATCAGGAATAAAGGTGCGTTTGTCCACCTCCCCAGCACTGATGACGAACACCACACTGGACAGCGTGCACTTATGCAGCAGTAAAATCATCACTTCTTTTGGTGTTAATGTCACAGCAGATGTCTGTGAATACACCTATACATGACAGCACTGTATTTGTGAAAGAGTTAAAAAGACAAAGGACTTCAGCCTGTCTGTAATACTGAGTACCGGTCTGAGCTGCAATAGCTGCATGTTTTGACTCCCTTAGTCTGCCATATTTAGTAGTATAACTTGGCACCTTGGTACTTGGAACATGAACGGCACCATTACTGCCAGTCTGTTCTGCCGCCACTCTCCCTTCCAGCACGGTGTTAACCATGGTTACTGAGAGACTTAAGGGAGAGCGATGGCTTTTGGGTAGAACACTGGTAGTGCTTCACCCCTGCCAGCGCGCAGTGTTCCAGTAACATTGCACTAACACGTCTGGCAAATTCTGAGCTTCGAGGAAGGCCGAGATGGCTGTAATGACTAACAGCATAGTGCTGACTGTTAATGTGGCCCTTTTTATAACGGAATTCTGATACAAGCCAAAGCCCTTCCTTTTCAATCCTTATTGATCGGCCTCATATTTAATTTAGGATCAGGCAGTGTGCGAGGCCCCAGCTGTCTGCAGAGCCCCATGGCAGTGGCGGTGCTGCCCGTGACTGGAATGCCAGCCCAGGTCTCAGGAGTTGGGCACCCTTTCTTTTTATTTTTCTCCCCCCCACATCCCGTTAAAAGCTGATGAGTAAATACATTATCTTTAACGAGCCCTTTTAGTGTGAGACAGTTCACAAGGCCGGGGCAGTATTAAAAAGGGGAGACGAACGTGGTCGCTGTATAAAGGCTGTAATGACATGCACGCTTGTGTCTGGACCGGGTGGCGAGGACATGGCAGGTCAGCGTAGAGCATGGCTGGCCGCGGATTCTCATCTCCCTGCACGGCAGAGTATCAGGCAGCTCCCGGTTAGCGGTGCGTGTTCTCACAGTGTTAGCGCAGCGCTGTTGCGACATTGCCCACACTGCCCTGCTCTGCGTTCTGAGCAGCCTGCCCCAGGTCAATGGCTTTTTACCTGCTTGTACACAAACTTTTGGAGCCTGGAAGAAGGGGAATTTATAAAATGCTGGTTGGTTCTTCATAGGTGTTTTGTTCATTTTATTGCAGCTTCTCATGTCGTCCTTTGGTTGAATCAAAGACTCCTGAGGATAGAATCTGTTATTGGGCTTGTAGGATGAACCCCTGTCTGTTAGGCTGCTTAATCAGTTGGATTTGTATTTGTATACTGTGGTTAGCAGTGTAATGTTTGTGCGACTTTTCATGTCATATACTGCAGTTAGAGATGTCCTTTTTGGTGCAAATGTTCATGCTGCTTTATTAGATGCACTGTATAAGTTAAATATGAAACCAATGATTTAAGCAGTGTACGTCAAAGCATATATAATGTATATTGCACGGGCACTAACACGCGCACACACACCCACACACACACACACACACACACACACACACACACACACACACACACACACACACACATACACCATCTGTTGGTGTTGTGATCTTGAGTAGACTGCAGGCCAGTGCCTGAGTCTACAGTAAATTGAGGCTAAGCGGATGTAAGTTTTCATAAGCAAACTTTTATTCTCGATGTACTGATTAATATTAAAAATAGGCAGGCTTAACACCAAGCAGAACAAAACATTTACTGGTGTTGTATACAAATACAATGACAACACAAGTATGTACAGCACTGTACAGATGGCAGACATTGGCAATGTTTACACTTGTCAACAGTTTCATTTTCTAGCAGTGTGGAAAAAAATCTATCCCCAATGTATGAGGCTAAGCTGACTATGATCAACAGAGGCTAGCGATGTAGCAAGCACAGGCACAGCCGTCAGCCTTACAGTTCTGGAGATGAATAATTAACAATAGTGGAGCTGTCCCTGTTGATGTTGATCGAAGCCTGCCCTTGACACACTGTCACATAGTCCCCCATTAACAATTAAGTTTGATGTAGCTAACACACACACACACACACACACACACACACACGCATTTTGTAGACTAAACTGAGAAAAAAAGACCAGTCTTAGTTTAAATTGACGTAAAGCTGCTGCTCACTTTTCCGAGCAGCATGATTGTTTTTCTGCCTGCAGCTCTGTGGGTTAGTCCTCAGTACATCCGGTGTAGCTGTATAACGTGCTGGCATCTCTCTAGTGTCAGCTGCCTCTGTAAACATAGAGGGAGACAGTGGACATAAGACGGGCGCGTGTAAGTGACAGGAAATTAGCATACAACCGCAGACTAATTAAATACATGTCAAACTGTGGATAGTTGTGGCAGAATAATGCTATTAGTGAAACTGTACAGTTCATGTGTGGCTCGTGAATTAAAAGCCTGGCTGGCAAATTTTTACGTATATTTTACAATTTTTGCCTAATATCAAACATTTGGTATTTTGACCCACATTCTTTTTGCCTAAGGGGCAGAACCCCATTGAGCCTGTAGCATCTGCAAAAATGCTGAGTAAAAGGTGAAACGAAGGTGGTGAACACACCAGATTGTATTGCGCAAAAAAAAAAAAAAAAAAGAAAATTGATAGGGGTTTCCACAGTCCTCCTTTATGTCTCATTTATTTCCTGATAGATATATCCATGGAATGAAGATGAAATCGGATTTCACTGAAACGGGGGGGGGGGGGGGGGGGGGGAATGGGATGCTGTGTCACGGTTCAGGCCGAATCGCAGCCCTCTTGCCTGTGAGAGCAGAGATGGAGCTTAAAGATGATGGTACTGGGAGTAACCTTTGCAAATTGCGTTTGGGCAATTCTTCCTTTCTCAGAAACCATTATCTGTGCACATGGAACACACACCGCTGGCTGGCTGATGGCATTAAAGAGGAGAAGCGACTCTCTTTGGCTGGAACATAGACCAATCCCGCTGATTTAATTCAGCACCAGCTGAATCCCGCAATCCATCATTACTATTACAGTTTTGACAGCGTGGGGAACATTTGAGGTCGTGCCACAATTGCAGCTTTCAAATTCAACGGAAACATTTATTCATGGATGAGTAAAGTGTTGTGTCTGATGGTGGGTGATATTTGGGAGACAAGAAGGAGGGAGACGTTGCTGTGCTTGCTGAAATGCAAGGAGAAAGAGGGTGCTCAAGTGGTGTAGAGGAGGTGTGGGTCAAAATGAGACACATGCCTAATGAAAGAGGCCTCCAAATAAAACCACTGAAGGCTTTTATGTTAATGAAATTCACCAGTCTTAATGTGAATGTATACCTTGATGTATCTTACATATTCTGTAACTGAGGTCAGTCAAACGGGTGTGCTGTCTGCCACACCTGGCCAATTGAGAGATATGCTCCTTCGGTGAGCTATCCCCGAAGCCGAACTACACGCCATGCCTCGATTGTGAAGAACGTATTACTGCCGTAGTCAGACCACCTGGCTTAATGGCAGTGGAAATGACGGTTGTCATGGCACCAGCCCATGCCTCCCTGCTGTCTCAAGGAGGCGTCGTGCAGTGGCACACATTAAAGCGCGGTGAGACCAATTCAGCCTTGGAAAAGTGCGGCAATCAACTCTCATGATTCCCAGAGGAATTCACAGGAATAATGCAAAAGAAGGGAGGGAGCCAGGCTCTCCTGGAGGAAGAAGTGGCAGGAAAGCAGAGGTCCCCACCCAACAGCCCACCCCTAAACACCTCCCCACTTCCCAGCAAACCCCAGGCCCACCGCTCTCTCCCACCTTCTCCTCGGTGCTTGAAACAGGCAGCATGCAGGTTGGCAGGATGTCCCCAGTGCTGTGAAGTAAAGATGGAACACCTGCTCACTGCCTGCCTTCTGCTCCTCATCCTCTCCCTTCCTTTCACCTGATTGGAAAAAAACACGCTGACTTGTAACGTCTTCATTTCCCAGAGTCCCCAGTGGCTTTCTGTGTTCTGTCCATTATTGGTCTGACAGGTGGATGTTGTCACCATGGTGTTTTTCCTCTATGTATTTCCTCTTTCCTCCTGCGTTTAAGGGGGTTAAATGATCTGTCTTAGCTGAATATTGCCTTGACCTTTTGTCTTCTGACCTCTGACCTTTCATTCCTCTAATGTGTCATTGAGGGTTGTCAGTAACGGTGTGAATAGGTCAACATGGAAGCAAATCAATGTCTGCTTATGAATTTTAGGTTTTTGGTCTCTACAGAAGACATGGAAGCAAAATAAATTCAATTTAGACTCAGTCAGGCTTTTACTTACACTGCTGCTTCACTGCCGCAATGGAAGCCAATCCTTTTTTTAGAGAGTTTGTTGTTTCAAGATTCATGTAGTGTTTTATTTTCCTGATAAATCTTTCTTATCTCTGGCTGCTGTACGAACATTAGAACACTCTTTTTCTTCTTTTCAGAATCACTATTTTCGGCACCGGTGCCAAGTGGCTTGCTGTGCTGGAAGAAAGAAACCTTAAACCAGGTGAGTGGCAAAACAAATCAGTGCTTTATTGCATTTCAGTGTACTATCAGTGTCGGATCGTAGGGATAAGGACTTTCCAATTAACCGAACAGATCAATCTTGAGTCTGAATGGGACCTTTGGCTTTTGTGCTCTAAACTGAACTGCATTGGTTAGCAACAGCAAATTCCACATGCAAGATGCCACTTGACTAATACCAGATGTGACAGTTCAGAGATGTCTGAAGTTCTTGCTGCTGTTTTAACCGCTGCACTGTGCTGAGTGCACAGACAGGCTTGGAGGCTCAACAGATCCCAAGCCTGGTGATTTCTCAGTAAGAGGGGTCCCCTTTAATTTGGGGACAATTTTGTTTCTCCCACTCTTGAATATGCAGATTCTGCCTAATGCCACATATATATTCAGTGACTTACTCGTCAGACTCCTCAGAGTGCCAAATCACGTCCTGATTGCCCTGATCCTCGCGAGCCATCTTTATTCATAAATGTGGAGGGGCGGAAACAGACTCTCTCCCCGGGACTCAGATGGAAAACGGAGAGAGGGTGATCGGCGCGGTGCCGGGGATCAGCGTTTCCGCCATTTTAAAAGCTAATCTCCAGAGCGTCTGAATAATTCAGCCTCCGCTGTAATCCCCCTTCACTGATTCTCTGATGGACATTCATTACATTTATTTTTGACTACTTGTTCACAGCATTGTGAACCCGTTACAGCATTGTGTAAATGATATGAAAGTTCTTTGCGCTCCTCTTTCCCATCGCGCTGCCGTTTTTGGCGATCCTCCTGTTTGACCCCCTGTGCAGCCGACACACACAACCTGCAGAGCCTCCACACCATCCTGTCTACGGGCTCCCCTCTCAAGCCCCAGAGCTACGAGTACGTCTACAGGAGCATCAAGAGCAACGTGCTGCTGGGCTCCATCTCAGGTGAGGGTCCCCCACAAGCATCCCTGTGTCTCCTCTCTACAACAGGCAAGCGCTTAATGGCAGTTTTTCCTAAGCGGCGCCCCGGCATGTCTCTGTTTTGCTGTGTTGTGTATTGTTTGATTCTGTTTTCAAAATGTGTGTTTGCTGTACAGCTGCTGCCTTGGTCAGGTCACCCTTGAAAAAAAAGAGGCTCTTCATCTCAGGGTACCTGCTGGTTAAATAAAGGTTAAAAAATAAATAAATAAAATAGTCTCCCACTGTACTCGAAGACTTGCCTCAGGCAACATGGCCATTTTCCCATTAGCAAGGACATACAGTGTGACAGGATGAGCAGTGTGTTTTAACCAGTTTCCACCCGCCGTTTAGTGTTGGGAAACTTGAAATGTGAGGCTCCATAGGATTGTTTTTAAACCCTGGCCATTTTCTGGAAGCAAGAGAACCCTGCAGACACATTCCCACGTCTCATCTTTAGGGCACTTCAAAGAGCTACAGAGGAAAACGCACGGGCGTTCAGTTTGAAGGATGGTGACGTTTTACGGATAAGCTCTTTGTGATCGAATGCCCGAGCCAGCGTTTTAATCCGCCTCGTAATGTGTTGAACAACCCTCTCCTGCCCTCGGGTGCCCCCCCCTCCCCCGCCCCCCGGAAACGTATCACCCGATTCATCGCTGTGAAGAAAAGAGATGAACCCAATGCTGGGTGTATTGTTCCTGGTCCCATTTTCCCCCGAGTGAACTGCAGTCTGATTTGCCGTCTGGGTGAATGATCGACATGCAGTGTGGAAGAGGAGGCGGGGGCGGGGGGGGTGGGGGGGTGGTGGGGGTGGTGGCGTTGGTGGGGGTGGTGGCAGGGGGGAAGGAAAGGTCTGTCGTCATCGGCCGCCCATCAACGAGAAAACCTTGCCCAATTCATGGAGGTTGCCTGTTGAACAAGGGTCAGCATAAATAAATGAAGATTAACGCGGGTAGCTGCGGTGCTTGGGCTCGGCGCTCAGCGTATTAATGCGCACTGGAATTGGTAATAGGCGATGAAATTTACATGAAGGCCTTTGACACACCACCTGCGCGCACACAGTCGGCGGCTAAATGTGCTCATTTGGGCAAGGCGGCCCATTTGCACTGCTCGATGGAAGTAGGAAAAATTCAGCTTTCATTCCACTTCAGGCTTTAATCATTTAACAAAGTGCTTATCTGGAAATCCAATGACTTCTGATCTTAGATCCAAGCACGATGCTTAAAGGCACCTTTAACACTACTGATTTAACCTCCTAGCAGAGTGTCTACGCTTACGTGAGTCACTAGGCCGGCTAACAGTGTTCAGCATTAGCTCATGGTATTTGAAAGGGTGTCTGCTACTGCTCTGCTTTCCATTCAATGATCAAAGGGTAGATTTATGGTAATTCTGGGACTGGGATGGACTTGTAAGTAAGGCTTCTTCATGTCACAATAATATACATAATCTTTAGATGCTTCCATCCTGCCCTTTGGGCTTGGAGATGGCTTTCATTTAAAAACTGGAAGCATTCAGGTTCTTTAGGACAAGAACTGTAGTGAAATGTTCTCATAAACTCCTCCGCGTGTTCCATGAAGCCCCAAGCTTATGAGCAGGCAAGGCTATGACATGTGGCCGGTTACTGGAACTGTCAGCGTACCTGTTGATTTCTTTAATGATGCATCAGTGCGGAGTGATGAAGAGAAGCCAGTGGTGCTGTGAGATTGCGGTGAGCCAGAGGACAGAGATGTTTCTCCTGGGGTTGAGCGCGTGCTTGAGAGCACCGGGCAGCTCCAGTCAGACCTTTTAGCAGCCTGGTCCCAGGAAAGCCACCCCCCAGCAGTAACAAATTCCACCTTGTTACAGGGCTGAAGCATATGCGGCTGTGTTGTTTCCACCTGCCTCTCCCCGCTAGGGGGACCCCTGGGCTCCTCATTGCTTGAGCCGGATAACTTTAACACCTTCTCTTCCCTGCCTCCCCCTGCTGTCTTCCTCACCTACTTTTCCCTCTGCCCCCGGTTTATTCTCTCATTCTTTCCCTTGCTGCCTCCATCCTTTCCTCCGCTGCTTTGTCTCTCTGCTGTCCTTTATATTTGTGCTCTCCGTCTCTGCTGCTGAAATGCATGGGGGAGCAGTCCCATGTAGCGCTCATGTGCTTCCTCTCCCTTTTTCCCTGCACGCGTTCATCGCATTTCAGTTCTATCTTTGTGCGCTGTGTAGTCTAATATGCGCAGCAGGTGTATTTTTGGAATGCGCAGGGAAAAAGCCTTCCACCTTTAAAAAGGATTAGAACAGGTTCTAAGTGTTACTTCGTAAGAAGGGAGTATTCATTATAATAAAGAAATACCGAATGAGGGAGTCAGGAATGGAGGCAGCAACAGAATGTCTTAAGCACCCTAACAAAAAACAAATCCTTCTGTGATTGTGCGTTCCTGTGGAACAAGTGCAGGCTGCCTGTATAGTGGGAAAGGTTGAGGTTCTCCCCACGGACCCAATTAAATCAAACAAGATGGCCTTGTAGGATTTCGAGTATGTTATTGATAGGAGGATTGAGGTGGATAGATTTATGATTATATGGATTGCTGGGTGGGTGGGTGGAATGATCTATAGATATATAATTGATGAATAAATTGATAGAAAGAAGGATGGGCAGCTGAAAATGTCAATGGATAGATTGGTAGACGGCTGTGTGTACTGATATAGCAGGCAGCCATTCAAGTGTACCAGTACCCACAAATGCTCAACATATATTAATGTCAGTGCAGTAACTCAAAGCAAATGCTTGTGCAAAGAGCTAGAGCTTTTGAACTACTGCATGTGCTACTTTTCCAAGGGGGTTCATTGTGCCCATGAAAATGTTAAAATGTTCTGCCAATTTTTCTGTCTGCCAAATCTTGATTGTACCAGTTGGGCTTCTTTCAACAGTCATGAGACTTAGTGGTTAAAGGCAATTTAGCTGGAGGTCCTTCTGGATTGTGGACCTCCTGGACAGGAGGTTAGGGACCCAGGTTTAAACTGCAGTGCTTACCCCCTGTAGGTGGGACGGACATCATATCCTGCTTCATGGGACAGAACATGACGGTCCCGGTCCACCGGGGCGAGATCCAGGCCCGAAACCTGGGTATGGCGGTGGAAGCCTGGAGTTATGAAGGTGAGCGGATCAGAATTTTATTTGAACAGATCCAAGAGCTAGTTGTTCCACTCACCAGAGTAATTGTAAGAATTCTGTTTCTGTGATGAAAACCACACTACACTCTGTAGTTTCCACCTGTCTTTCCTAGGGAGAGTAGGACGATTAAGAGTGTGTATTTCCTGGAGTATTTAATGCATGTTATTTTCTAACGCATTAGTTATTGTCTAATATAAATGTGTTTTGGACTTTTGCTCCTAGCTGCCTTTCCATTATGACAGGTTAACTGCAGTGTATTTGAAATGACTTATCAGAGCTTGGCAATAATATTGTAACTGAAGAAATAATCATAAGACAGGTGGTCTGGGCAGGAGGTATTGAGTGTCCATCAAACTGTCCTCCCACATGAAAGACATTCTTTGTGGAATGTCTGAAGGTGTAACAGGAAGACATCTGTCAGAGTGGCTCATGTCAGTACGTTTTGTGTGATTCCAGGGAAGCCAGTGTGGGGGGAAAGTGGAGAGCTGGTGTGCCTGAAGCCCATCCCCTGCCAACCCACCCACTTCTGGAACGATGAGAACGGGAGCAAGTACCACAAAGCCTACTTCTCCACCTTCCCAGGTAAATAACCCCCCCCCCCCCCGACACACACACACACACACACACACAAGCAACACACACACACACACAAGCAACACACACACACACACAAGCGACACATGTCCCATTCCCTTGTCAGTGGTCAACTCCAAGCTCATTCTCAGCATGAAAAAGTTTGAGTCACCAAAAGTTTTTCGTGTTGTGCTCATTTCCGTCACTCTCCCCACACCAAGTCTGGTTTGTCCAGGTTTACTGCGACCTTCGAGGACCATGATCTCCACTGAAAGTGTATTGACTCTTCTTGACCACGAACACTGTGAAGTGCATGTCGCCCGATAGGGATGTGTGTGACTGAGAATTGCTATTCTGCAGGCATGCCGAAGAGTGGGGGCTGGATATAACACTAGAGATACAAATTGCAGTTAGAGGTCAGAGAGAGATGGTTTTTGAGTTTTGCCCTGCAAAGACTGGCGTCTTTCCCAGATGGCGTGCCTGTGTCGGGTGGCTTTGTGCCACAGAAATTCAGAGGAACTGTGACAAGCATCTGTCCAGGCTTAAACCCCGCTCTCTTCGTAAATCCAAAGCCATTCGGTTCGGTTGATACATGGGGTCACACTAGCTTCCAGTATAACGGTGATGAGAGAGTGGATTCCAGACCAGCACGGCATTAGCAGGTTGCCTGTGTCTCTTTCCTTTCCTTTTTTCTTCACGGCTTTGGTTTTTGACACGAACGGAGCCGTCAGCGGATTGCTATGCGGACCGTTTCCGTTTGTACCCTTGGGCCCCATTCCGAATCCCCCCTCAGCCATGCCTGTGAATATGGGGTCTGGGCTGTGAAGACCTGCAGAGCACGTTTCTAATCACTCGGTGCTCTTAGGAGAGAATAGCAGATGTACTTCCCTTCTCTCCTGACAGCAGGACGATCCCAGCTCATTTTCTCAAGGCTGAGACTATTTGCTTGGACATCATGCGGGCTCTGACCCCCCACTCCTCCCCACCCCCAGGAACCCTCTATGCACAGTTGTGGCTCTCTGACCACGTGTTTGTCCAAGTGGAGGAATGCACCCCCCCCCCCCCCCCCATTCTGTCGTCCTTGACACTGAGGGAATGGTCAGGTAGCTGAGGAGGCTGCAGTGTTTCGCCGATGATTTCAGTTGTACATTTCCGCTGCTGAACTTTGGGAAGCCCTCTGGGGGCCTCCTCCCCTCATGTTCAATTTGTTGTCTGTGTACAGAGTGATTGGAGAGAGCTCTGATCAAACATGTGCTTGCTGCGGAGGCAGGCTTCTCTGCCCCAACTGTGGGGCCCTGTTACCACCAGCTTTCGGCTTCTGACGTGTGTTTTCCCCTTATTTCTCTTAGGGGTCTGGGCCCATGGCGATTATTGTAAGATCAACCCAAAAACAGGAGGAATCGTTATGCTTGGTAGAAGGTGATTTCACATTTAATACATTTTTTAAGAATCAAATTCGTACACCTTTATGTAACAGAATATTAATGCTGTCATTCAACATGTCATACTATACTTATACTGTCAACTAATGAAGTCATTACCATGTAATTTCATTTCATAGTTTGAAATAATTTTCTGTACTTGTATAAATGTGCATAATTAAAAGTATTGGCTTAATACTATTAAATAAATCAGCGACATATATTTCTTATCAGCATGCCTTTATAATAAAATGTGAGCTTGAACTTCAGCTTCTGTCTTTAATGTTCAAATTGTTTTCAGTGATGGCACCTTGAATCCCAATGGCGTGCGGTTTGGGAGCTCAGAGATTTACAACATCGGTGAGATTCATAACTCAAAATTACTGACTGCTTGTGAGGTGGCCTTGTCATAGGAAAAAAGCAAGTTACATCAGGATGTTAGTCACCTCCCTCTGTGTGAGACAGGTTCAAGGGAGTACTCTGCAAATATGCGATGTATTAGTCACATCCGTTTCAGTGCCTCCCTGCAGATATCTGTGAAATCCCTATGCACCGGATTTTATGCAAAAATCTGTTTGGTATTAATCAGAAGCAAAGCCTAAACATTAGATCATATGTATTGCAGAAATTTTTTGTCTGACTTGCAACTTGATTGGCAGATAAGGACCATGAAAAGTGTATTTATATGTAGCTCAGTTGCTTTAGAATGGGTGAGCACTGGCCCTGGAGAGGTTCTTAACCTGTCTTACTGCCCTTGCCTTTCAGTCGAGGCTTTCGAAGAGGTGTCCGACAGCCTTTGCGTTCCTCAGTACAACAATGACGGGGAGGAGAGAGTGATCCTGTTCCTCAAGATGGCGCCCAACCAGTCCTTCTGCCCGGAACTGGTGAAGAAAATTCGCAGTGCCATCCGCGTGGCCCTGTCTGCCCGCCACGTCCCAGCGCTCATGCTGGAGACACGTGACATTCCGGTATGTGCGGCCTTTGTTGCCTCTTCTCGCCCTCCAGTTCCAGAGTAATTTGAGACAACTGAAACATATTTGGGGAGCTGTATTGTATTAGTTAACACTTGGCTACTAAATTTGTATGGGACTGTAATGTCTGTATTGTCCTCATCACTTTACTCCAGTTAACGAATCGTTGAATGTGTCATTTGGCAAGAATCAGGCTTGGATAGCCCTTTACAATTTTATTTTTAGAGCTCTTTCACAGCACACTGTAATCAAGCCAGGAAAAGACAATGCAGGCTCGTACATAATGGGAACGATGTTGTGTGAAGAGAAGAGAAGTAGAGAATATTTTATGAGAGGAATTAGGATGCCACAGATAGCTCCAGCAATACAGAGACAGTGACAATGTCAGTGTGGCTCATGTGCCACTTACCGTAACCAAGGCAACCATACACAGGAGTTCTGACAGTGGCAGACAGTCGTTCAGTTGACAGCTAACACATTTATACCTGTGACATGGCTTGGCGAGGCTGAGTCTTCAGGGTGTCCCTGAATTCTTTAATGGCATGCTGTTTTGGGGATCATGTGAGTGTGGTCTCCACTTCTCTGAAATTTCATTTGTGGCCTCCTTCTTGGGTTACTGAGATGCTTGCTACATTTCACCTTGTCACATTGTAGACAGGCTTCACCAGGCATCATAGATGCACAGTAGTAGGTGATATGTGGAAAAGCTAGTAGATACAACCAGAGCTGTTTATTCAGCTAGCCAGTATTCATGAGTCTGCACAGTTACATTCCTGTGCCTGCACAGCTGTACAGAAACTTTGTGTGATTATAGCGCTCCTTTGAGTAGTACAGAATTTTCCTCTGTTACGCATGTGTTCTGCATATGAACTGCCCCCTTGTGGTCACTACACCATCTGAACTCTGTAATACCTTCTTTACTAACTTCTACTGTGGGTTCTTAGTCTGTTGTTGTTTTTTTTTTTTTTTTGGAGGGAACTTTGAACGCCCTTGCAGTATTGTGTGTAACATGCATCCAGGTTAGAGGGCAAAGTATATCTTATCAGTGTAATTGATCCTTATGAAGCAGAGTAGAGAATACCTAACTGCTTGCTTTTAGACACTTTTTGCTGCTAATGGATAACTAACTCATTAGAATACAAAATGTACATTAAATGGTTGGGATTAGGGTGGGTAAACTATGGGTAGACTTCAGAAGCCATAAAACATGGTCTGAAGTAATCATAATAATAACATCAAATATTTATTATTATATGTTTTGTCTGTTAAGCACATTTTCCATGCTCAAGACACTGTACAGTACAAGATACAATAGAGTGACACAATTTATGAATGCAAAGATACCATAAGAGTAGGTAGGACAAGGATTTTCCAAGTACATATTGCAAAAACTTTGCCTCAATTTGACAAAAATCTCCTGCAGTGGCATTAGCTTGCTTCTGAATCGCTCTCTCTGCTGCAAGGCGTTAACTTTCCTACCTGGTCCTCTGCGGTATACGTCTTTTAACAAGCTTCGGATGTCTCTGCTTCTCAGTTGCTTTTCACTGCATCGTGTCAGTTCTGCGTGTGCATGGGGGTCTTATGCTCAAGTTCCCCATCCTAAGCAACTGGTTGTCAGTGAGATGATTCTGTGCAGCATTTTCTCACGTCGGGGGCTGTAGTTCAAAATGGGAACCGCATTGTGTGTCTTTTTTCCTAACCTTTTCTCAACCGTGTGATACGTCAGAAGCCGAAGTGATAGGCAAGGATTTGAATGCCATACGTCCAAGTCCTCTGAAATGACTCGATAAATTAGGGCCTTAGTCTCACTCCTAAAAGTTCTTCTACCTGCTGATCCCTGTGTTGGTAACAATAGGGGGTTTCCGTATATTTTGGAACCATAGCAAAAATATTCAAATACAAAGCTTTTAACAAATTGCATGCAGAATTGTGGAAAATTGGGTGCTGCCATGTGTGCTAATGTGGTTGCGCCGTAAGATAGGACAGACATCTGAAATATCTCATTTCACAGTGAGGGTTGAAATTAACTGGCTGAAAACAGTGAAAACACTGCAAGTCTCTATGGAGCCCTTCTGTCTGTGTTTATAATTAATGCGCTCAGGAGACTTGGCCAGGGTCCCTCCTCCGAAATCATATCTGAAGATGATTATTGGTTGTCAGTACGACATGAGAGAACTTGGGAGACAAGCCAAATAGCTGCAAATAATGAAAGCTGGACTACAAAGAAATGGTGATAATGGGGAGAGGACACGGATGTTGAGTGCAGGAGAAATGCGCGCACACACACACACACACATTTATTGATAAGGCGTCACTGCGTGGCAATTTTGTTAGTCATGCACGTTTTTTTTTTAAATTTCATCACTGGTCAACTACATTTAGTGGTTAGTGTTAGTTACACCAGCACTCTGAGACGGGCTGACAGTTGCTTTTGCCCCGTCGGTTGATTGAAAGTCAGAGCTCCATCTTTCACTGCCTGTCTTCTGACTAAGCCCCTCCCTCTCTCTTCTCTTTTTTGTGGCTGCAGTACACAATAAGCGGCAAGAAGGTGGAGGTGGCCGTCAAGCAGGTCATCGCTGGCAAGGAGGTGACGCAGCGGGGCGCCTTCTCCAACCCGGACTCGTTGGACCTCTACAAGAACCTCCCAGAGCTCCAGGGCTTCTGAGCTTTGGATCTCCACAGAAGGGAGAGGCGGGGAATGTGCAAAAACACCCAGGGACTGCTCTACTCAGAGGGGCTCCGCCAGGGGGATCAGGAACCTCCTCAGGCTACGCCTAGGTTCTGTTTGGTACTCTTACACGAAAGAAAACTAATGTGTATATTAAAAGTTCAGATTTTTTTTTATTAACTTTGTCTTACCACGTCAACGTGTCATATCCTGTAGGGAATGCTTTTCGGTTCACGTGTATTCAGGTTCAGATTTTTGGTTCCCGTGTTTCAGCTTTTTTGCATTGCAGAGACAGGATGAGGCAGGAAAAAGACACACTTCTCAGCTGCCCATTTGTTTCACAGGAGCTCATAATCATGACTGGAAGAAAAGAGACTCGGCATAGTGTGTCCTATTTTGAGGTCTTTCTGAGTCGGGAAATACACAGACTGAATCCCTAAATATGGTAACATCCCATTGGAAAGTGCATTTGACTGTTTTATTGAACAGTGAGGCCTTTCCCCTTTTTGTGAATGAAGTAGTAGGAAAGCCCTTGGCATTGGTGGTAAGGGGCATGGAAAGTATGTTTAACTGTGAAATTGTTAATATGGAAGCCAGTCATATGCAGGAAATGCAGGACAAAGTCTGGGACAGCACTGGCATGTTGGAGCGCTTCAGTGTCAGTTTCTTTCCGTCTTAGCTCAGACTTTCCGTTGTAGGCCGTTGAAACATGGCAACATGTTGAATTTGTAGGCAGGGACTGCATTGGGTGCTGCCTGGTAGGTCAAAATCTCATCACATCCAGTTTGCTTGGAATAACACTGTATAAAGATGTCAGGGCAGATTTGCTGGTACTCTCCGAGACTTGCACTTGGAGCAAATTGGATCATGCCTTTTTAATGTGGGTCAGAGATTTCACAATGAACCACTTAACAAAAAGTTTGCATAACAATATGAATAGGAAAGAATATGTACACAAAAATATTCTCTATAAATTCCTGGAAACTGTTGTTATGGTCTCAAGTGGACCACTCCATCTGGAAAGGTTCAAAAAATGTCCTTCATGGTGCATGTGTGGCATTTTGTTATTTCCGAATTTCAACATACCAGCTGTGAACAATAGGCTTCAGAGTTAGTTGATTTTTGAATGTCTTGAAGTTGACTGAAGATTGACTAAACATTTTAGACTGTTCCAAATATGTCATCTAATTTCATCCAGCTGCATGTTATGAAGTGACTGTTAAAAGAACTTTCTGCCACCAAAAAAGTTGACACTGCGTATATATCTGCTTCAGGTGTTTGAAGCAAAACCAAGTTCTGAGTGCAGTCAATCCCTCACATTTTTGTCAGCATCTAAATACAGAAAATAGAGTGATATTAGATTATTAAGAGATGGTTTACAGTTTGTCTGTCCAAAGGTAATAATTATTCAACCATATTTTTGTATATTTGCTTGCAGTGTGGACTTGTACATTCAAGCCTATGTGTCTTGTAATTGTCATGTGAATTCATAAGTGGCGTGTGGCTTGTAAACTAACGTCAATTAGTCAAACATTAGATTGCTCTGAAGCAAACACGGACCTTTTTGCATAGCTTGCCCTGAGACATTTTTAAATCATGTTTTGTCCTGTCATGCCATAGAAACAACATTGTGGGAAGTCCACATGAAAAAGAAAATCAGTGTCAAAACAGGGAGTACCACAGGGAGTACCACCTTTTTTATAGACACTCACGGTAAAGATCTATGGCCGGTATTTTCTCCAGAGGGTTTTGTATATTCTTAATACACTACAGTGCCAGCAACACCTCTTCAGATAAGGGAAAAAAGTTCTTCTCTGGCTTCACTCTGTTTTAATGGTGGTCATTCTGCCTCTGCACCCCTAACCCCCCACCCAGCCCCCCCCCCACACAAACAGAGGTTTTTGGACCAGTTTATACGTTAGCCCAAAATGAATGCAGGCTAGTTTTATTCATAATGGATTCCATGGCCTATTGATTATTTGTAGTGTGTGTTTGGTGCCCTCCTAGACCACAGTACCTTGACAAAAAATCTAGGTGATCGGGATCATAGTGTAATGTTTTTTTTTTTAATATACCTCCATGAGGTTCCCTGAAACCAATCACCGTGTTCAGACTTGCGTGGAGAAGTGTCGTCAGATGTACTGACAGTGATCACTACACATTGTCTGACCATGATAACACTGCTTTCTTCGCTTTGGATCAGACAGGTATGTTGGCTTTGAGCAGCAGGCGCTTTAGATAAAAAGAGGAAGCACAGGTGCAATGAAGGAATCTTAAGGTTTTAAAGGAAGGTGATCTGGGTTCATGCCAAACCCCCCCGAATGGCCTTTCTGCCCCTTCATAAGAAAATCCTGATTTGCATTTGGCTGGTGAACACATTATGCAAACATTCATACATTTTCTCTGATTCAAAGACATTCCTGGGACATTAATCCCATTTTCTGTATTTTTTGTTTACGAGATCGTTGAGCAGCGGCTAAGAACTGTATAAATAGTAATTGCTGATGTGAATGTTTCCATTAAACATCCCAAATTTCTGGAATAAATATATATTTTTTCTTTTTTTTTTTTAAAGTAGACCTGTAATGAAAGGTGGATTTTATTTAATTATTATCCATTAAATTTTGTCATTGTTTATTTTAATGCAATTTAATGAATGCATTTAGACTTAAGTGTGCTTGAGGGTCCATTTGTTGGTTAGCTTAAAGTAGTCTATAGCAAATACCTGTATATATATATTCAATTCAATTCTATACCTGTTAGGGAAACAATAAACCTATTATGACAACTCAAGGTTCTTGTGTATTATTGCATCACTACTTTGTATTAACCTGAAATCCATGTGCAACATCAGCAAAATCTGTTTGATGAGGTATTGGTATAGAAACCTGAAAAGTCAGGATTCTGATTACATCATATTTAAGGATTTATTTAACATCTGAATCCCCGTCAGTGCAGTTCAATGGAAATTCAGGTAGTTTGTGCAGAAAAGCATACCCAGAACTACCCAGAACTAAACAGCTATACTGTGTCTGTCTGAATGAGCTTCTTTGCTTCTCAGTCTCAATCTTTTCCATATTTTATTTGAATGTGCTTTCACTTAAAGTGCAGTTTTGGGGGTTTCATATTTATATGTCATATGTAGAGTGTCAGTTCATACATGATTCAGATGAACTTGCGCACAGAAACATGTCTGTGTAATTTCTGTAGAAGGTATTGTGATGCTTGATGTGCTGAGCACCTGATTTAGTGTTATATATAATAATTCATAAATAGGAGATAAAATAGCAGGTTGTTAATTATGATGTATATGACAGTTTTATTGAAAAAAGACACTTGAAATATGAAGCTTTTCACCTCTCTATATTTAGTTAATTGAAGCAAACAGCTTATCTAAATGAACAGTATCATGATATCCCTCACATCTTAAAAGGCAGTATAATTTTTTTAACCCGACCGAGATATCACTGACATGATATACAAACATTCTTTGGTATAAATGGAGGATAATCTTAAAATTCATGGAGCCTAGCAAAAGTTGTAGGAGATTTTTGACATGGAACTTCAGTTTGCAGCTAGAACTATACATGAGCCACTCTCTTCAGTCACCTTCAGGTGGTTCTGAAGTTATTTTCCCATTGTTTATTAGATTGAGTGAAATTTGCAAAATGGTGTAAAGCTTTTTGAAAACACATTTCCTCTAATGACATGAGTGTGGCTGTCTTCCCGCCATGCAGGATGGAGTGCAGATATTCTGCCACAGGTGTAGCAAGCTGTTTGTCAAAACAGCTCTCTAATTAAGTGACTGATGGCTATGGATGTGGGGAACATCCTATGCAATGAAAGGATCAATCAATCAATTATTACTGTGTCAAAAGTAGTAAAAGTTGACCAAATTCGGTGCACTGTGCTGTTTAGTCTGTGTGAACCCATCAAAATTTCAATTTGCGTGGAAGATTCCTGCTGTCAGAACTACGAGTTTTTCAGCTGATAAGCAATTGCGTAGTGGTGCCGTTGGCTGACACACGCGGGCGGCCTGACGAGAAATATGTCCTGATCGTCTCTGTGGGCTGCAAGTACAACCCTTCACGGTCCAAATCAGAGGAAGCAATTTGATTCTCTTCGCTGCCTTTGGTTCTCAGTGGTTGGCACTCTGGGGGGGAAAAAGGTCAAACTTGAGAGGCCCTCAGTCTGCTCATGCCAGACCCTGGCCCCCAATTAAAAGAAAGTCTCTAATCAAATCCGACAAAATGGTGGCATTGTAATTACAGGACACCACAGGTCTCCCCTCCCTCTCCCCATTGTGCTGTGGGCGCTTTGCTCCCTAAATGAAATCAGGCTTCAGAGCAACAGGAATTTCAATAAACTTCAAAGGCACCGCCTTGCTGCGCTGCTAGCGGTGCAGAAGAAAAACACCTATGCTCTATGGAAAACGAATAGCCAAAAAAGGTGAAGCCCTTTACGTGCAAGCTTTTGCCCCTTTTTTGCTAGTGTAAAGTGTTGTTTACGTTGTCTGTGAGGGCAATTCCCAGTTCCCAGCATTGCCAAATAGGCATTGATTTTTTTTAGCATCATGTAAATTTCAAGAGATAGCTGCCAAGGTTCTCTGTGTCTGTAAGTGGAAACTATAAAGCAATGAAAAGATTGAATATACACAGATCAAGTCTGAGAGGGTGAGGGGCACAATTATACAAAAACACAAATTTGTCTGGATGTCTTGGCTAGGCAAAGGCAAACAAGAGCAGATCAATAAATAAATGGCTAAACAAATCACAAGGCTTGACGTGTATGACTGCACAGAGCCTGAAATGTGATTAATCTTTTCTGTTGTTATTCTGACAGCATGATCAAACAGCAGGCAGAAATAGCAGGGTGAATATATTACCGATTCAAATATTAGTGAATCCATCCCTGTCTGTCTAATAGGGTCATTTTATTATTAGGGCACGCAGATACGAATAGATCCAGCTAAACAGCTGATTGTTCTAAGAGGGGAATGGAACTGGAACTAATCGATAGCAAATAGGTTGAGTTATCTTGTATGTTTTGTTAGCAAGATCTGACCTCTGAGGTAATAACACATTTTACTGCTGGTCCTTGAATTCCATGTGCTTATGATTCAGTTCCGATTCGGTGCCTTCCTTCAGTATCCAATGATCATTTTATAGTTTTGTTCTTGATTAATCACTTCCAGTCTTTTATATGGACATCCATCCAGCATTACTGCACTTTAAAAGCATGGTGAGAACTGGAATGTTTTCTGACAAATTAGCAGCCCTCCTGACCTGCGTATTACAGTGCCTTGAAATTCACAGTGCTGTATGTAAACTACTGGTAATACTGTCTTTAACTTTTTTGTACTAATACACTAAGACCTGTGCCCTGAGACGGTGGTGCGTCTGTGTAAGCAATTGTTTCTTACACTGAAGCACATATTGTTGCCATAAAGAGACAAATTACAAAAACACCCTCTTATCCCAAGGTATCCTTACTTTTCTGAACTTACTAAACTTACTCTTTTGACTCCAACCACAGATTTTGGTGTAACAGTAAACTGTGATCTCTCTGAAATCACATGTAAAAACATGGAGTCTTTGTTTTTCATCTGATCATTTTTGCAGAAACATCTCAAAACTACAACGCATCCTATTTATTAATAAAATCTACTCCATGCCCTTTTCTTTTCATGGATGGATTCACACTGGCTCACTGTCTGGCAGCCCGAACTGTATTTTGCCCACCCTACAAGAACTCCAGGATTCTGCTGCAACAGTTTTAACTACAGCTAAAATAAATTGACCACAAACCACCTGCCCTTACCTCACTTCATTTGCTCCCCATTAAATACTAGGCAGATTTCACTCCTCACCATAAAGCACCTTCCATCCTACCTGAGAAAACAAATTATTCCATATAATTCTGATGAATTCCTGTCATGTTCTCAGGTACCAGGCCCCCTGCTTATCCCCAAAATTTCAAAACCTTGAACAGACAGCAAGAGCTTTGGATACAGGCTCCAAAATTACAAAATGACATATTACCTTGTGTGCTGGAATCTGAGACTAAATCAATCTTTATCAATATTTGAATAAAAATTATAAAGAAATCTCTTCAGACATATTTTTGAATTAAATGCTTATCCCATATAAGGTGCACAGTTTTATCCTTAGCTTTGCTGTCACAGTTAAGATGTTCCCATTGTTCCTTTGTATCACCTTTAATGTGGTCTGAATTATAATACTGTAAAGCTATCACACCCCTGCTGTCACCTAGTTACTACATGGGTGGTTAAGTGTTATCTTCTCTATAATTCCCCCTACACAATTTCCCACTGCCAGATACTGTTTAGAGCCCACATTCATATCTGCATCCAATTTATTTGGGATTCACACAACACAACTCCAGCCCTGATTAGTGCAAAGACTCTGTGCTACTTCGGAATCTGTGCCTGTTTTCCTCAGCCTCAGCTGTTAATAAGTGATAATACATTGAGCTATGTACATCTGTTGCAGCTAAGTTATCTCGATTCAGGGATATACCAAAATAGACAAAGTGGATTACCTCTTAAAGTTTATCCTTTGGTTTCCATTGAGACTAAGGGGAAATTTTCTGCTTCTTTCATCACTAACGTGAGGGTTTTTTTAAACTTATACTCTTAATATCTTAGCATCTTTATGTGTGTAACTCTGAGGTATTTCATTTGGACACGTCCCCATATGTTTTGCCAAATGTCTCTTGCTTTAAGGCTAGATAAACTGTAACTGACATTGCTTCTATGACATGTTTTTAAAAATGTCATTTTCTTTGTTAAATGTGTTAAATTAAATGTAATTGACTGATTTGTGGACACATCATTAAATTACTTGACCAAGTCTCATGTTGCTTGGCATGATATTTTAGGCATGTGACTGGGCCACATTGTTTGGTGGCTATTTTGTGTGTGGTGAATATATTAAAATGTCTCCCTGCTCCCAATCTATCAGTTGTAACTTTTCATAAGGCATCTCAGCTTACAATCACAATAATGTAACATCCACACTTTAACCATTCTAGTCTTTTTTATTTTGTTTGTAGGGTGCTTGCAACCTCAGGTTTCATTTCTTACATATTAACTACTGCTTTTTTGTCATCTATTTAAATATGTCATGTTTAGTATAATTTCAGACATAAAACATGGTGCCTGAAACAGTGACTTTAGTTTCTTTTAGATTTACTTCACAATACCCAACCTGTCATTTTTTTGGCTCCATTCACTGGCAGTCCACGTCAAAGATGTTTTGCCTCCTTCATTTGATACAGTAGAAAGGTTTTGATGCCCAGAGTACATACATGTAGTTTGTATTTCCATGGACTCACCAGAACACAGAGTGTAAAACCACTCGGGGGAGAACAGCTAACCTCTAGTTTCAAAGAAGAGTCTGACAGAAGTAGGGACTGAACAAAGCAACTTTTGTGAAATAATATGTGTGTGTAACGTATCTGTGTGTGTGTTGGGGGGGTGGTGGTGGTTGGTGATTGGATGGATGGGTTGGTGTGTGTGCTACACCACTGCACTGATTTAGATATGGAGCATTAATAGCAGAGGAGTCCATTTCACACCCCATTAGTCTGCCACACAAAAAGACCAGGACAATCCCTCTGCAAATCATTTCTCTCCATTTTAACTGTTTGAGTGAAGATCACACAACCCATTACTGTTCTGTTGACCACTAGAGCCCACTCAGAGCAGCTGAGAAATGGCTTCCCACCACAAGGCCAAGCAGACCATAGCGATACGTTCTGTGGTTGATTGACACCTAAGGACTCCTGTGGAAGGACTCTCCGAAACCATTACAGCTGCCATCTGAAAGCTTCTCAGGAGCTGAAGTACATGTTGTCTAGTGAATTTATTCTTAAGAACCGCAAGGGGGAACTGGTATGTCCAAAATATTACTGAAAATAACAGTTTAAAAGCCCTTTTATTATGCCCTTAAAGCTTATAAACAGACCCCCATGAACTGAGAGTTCAAAAGGGAATTCTTCTCTACACCGATTTTGCATCCCTTGTCACTAAGCGCCATGCATTTATACATCCTCAATGGAACCCAGAGGCGGGAAGGGTCCCGGTCCATTTGGGTTACTTTGAAGCGAAGGAATTCAAAAATCAGGCAGCCTCCAAACAAGACACAAAATGTGGTTTTCAGTCAGACCCCATCCCGAGGCACTGGCAAACATTAAGCTGAGTCAAAATTTCAAGGGTCTTGGTGATTATATGTGTACATGTTGTAAATGCATCAAGTCTTACCAAGCTCGATGGTGTAAGACACCCATAGTATTTATTTGTTGCTCATTCTTCTGTTCTTTATAAAAACAAACAGTGCACAATGAAAGCTTTCGCAGAGCTTTGTTTCCTTATTAGATCTTTTTCTGGACAGTGGGTGTGAGTGTATCCTTGGCATCAGCAGCTCTATCTCTCCCTGTCATAGTCCAGGATTAGAAGGATATCTTTACAACATTATCGACTGGGGCTTTTTTTCACTCATTGGCTCAGTAATTAGAGTCAGCTCATGACCTAGCCACCGGGCAAACACCATCTTCTCAGCGTCCATGCCCTCACTGAGGAGCTGGAGTCAGGTGTAATTAGATGAAGAGGGCTTTCCTTTAAGCACTACGTTCCCGCTGTTTGCAAATCCTGGTGTAATTAACCAAAGGGTGAGGATGGCAGAGCTTGTGTATGGGTACTTGTCGACTAAGCTTTTTTGATCCTGGATACCTCTTTCTCAAGTTCATGTAATAGTTGGAATCTGTAGCTGTTTCCTGCTAATCACGAGGGACCATACTCCTGTATGGAATGCTGGTGTCCACAGAATCTCAGCTGGAAACCACAGTAGTTCAACTGGTGTTGGAATCTTCTATTTAGAAAAGAAAAAACATTTTCACTATCTTTCTGAAAAATACATGACAAAATTGGCAAAAATTTGGAGTAAGAGCCATTCTCAGGGCAAGATGTTGAATTACCTGCTGGTTTTCAGAAATCTTATGTGCCAAAGCATAGAGCAGGACTTCCAAATTTCTTATTAGCAACAGTCCAACAGTGGTTTTCCAGCTCACTTTAAATGACTTACAAACTCAGAACTGCTAAAAGTAGTTAGAAGATAAATAGTTAAATCTGTTAAGAGCTCAAATGGCAATGAATTCTGGCCTTTTAGGAATTTAGGCCTGGTCTTAAGGAAGCTTGGAGCCATTTTTGTCAACTTTTTATCGAAAGCCTCAAGAAACAAAAGTTTTAAGCTATAATGGCCTCACACCAAGAGCTCCAAACAATCAATATAACACAGTTATTTTGAACTTTGGAAGTGGGTTTGCATGCAATGAGGACTTGCCTTGGTTCTGTATGCACTCAAGGTTCTTAAGTCAATACACTGCAAATCACATCACAAAATGTGAGTTGCATTGAGAAATGTGAGCATTCCATAAACATAATTAGAGACCGTTCATGTGACGTGACAAATGGCTTGCTGTCATTTGAAGTGCTCATGGAGTTGACCAGGGCTGCACATTTATTTTCATTGCTGAGATGTTTTTTAAAGAGAAGAAAAATATTAATGCACCTTGGGATTACCGTAGGGGAATGATTCGCAAATCCTCTTTGCATGTGTTATATTGCCTCCTAGCAACTGCTGCTCATAATCCCTCCCGATAAACCAAGGTGTGCTGGCCAAGTACAGAGATTGCAGGGGAGAATTGTTTTAGAATCACTGGTTTGGAAAAGATGGACTGGCCAACGGCAGATTTTTTGGGGGGATTCAAGCCCTCCACAGCGTCCATGGGAGTCACCAGTGAGCTGAGAATCAATGTGTTTGGGATGGAATCTGCATACTGGAAAAACAGCAGTGTCCTGAAGGGGGTGGCTCATGTGTATGGATTAAGATTGAGGGAAACTGTTCACTCGCATTCCATTTGCATGAAATTGCGGTGGCAGTAAATAAATGTTTTGACTTTGTTTGTTTGGGATTGCATGCAAAGCTAGTGTAGTGCTGAAAAGACTGTTTGGGAGTGGTCCATAGCAATTGATTACATCCTTATTTTTTGGTGCAGGTTCAAAACGCCAAAGCTTAATTGCTCAATTGGATCAATAGCTAATCTTAATTCGGCTCCATTACCCCATGTAAAAGATCTTCTGCAGTTCACATTGATGTGGGAACATGGCTCTCAGGGAACAAGGCTGTGGACATCTCCTCTGCACCGAAACTATGTGGTGCGTGCAGCAGGGAGAATCACAAGCCTGTCACAATAAGTGCCTCTGGCCAGTCCTCTAAGTGGAACGCAGAACGAACAGAGAGGTGATGTAGAGCATAATCAATTCCTCCAGACTGTTCATCCGGGAACCTGTGAAATGGTTCTTTCTTTGGAAAAATATGTTGAGATGGTTCAGGTCCAGGTGGAATTGTGTAAAGCTAAAGCTAATATCATGACATTGAGTTTTAATTTATACCTCGAGAATGGAGCTTTAAGACCACACCAAGACAATAACCAATTCATCAGATTTGTTTTTTTATATTATAGATATCACATCTTAATAGCAATGCAGGCAGTAGTAGAAACGCCTATTACCAACTAGAATCATCTGGATAAAGAACTACTGATCACAGAAGGCATGCAGTAGCTGAATATCTGGTCATAATAAACAGAATATCTGATTCTTGTCAAACCAACAGCCTCTGGCATTTCTCCCCCTCCCCATCTCCAGTTTTACTTTCCCCATATTGATATTCACAGGGGGTGTCAACCTGTACATAACATGTTCTTATTCTGTATATCAAGTATTAATAGATACAATAAATGCAACCTCTTTCTGAATTCTTGCCACTGAATACTTATAAGGAAAGAGCTGAGTGATTGTCCTTCAATAGCTCAGGATAATGTTCATTCATGGTGCCCCAGGGTCATTGGTTTATGATTTTAACATGTTGATAGTGCCTGTTTGAGCAGCTCAGCTATTAGGAAGAGACCTTTTTTGTTGTGCTGTCAGATGCTCTGAGTTTAGCAGCTTGTCTGCTTGAAACACACACATGCAATGCTTAAAAAACCTCACCAAAAATATAGAGGAACAAAGGAAAGAATTCTTGCATTTCCTATAATCTCTGCAAAGATGCCAGCAATGTGGATGAGAGGGCAGAATGAATGAGAAACCTGCTGGAGTGCCTTATTGTCATGTATGTATGTGAGGTTGGGGATTTTTGCTTTTGGACGTAATGGGCCAATCACAAATCTGCTGTAGGATGCTGTATCAATGGCTTTGCTAAATCCTGCCTGGATTAGAAAGATAAGATGCTTGCAGAATTGTGTGAACTGCTGTCCAGTTGTCAACAAACATTTCCCAGTGCATTTCCAGGCTTTTGGTAATATTGGAAAATAAGAAATATTGCATATTGGCAGTATTACAGACACATCTGCTCTGACAAAGCCAGGAATGGAAGTCAAAATACATGCTTTAGGTCATAATTCATCCTGCATTGCTGTCAGAAAAAGTTAAATGTCCTAATTAAAAATCCTCATATCACAATATATGAGATTTTCTCCAGAATTTAAGAACAGGAACCACTTTCCTACATTGCCCTCAATACAAAAAAAATGTTTTTTTTTTTTCTTTTTTCATTTTCTTGGGTGATTCTACCATTAGAAATGAACCCTGTGGGAAATATCAGATGGAAAGCATAAAAAATTGTTTATTAATGCCATCCTGTTGAGTCAGTGGGAAAATCAATACTGACTGAAACACTGACATTGTTGAAGGTTTCGCAAAGGGATCATTTTCAATATAATGAAGACCTCAAGGGCACTTTTAATTTTTCAGTTTGTTTTCAGATGTGTGTTGTTCTTCCTGTAAGACATGCCTCTTTTTTAATTTCAGTGACCTCTGGTGAATTGCTATCTTAGGGATTATTGTGAAGGCCATGTAGCACAGTATAGGATGAAGTTTTTCATGAAGTTTGACATTTTTAATTGGCCTGAAAATAGTGCCGGTACGTAAGCCATATCTGCAGCGGGAAATCAACAGTTCTAATAATTAAGTTTGCAGGTTTGTAGGTCCCGATTTCCTGTGAAGATGTACAACTTCCTTCCTGTGTTGAGCAAATTGTCAGGGTTACTTGGAGTGACAGACTATTTCTGCAGAGCTGAGCTCAAAGGAAAACTTCTATGCACTGGAACGAACCAGGTGCCTCAAAGCTGGAACAAGCTAGAATCGTATACCGCTCTTTGGAATTCCTCTGTACTCTTCTCAAAACAGCCAGAAGAAATGCTGAAAATAGAATGTGTTGTAAAACATGGCCTATGGGTTTGAAGTTGGTCTGTTTGGTTGAAATCACTTGCCCATGCAAAGATTTCAAGCTATTTTTGACAGAGGTGTATGGAAACTGTGGTAGTTAGGCAGAATAAGTATCTGCTTCTGTTATTGAATTGCCAGAGCTTCATAATAAAAAGGAAGACTGTAATGTTGAAATAGTTTTCTTCTTCTATGCCATACTTCCATGGTAACAACAGCCTATTGATGTCAACTTCCCAGTATAGTTTAATTACACCATTAAGAAGATATTTCAGAGTTAGGTGGAATGAATGAGACCTCCAACTAAAAAGCAAACTCAATAAATGAAAGAAAAACTTTGATTTCAGGCATGGCTTTTTTAGCACAGCTTATATTTATGGTTAGTGTAAATTGCAATGCTAATGAGCTTTAGTGGTAACAGTAATGGATTTGGTTTCAGCTGGCTTTGACAAGTTTGTGAGAAAAAAAATCACCACTAACCCATGTATACAGGCTACATGTGCCTGAATGTCTGTTCTCAGTAACACATGAAGCAGTGATGTTCCTTTATCTAGGCCACGGACAATCAGCTGAAAATGACTTCTCTCTCCCCCCACCCCCCTCTGGCTCTCTGTGGCTCTGGATATTGCAATTAGGTGTCCGTCTCTACAAACAAAGCTCACATGGAGTGCTGAATATTCATGAGAAGCTGTCGCGTCCCTGGTGCTCGTCCAAGAATCAGAGGCCGAGAAAATTGCCCGCGAAAAATCAGGTAGCCAATTCGATGGGGCTCAACAGGGGCCTCGCTTGCACTGGAACAAGACGCCTTAAGCTTGTAGACCTGACTTCTGAGAGCTCAGTATTCCAAGTGGTACAGACACAGTTGGCGGACGGCTGCAGCTTATTTCCCGCAGATGCGGTGGCTTAATCGCTATTACAAAGATTAGTGGCGCAATCTGCATCTGACACGCAGTCAACTTTTTATAGCCCTTGTTTAGCAAACGCTCCTGTGCAAGATAATTCTCAGTTAGATGGAACATGGAGGAAATTATATGAGGAACAACACAAACATCTGACTGACGTCTGTCTATAATGGTTCGAAATTAGACACTGCAATAAGTTAAACTACAGCATTTTATTTATAACATATTTCAATAAAAACTACTTGTAGTATGTACATCTTAGCTATAGTGATTTTAGGGAATTATATTTATGATGTTTGTAATTTGGGTAGATGATCATATGTGATCATAGTTAAATCAGCAACAGTACTATCTCTACAATCACTGAAGGGTATCTTCATCCATGCCCACACTCAGACATATGCATACGTTGACTATAATATCAATTACTTTGGTGGTATTTGCCAGAGTTTACAACAGCATAAGGTAGGCATCATAATTTGCTTTGGTATGCTCTTAGTCAAACACCTGGCAAGGACCAAGGAGTATATAAGGTCAGGATTCATAACGATCATTGTATATTGTCCATTCAAGGCTGTATTATCATTTTTGTTAAATTTCACTTTATGTATTATTGCCGATGGTGGTCAGTGTGGGGGTTTGGTAATGAAAGCCCAAATTTATTCACTATCCTACATTTTTCAGGTCACCTTCACTGAACAGTAGGAGTGAATTAGAGGATATAATCTCTGCTTGGTGACTGATTTATGGAGTCGATTGGCAGGTAGGAGACAAGCAAGTCACTTCTTTGTTTAAAGGGTGTAATCGCTAGCAGTGGCACCTACTGCCCACTCCCATGGACTCCACGGCAAACCCCAGGCGAGGCGAATTCTAACAAGAGTAATGACACAGGGGAGCTTGCGCCATATGTCTGTGTCAGCTTGTGTGAAATAAAATTAACTCAACAGGAAAGGGGAAAAAAAGAAACAGGGAGAGGGCATGTCTGTCTGATAAGCTTTCACCTTGAAGATGCCGGTTTTCTTAGGGCTGAAGGCCTCCTGCGTGCCTCCCTCTCCTTCCTTGACTCGACTGCGACATCCTTTGTGGCTACGCGGTGCAGGATTATGCGAAAGCGAGGTATTTTCCATCTAGGGAAACGGTGGCTTTTTCTCTGCCAGCACAAGAAGCCCCCCGATTGGCTTGAATGGCCCTTTATTTGAAAGGCTGAACGGCACCAAGCTGTGACATGAGATCTAACTCTGCTGGTGCTGCAGGGGAGGGAGCCAGAGGGCCATGCCGTGTAAGTACTGTAATGTTCAAGCCAAATTATACCCAGTGTCAGGCGAGTGTGGGTAGAGGAAGGAAACAATGATTTGGCAATAAAAAAAGAATGACACCTTATTATAAGGGACTCTTTTGGAAGACTGACTCATTACGTCTGCTATGTTATTGTAAAATAAGCCTTTGTGAGGTAGCTGTCAGAGCCAGATACAACACTGCACAAAATGATTTTCCTTGAGAATAATGTTCAAAATCAATTAAGAATTGTTAACATCAATTGTATTACATGCTTTTTTCCATTTTGAGAATAACCTTACTTACCTGACCTTACATTTTACCTGACACAAGATTAATTTTCAACAAGAAAATGGATTTGTGTGGATTACTCACTTGTCTCTTTTTGTTATTCTTGACAAAAGCCTCTTCAAAGTCATATCGTTTTTTTTTCTCATGTCTTCACAGATTAAAAGTAAAAAGGAATGAAATTCTATATATTTTTGCAGGCTGTCGCGTAACTCAGTAATTAAGGTGCTTGCCTTGAGTGCAAAGCTGAGCTCTATGGCCCGTGCTTGATCCCAGTCCTCAGGCAATGATGACAGGGAGCCCACAGTGGCAGAATGAAGCCAACAGATAGGCCTGGGTATATTAGCAGGGATTGTTCATCTCACTGCACCCAACCATCCTTCAGTTCGTCTGTTGCCTGCAAGTTACAGCTGTCCTCCAATAACTGCCCATTCCACTGCAGTGTGCTGTGGAATGGGTGCAAAATGCAGCCGTTTATCTCTATCAATTACCTGGCGATCGCTAAGTAAAACAAAACAGGTATGTGTAGAGCAACACTTGTGCATCTGCTTAATCCCAACTGACAAAGAACACAAGAGGTGTGAGTCATCGTGATAAAAGCTGGGTAAATGCAACAGCGAGGCACATATGACTTTGTGAGGTGGCAGACTCCCACACTGGCCACCAAAGAGCTGCACCCAGCACATGTTACATTTCAAGCGAGCCTACTTGCAGTGCGCTGTGCCGCACGCCACCACCTCTTTTACCTCGGCTTGTATATTTCAAACTGCCACGAGCATCATTGGAATTGATAGAGGAAATGAAGCCTGTGGGTTCAACTGTGAATTTGAGTAAAATGAACACCTCTGAGACATAGGACTGGATCCTGGCGACCTCCGACAGTGTGACAAGGGGAGCAGTGGAGATGTATAATTGGCTTTGTGTTTTTTTATTATTATTATTATTGTCATTTTTGTTTTTATCGGAATGTGGCAGTCTGAGCTCAGTTTCCTGTAGGCAAAGCAGCAGGACAAGGGAGATGATACAGCTCTTTGTATGGGCTTTTAAGGATCAGCCATGTGGGCCTGCTGTCATGGCAAACCAGCATGAGGAAACATGTGACTGAATCTGTTACTGCTGGAGGTGGTGGTTGGGTCTGTCCCTCTTGGTACAAATATGACATGCACATATTATTCCCTGGTATTGAAATGACCTAAACACACTCAGGGATCCAGTACACAGAGAAGTGAAGGGGAGTTGTAAGGCTAATATGTATCATTATACTGCAGGAAGACTAGTGATGCTGATGACAAAAAAAAAAAGTTTTGAAGGACAATACTAGCATACTGCAACGGCCAGTACTGTTGTACCTACCAAGCTTACTTTGTGTTAATTAGATCCCAAAAACACACGCAAGGTTTGTTCGACTCATTTCAAATTGTGAGGGAAGAGGAGGAAGTGGGTTATTGTCCCCTTGAATGTGCAAGACAGCCCGCGGACTGCCCCTTCAGGCCAACACAATCCATGCCACCTTCGGTGGCCCTTGCAGTGCTCGTCTGGGGTTGGCGTCAGGCTCGCTGGCTCACCCCCCTGTCCAGGCGCCACATTTAATAGCTGCAAAAGCCAGCTCCATCTGCCGGCAAACGCAGGGGGTGGAGGGCAAGGATCCAGATGGCGCCGTCGGCGGCAGCTGATGGTGCTGTGTGTTAATAAACACCCCTCTCCCCCTCCTCTGATAAGGGGGTCTGTAAAGTAAACATCTGGAGGGTGGCATCTAGTTAGATCTCTTTCCGGCTCAGTGCACCACGCCTAAGCAGCCCGTTGACACCTCGTCAGCTGTGCTCCCTGTGTGTTCAGTCGACATGCATGTCCGAGACTGGGGCGGTGGTGCTGTTTAACAGAAGCCAGTATTGCAAGACAATGGATGACCAATGGGCCCAGTGAAGCAGTCTGCTCTGCTCCCCAGCTGAACTGTTGGCCCAGACTTCGGACGCTTGCAGTGACTGGATGCCATATGGCATCCTCACATATGCTGTGTGACAGCCTACACTCAAAGCTCTCTGTTGCATTTCTTAAATCCACCGACCACTGTTAGATCCACCTCCTACCTTGCATTCCACTAGCCGCGTAAATTAGCCGGTCCAAAATGTGTTGTATTATTCCTGTACCCATTGAAAATGTTTGAATATCTCTGCTAACATTGCTTATTACATTTGCAAAAGACTTCTCACAATTGCAAATTTTCACCTGTTGTTCAGTGTTTTCCCCAAACTGGACAGGCATCTTTGCGTGTGCTGATTGGCTCTTAAACATGTGCAGCATGCCTCTGAACTTGATGGATTGCTAAGTTTCCCATTGACTGTCACACCTTGTCCATAACAGCTGAAGGAGGCCAAAGACTTATTAATGAATCACTGCTGTTAACAATGCAGAGGTTACTCCATGCAAGGACAGCCCCCTGTGGGAAATCCTTGTGATTCCTGACTGAAGGACCCAAAAATGACCTGTTATCTTGGTCTAAACTGTCTGGAGAGGGGCTTTGTCAATTATGAAGAATGTGGCACACATTCAAGCTTAGTGTTTATGCCATTCTACATGTTTCAGCTCCATTGCTGGAAGATGAGCGGGGGCCAGATGCGATGAAAACAGGTCTGACAGCTGTGCCAGCTGTCGATCCCAGCGGTGTCCATCTGCAAGGTGTGCTGATGCAAAAATCAACATTTTTGTGTTCTCTTATGAAAAACCAAGCATGTAGCCCAACTTGTAATGCACTATGATGAAAGTCTTCTCTCTGCTGAAGTGATAATGCTTGTTTCGCTAATCCTTTCTCTCAATGAACTACAGGACCTTCAAAATTTCCACAGTCCTTAGAGTTTAGTGAAATGTAATTTCATGTGAATTACTGACTAGCACCTCTCCCTGTTCTGCAAAGAGTTGAAGGAGGGAGAGCAGGCATTGACAGGTGTGTGTGTGTGTGTGTGGGTGTATGTGTCTATATATATATACACACACATACATGGGCTTATTTTCTTCATAAAGGACTCACACTTTTGCAGTATCTCCAAAGTGACTTTCAAGATCTGAGAAAGGCAGCCGGTGTTTTTAAAGAAGAGTGCTTTTTAATGCTCTTAATATTCCACCTGCAACATTCCCCAGCTGTAGTGTTTTGTCAACTTTCCACAAGCCAGCTGGAGTCCACTCAAGGAGCGTTAGCACATGAACCAACTACACTTCAATTATTCAGAGAGAGAGAGAGAGAGAGCGATAGAAACAAAGAGCAAGAGAGATGTGTGTTGCAGTTATTATTTTTGTAAGAACAAATAGCCTCATGTACAATGAGATAAATATAGGTTTAAATGGTGTATCATAAGGCAACAGATAAGCCATGGACATAGCGGGTTTGTCTATTTCGCAATATTTCCTTTAGAAAGAAGATTTAATAATGTGTAGATGCATTTTTTAATTGGAAGGGCAGTGACAGCATAAATAAAGAATGTCTCTCCTCCTGCACTCATATTACAACTGTCGTGAGAGGACAGGAAATTCACGCCACTCTGCCAGTGTCAGTTAATGAGCACTCTCTCATTACCGTCCTCCCTTTTTGAGGCCGTGCACTCAAAAACATGCTTCTTACCTTCGCAGATCCGTGAAAAGCAGAGCGCCTCCTGTCTTTCATTCGTCAGATAAGGGGGGTAATACAAGCGCATATATGCATGAGGCGCTGTTTTAAATAGCTGACACGAGGCGAACATCACGTCTTGGCCGCGTCCCGAGACGCGCCCTTTCCTGGGAGCTCGGGAGATAGGCACGGAGGGACGAGCTGCTCAGAGAGCCGTGAAACTGGATAAACTCCGCGGTGTGCGGCGAAGTGCGAGAAACTGTGCAAACATGGCGAGTTTGTCTTGCGCTTCTCTCCGCTCGCGTGGGTCACCGACTGGACCCGTTTCAGTTCTTTTTTTTTCCGCACACAGTGTTATCCTTTCAGCCAGCAACTAGCACACAACAGGGCCATCTGTCCAAACATTTGGATGTTTTTTTTTCCAGTTCCCGTTTCTGTTAATTACATCAGTTATTTTTTCGTTTTCTCCTAATGCTGGTCAGCCAAAGGTAATCATTACTCTTGAATACATTTCCAGGTTGCAATGCTCACTTTAAAATGAATAGGTGTGTATTGAGCTCACGCTGCTGACAATCACGTTATTTTATGCTTAAATGGTTGCTGAAAGTTTCCATCAAGTCTGTAAGTTGGCGAGTGTTCCTTTTAGCACATTATTGGCTTACATTTTGCATACTGAAACAATTCACTTAAAATACCTTACTTATCAACAACAGGGCCCCAGCCAGGATTTGGAAATGCAATCTTTTGATTGCAACCCAGCTCTTTAACAACCACACCATTTTATGTTCTAAATGAATAGATTGCCAGGTATTTGCTTTTGAGTGATGTGGCAGCCATCCTCTTGAAGGTGGATACAGTAGGACTAAATGAGCTCTGTAAAATGTGGTTAATTAATTCCTCAAGTACAAATGCACAATGAGACATGCTGCTAAGTATTAACCTGTGCAGTTTCTTTACACAATGATAATCATAAAAATGAAATGATAGTGTTATTTATCAAAGAGTTTGATTTCTTGAATTATTATGAAGTTTCCTTCAAGGTGTTCTGATTTTGACATTATGTTAGGCATTACGTTACAGAAGAAGTACTGTATTGATATTTACTTGGACAATTAATTTACAGTTATTGGCATTTAATCTGGGTGTCTTGTTCAGGATTGCTCTCAAGGTCAAGGTTACTTTATTTGTACCCGTAGGTATAAAGAGCCTGGAGTATGTATAAAACATGTATGGTACAAAGAAGAGAGTCTGATGGATGTCCACATCAGTTACTAATTTCTCACTGGAATGTGAGCTTGTCTCCCTAACAATGTCACAGTGTGATTCAGTGCTGGGTAAACCCCTGACTGTGTCCCTCCCAGAGCCACTGTTGCCACAGTTCCCCTTGTACTGCTGCTGAGGTACAGCACCATGGACAGCTGACATTCCACTTGTGCTGCCAGAGTTTGTCAAGCCCCAGACTTTCCTCTGCTCAAGCATCCACATTTACCTGCAAGTAGTGGACAGGTAATTCAGCTGATCTCTCCTGGACCAAATGAACTGAGATCCACAGGCTGTTTGAGTGTAGTTTCTTGTTCAATGGCAGCACTTCAGACTACAACAGGAAACATTACTTGTGATATATATCTTGTTTTGTGGACTGCCAGCTGGTGGCTAGAGGTATTTTTATTATATTTAATGAAATACAGGAAAACCCTTGCTACACTAAGTCCTGACTCCACGCTTCCTAACCTCTGCACACATGGCCTTTCACAACTCTGTCTGCACTTCGCATGGAATTTTCATTCGCTGCAAGACAGAGCACATCACCTAGCATTACTCAACATCTAATGCCTCATTTCATTGGCAGCAGAACAATTAGCTCCAAAAGTATTTCCAGATGCCTGTTAAGAGTTGCACATTCATTATCATCAGCCTCATTACCACCTTTGCGTTTGCAGCACAAGCCAGCAGCCCCCCTCCCCCAACCAGTGAAGGACTCCAAACTTCCCTTTTAATGAAAGCACCGTAATTACAATTTGCCATAATCAATGACAATTTTGCAGTCGGCTTGCCTTCCAAAGAGACGCATTTGCTGGGAGGCGGGAAATGCTACCTTTGAAGGCCAACTTATGGGAGTCTCAATGGAGATGGAGGTGCAGGAAAATGGAACCTCATGTACCCCTCCCCCCAAACACACACACACACACACACACACACACACACATGCACACACATCCCATTCTACCCTGTTGCTGTTTTCAGCAAGGCTCCCGGACCCTGGTCACGGATGTGGCCCATGCAGTGGCCCATGCTGGCAGAAACTCTGAGGAGTTATCTTGGGACAGGCGATTGGTATTCCATGTGGATGCTTCATATGAGCGAGACTAAGCAGAACGCACAGGGAATCAAAAAGGGAGGCTTACGCGGCAGAGGTGCCGTTCCTCTCGCCGATCCTCAAATCCCCTCTGTAGGGATGGAAGGCACTAATTGCTGCTGTGGTCCAGCGTCGAGCCCTGTTATCTCCCAGCCATTCGGACGGAACGCGGGGTCAAAGCGGAAATCGGCCTATTGACCAACCCTCCAGCCTCACAGGCTATTGAGGGGCATGACGTGCAGGGCATGCCAGAAGGATGAAACGACTGTTTTCCAGCCACCAGAGTTGCGCTGACAGCAGTGAAATGCAGACACAGGGTGGTCAGCAAAGCACTATGACTCAGTGGGGTGGAGGATAGTCACCTAAAGGCCACTTACAAATTCGAGGGTGAAAATGAATGTCAACACATTCTTACATAAATGTGGGTACTGTTTAATTTTTTTTTTAAATTCTCCCTCCTTTTTGCACTTCTTATCAACACTGACAGTCTAGATTACATTTGCTTTGTAGTGACACAGGCACTGGAAGTTAAAATTGTGCTGCAGCCTCTCTACTCCTCAGCTTCCATGCTAGATTTTACATTAGGAGAGCGTGGGGAGACATCATGTTCTTCACTCATGCGTTTTCAAACCATAGGAAGCTGCAACAGTATGGGGCCTCCATCAAATTGACAAGTGGGACAGAGGTTTTCAGTAGAGAGGCTGTTTACAATTACTGTACTGTCAGCAGCCGTACCACCTGGTAATCATTTTTCTGCCTGATTGTTGAAGCTGCATGAAGTCAGGGTTTGGTAAACACTGGGACGGGAATACCAGGCTCCTGCCAGAGGTGGTGCAGATGGGCCAGTAGGGGGCAGTCTTCCCATTGGACAAAGAAAAATCCAATGCCCCAGTGCAGTGATGGGGACACTACGTGGTCTAACATGCTGTCCTTTCAGATATCGAGCTCCTCTCTTGCTGAGGTTGAATAGTCCATGACACATCACAGAGCGGGAAGTTCCCTGATGTCCTGGCAAAATTTCAGGTCTGGCCATCTAATCATCCCCAGTTTAATTGGCTAAATAAATGCCTCCCTCTTCATCTCAGCATATTTGTGGAGATCTTTCTTCTGTGAAATTGCAGCTGTGCATCAGCCAGGTGGGTACAACAGTCACCACTCTCACACAAAAGTGCTTTGAGATCCATGAAAGACAGTGTGTGTGTGTGTGTGTGTGTGTGTGTATGTGTGTGAGAGTATGTATATGTATGAAGTACTGAATAGCGACTGAAGAGCCAGAATTTCGTTATGTTACAGTTGGGAGGTGGGGCTATGCAACTTACAGTAGTTAAGCCCTGTACAAGCCCTGTTTCTTACCACTATACCGCACCACCATGTACTAGAAGACTAAATGAAAGTATCCAAACATTTTTATGATTGTGTAATTATCAGTATTGTAGCAACAATGCTATATTTGTAACAGCAACAGCAATGCAAAGCACACTTCACGTTGCCTTTCCTCTGAAAAGCGTTGGTGCAGTGATACAGTTTAGCAAATATACCCACTGCAGAAGCAATAAAATGCCTCTGCAATTTTGGAATGGAAATGAATTTGGCTAGTTGTTGTCACTCAGATCACGAAAGCCTTCAAGTGGGCCTTTGGTTTCCGTTTCCCAGAGTTGGTGCCAATACATTGCAGAAGCTTCCTTTCAAGCCAAGCACTTAGCAGCCAATTGCTGGTGCATTAGCGAAAGTATGGCACTTAAAAATAGAAGTTAAAATAACTTTTGAATGTGTTACACTGCATATCAAATCCTAAGAGTCAAAGACTGTTGTCACAGGACCTAGCTGAAAATGTATGTAGAGCACTTAGAACTGGCATTGTGGGTAATTAAGATCTATAACTTTAATTTAACATACTAAGTTTGAACATCTGTAAATAGGGGTTGAGACTGTGCTGGATGAGCCAGGTTTAATGGTGCTTGCCTGTATAAAGAGTAAATAGTATGTTCAGCTGCTTCACCCTACAAACCAGCCCTTTGAGAATCTCATTTAGTAGCATACAATAAAAGACATTAGCCATACTTAGCTAGTAACTGTCATTAAATGTACTGAAGACACTGTGCTCCCACCAGTCCTGGCTTCAATCGCACACCCACAAACTTCAATAAAAATCAAATGGGCCTATGTACGCTAACTGGTAGTAATAAAACAGCAATTTTTATGATGTTATTTGCCTGTGTTTTAAATATGGTAACTTACTTAATGCTGTCAGTTGCCCATCTTTCCAGCAATAAAACTGTGATTTACATATTGGGAGGGCAAAGAGAAATATGAGAATGAAATGGTTCTTTAGTATACCATCCTGTTGAACTTAATAGTGAGCATACGTGTAAAATGAAGCAGTCATACTACCATTTAGCAAAGAAATGTGAATTAGAAACATAATTCAGTCATAACATGGGCCATGTAGAAGTGCCATGAGGCTTATCTGGATTTGTTCCGTATATGTAATTATCCATTCTGTCTCTGATTATGTAGTGTGTTGTTTTGAATTTCTATGGCTGCTTGTGACACTCTTAAGATAATATCTGCCAAATGCAAAGACCCTGTACAAAGTTATTATTTGTCTCAAAGTCTGACTAAAGCCATACACCATTAAATTAATTGTTAAGTAAAATGGAAACTTTTCACTCTGGATTGTTGCATGCAAGTTCAACCCTGACCTCTCAGTGGATTAAGGAGCCATGTCTTGTTATTCATCAAATGACACAGAGTTTGTCTTGAAGGACAGTCCGTGTATTCAAATGACCCTGCTGCATACACCTGAACCAGCACTTATGGCTTCATGATCAGGAGAGGAAAGAACCTTCATTGACAGTGTGTGGATAAGTTGTGGTGGAGCGATTCACAGGAGTCAGTAAAGTGAGTTTCAACAAGGATTTCATGTCTCCTCCTTCCCCATCAAGCAAAGACAAAGAAGTGCAGCCCTGATTATACCACATGAACATTTATTGGTTTTTTTTTTGAAAAACCAAGTATTGTGTAAGTAAAAATGTAAGCAGTATGAACTTGATTTTAGTCTGCTGTAAAATTGAAGCTGCACCTCTGCTGTTAAAATCATTTAAAAAGGAATTATGTTTCTGACAACTTAATCTTCATTACAATATATATATATATATATATATATATTCAAAATACTGTTTTTAACATTTACCCTAAATCTTTCAGCTGCCAGCTTCCTGTAGCCTGTCTGTTTGGAAATGGGATCCCTGTAAAAAGCTCTATAAAAACTGACTGCAACAACACTTGCTGTTCACATGTATCCATGCTTGATAGCCTATGGTAATACAGATGCTGAGAGTAGATAGCTGAAACACAGGTGAAAAGAAGAAGATAACAGGAATGGCTTGAATACCTGACTCACATTTACACACAGCCAAATTCATCTCAATACATAATGCCCTTTGCAATTACAGATCACAGTCTCAGCCCTGACATTTACTGGCACATGGGTCATCAGCATGAGTTCTCACGGTCTGAAGCCAAGATCTACATTACAACTGAAATTTTTGTGAATGACTGAACGAGAGTAACATCTACATCTTATATTCGCCCATAAAATACACCAATTCGTCTTTTCCTCTGTAGGCAACAAAACGAAAAATACATCTGATATGTATAGAGCTGTGCATCTACAGTACATAAAATGATCATGTTGGAAAAAAGAGCAGAAACAAGGTGTGACACAGAAAAACGAAATATGGCATAATTTTATCCACTACTAGCTAACTAGCAACATTTAACATACAATAGCAAAAAAACACTGCAAAAGGACTTGCGTTATATTTTGATAGCTTGGTGACTTGAATGAGAATGAGAGTCCGAATGAAAGAATAAGAGAGAGGCAAAGTATGTGATAAGAAAAATAATTCAAGAAATACCACTGTATGACCAGTAACACCCTACAGCTCCCAGCAACGTTTCACTGAAACTTTAAAATTATTTGTATGCACTATTAGTTCTAAACACGTTTGGCTAGGCCTATATTTCCCCCATTTCTTCTAACAATAAATCTGGTCCTTCCACTTTAACCAAACTTCGAGTACATAAATCTGCAGAGATAGTGGATTCTCCAAAAGTCCAAAAACGCTAAAAAATCTATCATGTCATGTCTTCAGACACTTTGTAATGGTATGACAGTGTTTGTCGCAGGTACCCACGTAAGACGTACTGAAAAGCAAATTAACTGACGGTGCTGATTCAATCAAAAACCACGTTAAGTGAATACAGATAGTTGTTAAAACAGGTGGGAGCCCAATGCAGAAGCGTTTAATGGTATGGTAATGGGTGCTGCGGTGGGATGCGGCTGACTCTGCTCCCTCCGACTCCCGGTGTGTAGGAGACGTAGATGCCCTCCTCTTCCTATTTTTATTATTCATCGCATCAACAGAAACAGGGCGGGAAATGCAAATTCCGTGAGCAGCCGACGCAGATCTCAAATGTGTCGGGGGGTCCCGAGGGAGACAATCAGATGCAAATCACCATAATTAAGTCCCCTCGTTTGACAGGACAATATCAAAATTAATATTTGCATGCATCGTAATGAATTCTCCTCCTCTCCGTGCAGGTGGGACGATCACGACTGTCCCAGGGGTAATTTGGCTGCAAATTGGATGTTTGTTTGAATCATTGGCCGTGAGACCTGCTACATGGGAAATGTGTTATATTATTATTATTATCATTATTATCATTGTTATCATTATTATTATTATTATTATTATTATTATCAGGCTCGGTGCCAGGAGAAAATACAGAGGGGTACAATTGCAATCCACAGGGGTGCACAAAAAGTCAACAAAAGAGACAACTGGGGGTATACTACAGTCCGTCTGGACCCCTAAGCACTCCCATAGTGCCGGGCCTGATTATTATTATTATTATTATCAGTAGTAGTAGTAGTAGTAGCAGTGGCAGTAGTAGTGGTAGTAGTAGTATATGGTATTTGATAACAGATGTGAAATGTGCATCTGCTGGGCATGACTTTCAGCACAATTGTAGATCCTTCTTCAGGAAATGAGGAAATCAGCACCTCACAAAATCAACTGCTTGATTCAGAGAAACATTTTACCAGAGATTCTTTTATTATTATCTTTGGCTTGTGTTATGTAGATGATGACAGAGTACATAATTCAAGTTTCCCAAAGGCTGGAGTTTACTAATTGGCAGGACTGAATGGGGAGAAATGGGGCATGTCATTGAAACTCTCCATGAGGTTTGATACATCCTGGCCGGTTTAACCACACTGTGCGCTGTTGTCTACATTCTTATAGATTGCTCTTATTTCCACTTAGAAGAGTGATGAGAAAAGGCAAAACTGTTTTACTACGTTGATTCTTCGGGCCATCATGATTAGATGAGCATAAGGCCCTCCAAGTCTTGGAGCTCTGCAGTCAATTGTTATGTTAGTCCTCATGACTATCTGAAAAACAGTAACATGAAGAAATCAATAAGGTGATGTTGGTTGTTTAGTCGTTGTTTATATTGTTAATGTGCAAGTTAAAACAGTAGGCTTGGAAGGAAGTAAAATACAGTAAGTGAAATGGGCCAGATTTAGCACAAGATGAAAAACTCAACAGACTGCAGATTTTACAAAGAAAATTGTAAAATGCAGCTGCTTTAGATTAAATAGCCACCAGAGAGGTTTAAGTTCATGTTTTGCCCATTCCTTGTTACAACTGTATTAAAGTGCATTTATATTTTATACACTGTTTCAGTCAAATTAAAGTTTCACAGCTCATGTTGCTAACTGCAACAGGCAGAGACTACCAGGAGCTAAGACAGTCAACATATTTTAGCAGCTTCCACAGAGCAGCAAAGCAGCAGGTTTTATACAGGTCTTCATAGCCTCAGCTTCTGGAAAAAAAGGACAAACCCAGAATTCATTATCAAATAAAAGTAAATCAGCAGAGTGCATGCAGAATCCATGACCATTACATTGTAGGTCTATTTTTCTTCAGATGGAATATGCCACTGACAGTGATATGGACATGGGCTTTTGTGCCTATGGCAGGAAGGTCTAAGAAATATCTGATCAAGAGCATTTTTTATTCTTCACATTTTGCCAGGTGTCAGCTCCATTGAAAAGGTCAAAGTGTAATTTATTCAAGCAGAGAGTCAGCAGTGAAATACACAGATCCTTTTGCCCACTCCTTGGAGAAACCTTGTGGGATTCCAGGCAATCGTTGCATCAGACTGGAACCTGAAAAGGAGAAAGGGGGTAATATGCTTAGAGCCTGCTTCTGGGCATCTTGTGAATCCATTTACATTAACATTTAATTTACATCAGCACACACTGGCACTTGTTCCTAAACCATAAATGTTTCATTGAAATAATATGAAACTGCTAAAATGAACACCCTAAAGACACAGTTATTATGTGGCCATTTCAATTTCTGTACTTTAGTAGTGATGAGATTGGGCCAAATTTAAATGGAACCTATTTTTAATGAATATTTAGGGATGTGTATTTTTATGTGGGTGCTGTAGGGTTTGGATTAAAGGGCTGGATGGACATAATCCTGTGGACTTGTCTCCCTTGTATTATTGGGGCTCACAACAAACAGCATCTTTCCGCATCAATCAAAAACAATGTCTTACAGAGAGGAAATTTTTCCTCTCCCACTTGAGGTTCCCTGTATTAAAGCCCTTGACCATACATACAATACCAAGACTGTCACTGCAAGATGGCCTTTCGAGCCTCAAGTGATCTGAGCTGGAAAATGGTTACCACACAATACTCAAAACTCAAAACCCAGTGCAGTGTTGTAATACTCACTGAAACACCATGACAGCACCCCATCCCCCCAAAAAAGGAAAAAAAAAAAACAAGCGCTACAAACAAAGGAAATAAAAAACAGAGGTACTAAGCTGGTGTATCATGGGAAGGAGGTGCTAATGCACTGTGCTGACAGCCAGGCCCAAGTGGCACTCCTGCCAGCCTGAGGAGGCTACGGCGACAGAAGTGATGAGATTAGCGGTGTCCTATCTGGAAAGCCTCTGCTAACAAACGGAGGAGTGGGCAGCTGCCGTCTGCAGACTCCGTCAGCTCCAGGGACTGGGACCCACGCACGAGAGGAGTAGAACGTCTTACTGGGAATGAAATAGAGTGTCACAGGTGCTGGACTGATCAGCCGTGCATCCCTCCCCTGCAATGCCCTTGTGCCAAGTCATAAATCGCGGTGGGTCCTTAGATTAGCTCAAAATCTACACTCACTTTGCCAGCTGAAACAAATGCAACACGCCGTTCTCTGGTGTCCCGGGAGGACTGCTCAACAAGTCGGGACTGATTGTGGATCAATAATGGACTCTCAAATGAGCCCATAAATGAATGATACTTCTTTAAATATCAAACTCATTTTCAAATATGCAGTTTTGAGAAGCTTCAGCGGGGTCTGGCACTATGGATACTAGTGAGGCCTTTTCAGTGGAGAGTTCTTTTTATTACTGATAACAGCGAGAGCTATTATTTCATTTGAAGAGCCCAGTAAACAAACGGCAAAGGACAGGTGCAATATGGTCATTTTATATGGGTATTGGAAAGGCAGGAGTTATGGGCCTCTATGCCCCCATGCTTTTCCAAGTAATATACTCTTAACAGATTTAGTCATTAGGAAGAGCCGGGTCAAGGCCAAATTGACATCAAATGGTTTAAATTAGCTCCGCTCATCCCCATTGATTTATACTGTGCTGTAAATTGCATCTGCTGAGAAGAACCCTCAGACAATGGCCGGGAGTCTAATTGATCTCGGGATTTGAGGCATCATTAAGACATGGTTCTAGGCATAAGAGTATGGTGATTATTATCAAAAATAGCCTAAATGAAGGGGAGATTGCCCACAAAGAGGAAGGATCCGCTGAGATCTTTGTGAGGGACTTGTTAGCAGGTTAGCACTTAAACAGAGCCACTTGAAAGCAGCATGTCCTCGAGCGTGTTTTTTGAAGCATGTCTCACTAATACAGTGTGGAAAACAAGCTGCACTCTTCTGCCTCAACAAGAAAACACCCTTCCCTTTCGGTCGAATTAAAGCAGAGTCTTACACATCTTCTTTTTGAATGCTAATCCTTCAAGTTAGGATATACACTTTACTGTAAACCTACCAGAAAACTTGGATTATGTTATCTATTGTCTGGGATTAGAGGTAGATTACAGGTATAATGGTGCTTTCACTAGGTTATTTATATTTATCATTGGCTGCTTGTCACAATAATTTGCAATTGCGTTTAATAAGTTGGTAAATTGGTAAATTCACCAATAGAGAAATAAATGAAACAATTCAATAACTCAATGTTTTCGCTGATAGGTCTTGCTGACAGTTCTCCCATTTTACTGCACATTTCCTAAGACTGAAAATACTATAGATATCAATAATCACAGTATACCAATGCCTGCTTTAGCATTGTGTTGACCCAGTGCCCAGGGTGCTGTAAGTCAATTGTTTTCACTGCAGATGTTCCTTTAATATTGTGCCGATGTTCGAGTAACGTGAGAACAGTGCAATAGCTGGGCCTGATAACTGGACCTTGACATGTGACTGACTGCAGCAGGCCAGGAAATAATGAACTCAGATCAATTAAATTTCATTTTAATTAAACTGTTCCAAGCTCAGTTCAACAGCACAGAGCTCCCACTAGGTTGGATTGGTGGGGTCTGGCTGAGCACATGGCTTGTCTTGTCTCGTTTCCTCTTATGTGCGGCTGTTGAGTGATTCCTTGACAGTGCCTCTTTCAGGAACATTTGAACAATGAAAAAGGGGCCCTGTCTTCATTTCTAACTCATTTGTCACCAGATCAAGGAGCTGTACGCTTGAACATTCAGAATGTACCAGAGCTGAGTGGCTACAGCCCAGGAGATGAAGCATTGACCTTTCAGCTCTAACTTGCTCTGAGAGCTCTGCGGAACAAGCCCTCAAAGTGAACATGGGCATCTTAACCAGGCATGAAACCCCGTAGATATCTTTGTTCTGTTACAGCGATTGTGGGTTGGTGAGTGCACGTTTGTTTGTTTGTATGCGCACATGTGTGCATGCACATGCATACGTGGGGGTGGAAATCCTTTCATCTTTTTTTTTCCAAAGCTGCGGCATTCCTGTCCTGCCTGGGCCTTTTGTGAGCACAGCCTTAGAAGGGATGAAATTATATCACAATGCTCCACAAACACTGGCAGCCGTTCCACGGGGAGCGCTGTCCAAATAGCAACGTTGTGTCCGTGCTCCACAACCCATGTGCTGGGACTGCATGCCACCTGATCAGAATCTACAGCAGCTGCCTCCTCCATCCCTCCATTCTCCTGGCTGCATTCGTTGTTAAAGACCCCTTGCAGGGTGTCAGAAATGCAAACATGTAAGTTTCTATTTTCCTTGCTTGTTAGTTCACGCACTAAAGGATAAATGGAACGTGTTTCTTGTTCCCATTTGCCAATTCTACCGTAGGTATGCAACAATGCAGGCAGAAATTTGCACTCCCCAAACTCTACCTTGAAAACAGGCCTGGAGGGATAGTTTCTGTTGCTTACATACTGCATTTGAATTTAAATAAACCTGATCCCTGATCTCCATGCGGAAAAAGAACTGAGACTAGTCTGCACAATAGCATGTGTGCTACATGCTAGGGCCAGTGTCATCAATCCGTCAGACCTAAGTAATAGGTATAATGTATAGCTTTCACTGTGGTCAGAAAGGACTACACTGTTTTCAACAGGGTATTCCATTTCTTTTCAGTGAGTAGGCCTGGTGTGCTGTGGGCAATCTCTAGTAAAATATAACTCAAGCACAAAAGCAGTTGTTGGCGTTTGTGATGTGGTGCTATTTGAACACGCTCACAAACTGTCTGTCAGAACCTACAGACTGACATTAATTAGGAACCTTGAGCTGCTGTTGAAGGAACAAAAATATATAATAAATAAAACATTTTAACTAGTGTTGAAAAGAATTCTCACTGTTGGGTGAGAGTCTTGCCTGTTGTTTTGCTTTTTTGTACTGTTTTTGATAGGCAGTGGAAAGCAGCAATTCTGATGATGTCACTAGGTTGCAATGCAGCTCTAGTTTACACCCACTGACACTCAAATATTCAATTAGTCATCACCCGGAGCTGACACCATATAATTGCATATCAAACGAGCGGATTTTGTGTTTTATCATTCAGCATTCAGCTGGTCCCATTTGAATACCACTGCATTTGCATCTTCTTGTTATGAACATGCACTGGTTACGTCAATAATGTCACAAAGTTCCTGATTACATGCACGCAGCAGGAGGTTATCTGGATTTTTAAAAATTCCAGTAGACAATATTTCCAAATGAAAACTAACTTAATGACTCATACATGCTAAAATATAACAAAGGTAAGCCTGAATACCAAGGTGAGAGGATGCTGTCTTGAAATTATTATGTCTTTACCGGATTTTTTTAGACAGATTTGTGCTCTTATTACCCTTGTGATTGCAGTACAGTCAGAAACAGCTCACTGGATAAAACTGAGCATAGCAGTAGCAGAAATATTTGACATGATTTCATAGGTCTGACAGGGAAAATAAGTGAGCACATGTGAAAACAGTGGGGCAGACTTGGCCTATTTTAACCACTAGGCTGCTGAACTCTATTAAAAATGAACCAGCCATTCATAATCTTGTAAACTCAAAATTGGTGAGGAGTAAATTCAAACCGCTCCTTAGGTCATTGCAATTAGCCCTCAAGGATTACCATTTTGCTGCAACTCTTACTTGATCGAATACTAGAACCACAATGACAAACTAGAAAAGTGCATTTCCTGAAGAAAATGCAGAGTGTGATTGCGGCAGTGAAAACATGCTAATGTATATGAGATGATCGCTAGGATGTAGCTAAGTGGTTGCTAGGGTGTTGTTAGGTGGTTGCTAACCTTTTGCTAGGTGGTTGCTAGGACATTGGTAGATGGTTACTAAGGTATAGGCCTATGAGGTGGTTGCTAGGGCGTTGTTGGGTGGTTGCCAGGGTGTTGCTAAGCAGTTGCTAGGTGGTTGCTAGGGTGTTGCTAGGTGATGTGCTAGGGTGAACAATATGGTCGCTGGGCATTGCTAGGGTGTTGCTGGGTGGCTGCCAAAGTGTTGCTAAGTGGTTGCTAGAGTGTTGCTAATTGGTTGCTAGGTGGTTGCTAGGGTAAACAATATGGTTGGTAGGGACATACCCACCTTTGGTGAGTGTTGGGTCACATGACATAAAGCAGCAAAGCAGCTATTGGTCAAATGGTGACCAAGTGGTAAGACTTTGAAAAATGAACTGAAGTGAATGGGAGGATGGAGAAATGAATAAACGAGTAAAAGTATGGGTTATGTATGGGTTTCAATGAGTGTTGGGTGGCATGACCTGAGCCAGCATTTGAGGTACTGTGACTGTAGGCCGAAAGGTGACCGCGTGGTAAGAATTTATAAAATGAACTGAGGTGAATGGGAGGATGGAGGGATGAGTGAATGACAAAAAGATGAGTGCGGGTCAGTACGGGTTTCAGTGAGTGTTGGGTGGCATGATCTGAGCCAGCATATGAGGTACATTTACATTTACTACACAGTGTGACCACGTGATAGAGCTTTGAAAAATGAATTGAAGTCAATGGCAGGATGGAGGGATGAATTAATGAGGAAAAAAGTGATGGACAAAATGACAAAAAGATAAGTGAAGGTCAAGAGGGTCTTGGATGAGTGTTGGGTGATTTGTCCTGAGGCAACATGTGAGGTATGGTGGCTATGGGGTGAAAAGTGACCGAGTGGGAAGGCCATGAAGTGTGAGGGGGGTGATTTTGAAAATGAATGGGAGTCTATGGGAAAAAGGGTATGAAAAAACGAGAGAACGAGCACAGGTATGGCTTAGCTGTATACAAACACACCAATCGGGGTCAGACCAGACGGGTTACACTTGGTTTGGGGTCGATATCTCAAAAACTTATCTTTGCAATCACACTAATAATGATGAATGCTTATTTGTAAGCAAACGTGAAAGGTTTCCCATTTGTTAAGGGTGTGTATATTACCTCTGACATCAGCAGAGTTGTAGTCTCATGTCAGCCATTGGTATGTGACATTTGAGGTTTAAGGTGTTCACGGGAAAATGTCACAGTTTCCTAGAGCAATGATTTGTTTTTAATATAATGGCTTATGCATTTAGTGTGCTTACTCCACACTAGTCACGAGAAAGTCCAAGGCTTCAACAACAGCTATTAATCAACTCCCACCAGGGGTCGCTAGCACTCCTCTAATGAGACCTCACACTTCAGCCAGGCAGCAATTGCCAGGCTGTTTCCAGATATCGGTCTGAATTACAACGAAATCAGACTTTGAATCGTTTGGAGTTGAGAATGTTAGAAAGTAATTTTTCGGGTTGCATTTCTTTAGCGAACAATAGAAGTCACATGCCTCAAGTGTATTCAAAAGAATGGAGCAAAATATCCTCGGTGGCTCCCATTAGCCTCCGTAGAAAGTGTCTCAACTTCATGAGTTGCAGCGCCTTCAACCGCGTCTCATTTTGAGCATGTTTGCTTACTTGTTCATGTGCTGACATTCTGCCACTCAATCTATCTTGTGCGTGAACAGTAAAGGTTTAACTAACCTTAGAAAGGGAATAATGTAAGGTGGCGTGCATGGATATCTGTATACAACAGCTCTTTATGTTATCCATAGCAAGAATCGCTTTAGTTTAACTACCGCCTGTTGAAAGTGTAGTCCTTTTTAAAAACTGTTCCCATATTAAGTTGCACATTTGGACGGGTTTTCCCCATTCCGTTGCACTCTGAAATGCAGTGGTAGTCAAAAGTGTGTGCACTTACATATTGGACCGGTTTACTAATAATTTTGAGCGCAACCGTGGAAGGTGAAAAAAGTAACAATTTTTTGTTTGTTAAATGTATCAGTATGTCGGACATTTTTAAAAATAACTCCTAACAATGTGTTAGAATTCGGACGTGAATGTGATTAATCAATTCAACTGAAGGAGAAGAAAGCTTATACTTTTAAAGGTACGTAGTTGTGTTTGACGCGAAACTGCAGAAGAAAGCAGTCAGATGAAGATCATTCTCAAATACGTCGTGCGCTCGGTCCTCTGTCTGTTCAAGTCACTTTGTCGGCTTCGACAACCAGTTTTTCCCTGTTTTATTTTTATTTGGGAAATTTTTAGTAATTTGGTTGGCTGCCGCTGAACTAACCCTTTCGCTCACCTTCTCCACAGAAACGAGACTATTGGCTTTCAAACGTGTCACTATGATCCCGCCTCCAACCCGGCCCCCCGCAACAGCACCACCCTTCACTTGCCCTCTTCTCCTCGGAAAAGTACGTACCCAAGTTTGAGTGTAGATGTGAAAGATAAAACGAAGGATGAGAGTTTGAACGAGATGTCGCAAATGCCATGGAGGAGTCTCGCGCACAGCTCGGTCTGGCGTTTCCAGCAACACAGGGCGTTTCAATGATTTGCACCAAATGAAGGATGGAATAATCAATCGACGTGCTGCATGCATTACAACGGCAATATTAAGTGAAACGGACCATTCCGCTTTTCTTTAAACTTGAGAAAAGTCAATCGGCAAGAGTGGGACGGAAAACGCACCAGAATGCCCTCGCGTTGTACTACTGCTAATGCTGGAATATAATGAGGAATGCGTTGCGTTTTTGAGAAAAAAAAGGGATTTATGATAACTATTGCTATTGACGCAAACGAACGAGCAGACATAACATTTAATGTTGCGTTCTACAACGGGTTCGTTCAAAACTGGATTATGTTACCCGAAAATTATTTACCTATAAACTGAATTTAGACAAATACGGACGCAATCTTTGAACAGTTTACTGAAAATGTCCAAGATGAGTAGATTACGGATTGCAAAGGGGGATGCGCTTCAGGCTTGCCCGATTTTGAAAATGATTTTCTTGACTTCTTTCTGGAGAGGTAAGAGAATTAACGCTTCTCGTTTTCAAACTTGTTGCTAGTTATAAACTTGGAAGATCATTTTTATAAAGTAGTCATAATATCTAAATTTCAACTTGGCTTTATTTTCCAGCGAAGACGCAGAAACACTCAAGGCTATCAACAGTTTCATACGAAAGTTAAAGATTGTTTTAATTCGCGCATTGCGTTGTTTTGCGAGTCTTGTGACGTGATTTAGGCTATTTTAGTCTTTTGTTTGTTTTTGCGAAACTGTTTTAAATCTGTGCAAAAAATTATATGCGTTTGACAGCCAATTACTTCACTATTATTGAACTCTTAGAAGTTAATGTCGTTACAAATGTTTTCGTTTCATCAGTGCAAGACATGAAACAGAACTACCTTTCCCTGGATCTTCGCAGTTTGAAATCACAATACATACAATCACATGCTATTGCATTTGTTAGTCGGCATGTCAGGGTAATGCTGAAATCCGCTTCGAATTTGAATTGTTAACCCTAGCGCTCTTGCGAAAGGGTGGTTTATCAAGTCTGACATAATTTAATGTCTTAAATGAAAACACAGTTTTTGTTTATTACGTATTCTAAACAGCACCGGTTGTCATAAGATTCCGTTGTGATAGCTGTCGTCTTAAAATGTATTTACTCCTAGAAATATTGGTGCTGAGGATCTAAACTTTTGATTATTGTAGCCAAAATTCACCTCACTCCTTTCGGACAATATATCTATCGCCTTAAGAGCAATACCCGTATGTTTAAGTTTTTGTAAGAGTGGGAAACTTACAAGTGGCGCATAATGAGCAGTATTCCATCAGAAACAGTGGCAGGGACAGAGCTCGTCACTTTACGATAAAAACGGTTTTTTCTTACTTTTATTACTCAGTTAAAATATAGAGCAAGTTACGGAATTAAGAAAAATATGTAAAATATTTCACATAAAATGGATGTAAGAGCATAGCATAGTTTTTTTAATCAAAAGGACACGGACAATTATTTTGTTTCTATGAGGATATTCATCTGGATATTTAACCATTGCTTTCGAAATAGTAAGTTCGAATAGCATTTTATTTTTAAACAATAGTTTTCTGTATCGCTACTTATATTCATGAAAGGGAAGGACGACTGATTAACAGGTGAGAACCGAAAATATTCAGTCACTTTGCAAATGACCGTATTGTGTATTTTTGTCTTACAAGCAGTACACGGTTATCAGTTAAGAAGCTCATTTTTAACAAACCCCGAGGCCTCCATTTCTTGTTGTACAAAATCCACTCTGCCTCACTGTGAGACTGGAAGTAAAGTCCATGTATCACTTCTGTGCCTCGCAGACATTAATCTGAATTAGGTAACCCGATTGTACCCATTCATTATCTGAGCTAAAGACCACAGAGAATAATGTAGCCATTGTTCACCAGCACGGGGTACCAGAGGTAAAGAATATCTGGACCGTACAGCTAATTTTGCAGCAAGCCTCCAAGGGATCTGCAATATGCTGAGACTCATACACTTGCCACTACCATTTTGGTCGAATGAAATAAGAATTACCGTTGGGAGAATGTATCGATCATGCATCCTGAATGTGGTCATGGACATAGTGGGTGGCGTGTTATTAGAAAATCTATATCTATTTTCTGCAAGTACTGTGTAGAATCACATGCAAGGTTATCTCTCAGTTGAATTTCACTTTGAAGTGGTGTTTCTGTGGACGCGGTAGTTTGTACGACGGAAATACCTTCTTGCACTGTCCTGCATTGTGTCTCAGTATGTTTCATTGAAAAGTCACCGGGAAAAATGAGGTCTGAGCATTTTCACGCAGAGGTGACAGGTTAATTCTGCCTACCGTCTGTCGTTGCTTTATGTGCCGGTACGTGATTGTTCTTGCGGCGCGCCAGTTTCGTCGTAATAAAATGCTCTCTGCTCCTTCCGAGCGAAGAGGCTAATCGAACAGTCCGCTGCGCAGCCCAGCGGAATGCAGCGGGAAAGTGAGCAGTTCTTGACCCCCTGCTCTCCCAATCCATTGTGCGCGAGGAGTGCCGCTTGAAACAAGCAATCAATGGCCGCATGGTTGCGCATGAAAACGAACGGTGCCATGATTGGTACCCGATTATCTCGGTGAGGCCTCCAGCATCATAAAGTCTCTCGTCTCTTTTAGTGCTATATTTCCTCACAACAGTGTCACGAAAAAAATCTTTCGTGTGTACATGTGTTCCCTTGTGGAGTGATATCATTACTAGTTATGTGTCGACTTGGAAGCATTTAGAAGTATTCAGTGTGTTTGCTGGTAAGACAGATACCCAATGTCCAAGTTTGATCAATCCCCAGTGTGCATGTCCTACAAGGGTCCAGCCAAATTAGACAAAGAAACAGGCATTTTGAGGCCTCTGAATGTTTTTTTTGATTGAAAATGGCTGTGTGCAGGTGAGAAAGGAGAGAGAGAGAGAAAGAGAGAGAGGGAGAGAGAGAGAGAGAGAGATAAAAGAGGGTCTTTCACAGGTTGAGTCTTATATGTATGAGATCCTCTTTACCTGAAATGTATGAATAAATCCAAGTGCATAATAATGTGGCACTGCCGGTTTCTGGAGAGACACTCAGACAATCAGCTTGATCACTTTGTCCTTAACATGTGGAAAGAGAAGGAGGCTAGGAGAAGGTGGGCATGATGGAATTACATCTTCGATTGTCGTGGTGGATGAAAAGTGGTGGGTTTGAGGGCTCCCCTTCAGAAATGATGGGCCATTTCCCTAGACATAGTTGATAGTTACCTGCTGCCAGTGTAACACTTAATATTCTTTCTATAATATCACTATTGCAGTATTGCCATGGCATTGTCCTAACATTGCACAGCACCTGGGAGAGTTTGCACCTATCAGCTCAATTCATTCGCTGTCATCCCCAGCTAAGAACATTCTTACATCTCTCATTCAAGGGGACTGGGGGGAAAGGCATTATATTCACAAAGAAGAGGCTGCACACAAAAACAGTGAAAACATTGATGTTGATACACTTGGACATTATCCTAATGCCCACAACGGTAAGAGAACATAACGCTCACATAATGAACTTGTGATAGATTCAATGCAAAGTAAGTGCAGTGGTCTAGTCTTATTTGTTACTTGTGTATCAGATTTACTGCTGATGGGATGGAACATTGAGAGCGAGTGAAAGGTTTAATGGTGAGTGCAGCTGATGTGGCGATTCCGCTTTGCTGAGGAGCTCCGTTAGGACTAGGCTGGTGCAAACTGGCTGATCGTATACCGTGGCTTTAATATCGGTTTCAGATGTGCTCCTGGGTTCTTAATCTTGGATCACGTACTTTTCCTCTCATGTCTTGCCTTTATCCACAATTTTAACTATACTGGAATAGAGAATAGGGCCCGCTTTAATTAATGTGTCTGCTTTTTCCCATCCATATCCAGTCTTCAGAATGGCCTCTTTAGAGCGTGACGACAACAGCACAATAAGCAGCCTGTTTATTGGGGAGCCGACATGTATTCATGGAGCACAGCAAAAAGAAAGCAATGATGGGAAAAATGTATAAGTTTTAAGGATTTGAAAATTAGGCTGTATTGTATGTGTCCACTGGGCATGGCACAATATATTTATGATCATCAAAGGTTTGATTCCAAACCAATGTCCACTCTCTTTGTTGTAACCCAAAATAGTTTAGTGCAATGTGATGTCCATGGTACAAAGTAAATGACATGAAAAGGTGTGGAAAGGTAATGCCAGCAACACTAACTAACATTAGAAACAGTTAAAGCAGAAATAATTGGCTGCAAATAGGGGATTCATACTGAAATTGGAGAATTTGCTAATCACAAAAAACATTAAAAATAGGGTAAGGAAAATTACCCATTTAATTGTAAATTCTCATCCTCCCTGGTATCTTACTCATGGGTCACTGGTGCTGTTGTGTCTGTGGTACTGTTTTATGGTAATATTGCAAACACGTTGTGGTTGTCAAGGGTAACTGATGCAAGGGAGGATGCAGTGTGCACACATTGGCAAAATATGCTTCCCAAGCAAAAAGGAAGAGATCTTCAAAATATGGAGGGGAGAGAGGATGAGAAATGAAAACAATAGAAGCAGAAACAGAGGAAAACCAAAACATCACATTTGTTGACAGTAGAATTTTTTTTTAAATTGTGGTGGAGTCGCTGATGCTTAAGATGACATAATGGAAAGGGGGCAGTAATCAAAAAGGATGAGAATCACTGACCTCAAATCAATTGAGCACACAGGAATGCATTTTTGGAATTTAGATCAGAGAAATGTATTTAAAAAGGAGATTGAACTGTGAAGTCAAATGCAATTGAACTAGATTGTGTCCTACAGACAAACACCTATACATCTGTTGTAGGTATTTAACCACGTGATACTGTTTTATTACATGGTAGCGATTGCTTTAACATGCTGCACTCCTTTTAATAATACAGTACATTGCGAAATGGATGTTTTCTATCCTAGATTAATTGTTCTGTTCTGGATATTTAGAATGGTTTAGTATCGCCCAGTGTGCATTAACTTCAGTGCAGTGTGCTGTTTCCTCTTTGTGAGAGTGAGGCAGATCTGAAAATGGATGCTAAGGAGTCTGTCGCTGTCACACTGTCAACAAATGGGCAGGTGCGAATCAAACTGTCAAGTCCTCAGACTGTCACATGCATGGGGGCAGCCGGAGGGCTGTCATGGCAAATATAATTAAACCTCTGTTTCACAGTGTATAGTAAACAGTCTCTTGGTTTGTTATAGAGAGAACAGCTTTGTGACAAAGCACTTGCCCCGATGGAGATAGGCATTCTAAACTGTAATGCTCTCATGTAGTATCCTTTATTTAATGGACTTGCTATGAACATCATTTACTGTTTTCTTGATAGGTGTTTTGGGAGGGGGTGTGGTGGTGGCAGTGCACAGGCCCAGAGGGCTGGACAGTTTCCTACAGGCTCCATGACACAAGCTGCTTTTTCATTAGAGTGAAGTAATAAGTATTTTCTATCTGAAATAGGGGAAGGAAGCCTTTACTGTGGGCCTTTGACACTTAACCAGAAGCCCAGAATCAGGTTAAAAAGATGCAACCCCTTCTGTCCAGGCCTAGGATAAATTATATCGATGAATCCATTATTGACTCAACCAAGAAAACAAATGGTGCTATCACTGTAATAAGAGGAACAGAAAGTCATTCCAGATAATATTGGTGTGTTTAATAATTGAATGCTATACACTCCTGAAGACTGTGGCTAGGTCTGTAATTCATGGTTGGGTTTAAGGTGGCAGCAATCAGGGAGACATTTCCACCAGCTTATCGCTCCCGGACCGCGGGCGAGGTAATGAATGTGATCATTATCGTCTGTGTCTTAATTGAGATAATAACCCGGAGGAATGGAGGAAAGATTCCAGTGATTCGCTTTAGCCTCTGTGCCCCTCTTTTCCTTGGAGAGCGCTCTGCTGATGAGACCACAACACACAGTGCTGGCAGGGGTTAAATCTGCTGCAAAGCTTTTAACTACAGTGGTACAAAAGAGAAATCACTAAAGAATTTAATTTTATGTGCACAACTATTTTGAATGGCATCTTCAATGGAAAAGTTGCCCCTAGAGAAAAGGCGAGAGAAGCTCTTGAGTAGCATTCATTCAGTGCTCATAAAAGGCTGATTCCTGGTGAATGGTGGAAGATCTAAATGCAAGAACTTTATGAAATGTGTTATTTGCTGTTATTTGCATATATACAGTAGTGTCCATTTTACCTTCATTTGAATAGAGCTGTGGTTAGCTACGGTACAGTAACAGCAATCAACTACCAAGTATGTTTTCAGAAATGGATTGCTATTGTCGGCACACTTAAACCTTGACATTTTGTGATCCATTAAGTGATTCTGTGGATATCTTTCTGTAGATCCTTCCATTTTAATCTCTAAAATGTTACAGGCCAAAAGATTCTGTATATTAAGAATGTTTTTTTCATCCGTTACCTGCAAAAGTGGTGAACTTGCTGTTAACAAGTTTCCATTTTATATACTTAATGAAATTGAAAACTTTCATCTCAGGAAATTGATTTTAAACTGTAGTAGGGGAAAAATCATTACTTCGGTGAACCGAGCTGTCCCCATACTATAGTCAGAAATCAATTTCTTTGACACTTGAGTGCACAGACACACTTAACATAAAAGCTAATTTTTGCCAGTATGTATTACTTTGTGTCTGCGGCGACTGCAGATTTCTCCTTCTAATTTAATATGGAAGTGTGGCACTGTGGCACTTCTGGCTCTTATATAAAAGTTCCTTCTGCTGGGCAGGGTTGTTTTTCTCATGACACCCTCCATGCTCTTACTTTTAATTAGTCCATCACACCTTAGGATGGGGAATGAATTACACTGGTGTCTTCAGAAACCAAACAGAAGTGAATGCTTGGATACTTGTGGGAGGGACAGAGGAGGGTCGGTGACATCAAAGATTTATTTTCCACACAATACCTAGCACTCTGTACCTACTGGGGAATATCCGTCAAAGCTTCAGTATACCTTACGTATGGAGAAAGATCTTTAATGTATTTTAATCTTTAATTACTGATGGTTATGGTGATTCTGTGAGTATTGATGGTGTTTAAAATCAATACCACACAATTAATGGCCTCATCTCCAATTAAGTAAGCCTATATCCCAGAGCACTCTAGAGTCTTGTAGTTTCAGCAACATAGAGACAAACATTTAAATGTTAAATACAGAAGTTGAGATACCTTAGTTGTTAAAAACATATTGCTGATCCCACTCTAATCTCATACTATACATTTTTTGGAGAGAAACACAAACATGATCAGTTTCTATGTTTTAAACTGCAAACAATACTAAGAACTTGCTCCAAAGCTATGTTCACTAATTGTCAAGTATTTTGTTAAATGTGTCACCATCAAAGGGAAGAAAATTTCATGCATCACCACCAAATTACAGTAGGGTATCTTCTCCTTTGACCACTGCTTCCTATAGGTGAGATATCACTTCAGTGCAAACTTGCTGTTGTACTGGTGGAGAAACTGCTGATGTAGCTTTAGTTGTATTTTTCCTTCACCAGGGAGACATCCTGGAGTTTTTTCTTTTAAAATTGTGGCTGTTTCACTCCCTCTCTCCCTCTTCTCTGCTCTGAGTTAGAATGTCCATTCCTCAGCTGGGGGTTTTTATTTCCTCCTCAAGCTTCCCTGTGGTCTCAGCAAGTTTGTGGGCATGATCCCTGCAGTAGTGAGAATGGAAAAGAGCTAAATGCTAAATTAAAGATCCCCTCAATCCAGCCTTTTTACCCTCGCCCCCAACCCCCCCACCCCCCGTCTGCCAATCCCAGCTCAGTTTAGGGAAATGTAGCGGATGCGTCAAAGACCCGCGTCAGATGGAAGTATGCAGGGAGCTGGCCCTGCCCGCAGCCTTGTGGGAGGGGGGACACGGAGGTGTGACTGCGACCTGCTGGCTGCACGTCCGCTCCGACTGCACACTCAGGCTTCCCTCTTGACCCCCTTCTATCTGCAGCTCATGTCTGTCGGCAGACTCCCAGCACTGTGTTTTTCCTTCGGCTGGGTGGTTGCCTGGGAGCTCTCACACCTCGACTGGCCCCTCAGCCAGCCAGGGCACTCGGCTCCAGATTCCCCCGGATAAGCCCCTGACAAAGGGCAAGTCTCGCAGCGTGATGGCAACGCTTTCCGCTCGCTCTCGATCCCCTATCAAAGGACTGACAAGCAGCTCTATTTCAGTGAATGCTACTGTACTGAGGCAGTGCAGGTCTTGCATTTAGTATGTTCTTGCACTGAATGTGTTCTTGCATTTATGTGGCCATATTTTGTTTGCAGATGGCAGTTTTCGCAAACTCACATGTAATGAAGCAAATCAGATTCTTGCTACCGACATCATTTGTTACTATCCAACTAGATTAGAAGTTTTCTTAAGCAGTTGTGAGTGATGATGAATCTATTTTGTGTCACTAAACATGTGGCAAACATAAAGCAACATAATTTGTTTTGAGTGTATTCAAATTAGTCTGAAATGTTAATGCTACATGGTTTTTCTGCCAAGGAATCTCATTTGCATCAGTGAGCCACCATACCAGCTGCTCACTAGGTCAGTGGTAAAAGATATAGGTAAAAGATGATGTTACCAATTGCATTTTGGTTAAAGGAGCTAGCTTTTGTTGGCATGACCATCCTCGAGCTGATTTTCAGGATTAAAACAAAAGGTAATGTTGTGATCCTCAAATATCAGTGGTACTATAAATTTACTTTAATTTATTTAGAAATTTTGTAGACCGGATAAACCCCCTAAGATATCATATTTGAAGTGGTCCTGAGGTGGGTTATGTAACAGGAGCTATAAAACATGTTCAATACAGCAAAACATGCTCAATTAATTACAGTATTTCCTGTTCGGAAGAACAGTCTTAATTCTGTCTCTTAATTCAAGCTTTAATTGCAGTGGAATTTCTAATGGCTTTCAGGTGGGCTGGCAGACCATTCCAGTCACTGGGTGTCTTCAATCCACACACTTTTTTGAACTTAATTATGTTCTCTTGAGATTCTGAGGCCAACATTTGTGTTTGTTTTTGGGAGAATAATCACTGTCATAATGAATTAACAGCACTTTTAAGTAGTTTGGAGCATTCATGTAGATAGACTGGAAATCTAATTGAAGGCAATTGACGTCAATTGTTAATTTGTTGTGAGTCAGTGTTGCAGCAGTTCACACGGTGATTGAAATAAACATTTTAAATCTTTTACTTTGTTAAATAATGCTCTCTGTGCATATTTTATTCAGCATCATTACACAATAACATTTGTTCCAGCCTTCTAGAACAAATATCAGTGAGCTTTGGCGCTAACTCTAAAAGTTGCTCTGGGCCTGGGACAGCTGATCTGTGCTGAGCAGCTGAACAAGGGGACATAAATGTTAAACTGAGGCATTAATTCATTCACTGGTTAGGTCATAAATCCTTTTCTTTCCTTGTCACTTTCATAAAAAAAGTCACAGTTGCCTGCATTCTGAACTCTGTTTGTGTATCCATGACATTTATTTTAACTATCAAGCATTACAGCCGGTAATACATTTGATCATGTTTATAAAGTGAGGCACTTTTACCTGCTGTTGACCTGCTGTTTGGTGGGGGGGTGGGGGATTGGAAATGAAATCCCAGCAGTATTTGGGTTGGTATGGAAGACTTGTGCAGTTTTTTTACAAATGTGATAGCTGGTAGCAGTAATGTTTGATTAGCTTGCTAATGTAGCTGCACAAGTTCATTGATTGCTCAATTGCTCGCCATCACATTGAGCTGGCTAAAAGATTAGCTTTGTTGGCTGAAATGCAACTAAGCTAATGTTGGCTGGCAAGCTAGGTAAGTTTAATTGAGTTTGCTATGAAGAAATGTCAGTATCCTTTTCTTCAGCATCCAGATCACATATAGAAAATGGGCTATGAGTACAAATAGAGTCCAGTTACATACTGTTTGGAGCTAAACCTTAGTGGAGTATAATGAAACTTAGTAAACGTGTGCAAAATGCACATTATGTTAATTATGCAGGCTTTTCTAAAGAAAGGCTTAAATTTTTAAATAGCTATGTTTGTCATTTTGTAGAAACATCATATTTCATTAAACAAATGCAGTGGTGTAATGTTGGGATATATTTCCAAAAATAAACAACCCGTTTCATTAAATAAATGCAGGTTCTTATTCATCAGTCTTTTAAAACCAGGCTTCTTCTGACGGGGCTTGCTGTGATGAGGCATGATAATGGAGCTTGGATGAGTCTGTGAAGTGTGCATAGAAGCACACTTCACAGCCTGTTCTGATCTATGAAAAGAATATGTCAAGAAAGGTACATTTGTTTTTATTGTTATTATTTCTTATGTCTTTCATGTCATCTGTGTTGATTAAAGTAATTGGTGCATTTTTTCAGTGAAATTCTTTTTTTGCCCAAAAGGTGGAAAAACAAAACAAAAAAGCTCCTTAGTACGAACATATTTCATCCCCCATTAATAATGATTAATTGACAGTTTCCCTTCTCAGCCATGAACTAATCGATAGTCAGAAATGTGTTTATGCCATTCACATTCCTAGTCATTTCACAGGAAAGTTGTCTCTCCCCCCCCCCCCCCCCCCCTTATAGCTTGCCAGCTGCCCCTGCGACACATCCCCTGTGCATTGCATTCTGTTTTACAATTTGATTACTGTACATGTAATTGTAAGATGTATTGAATTTGAATGACATTAAAAAAATCTCTTCCACAGTCTTCTTTGTTCTGCCACTGCCATTTGACATGAGCGTAATTAAAAGGGAATTGTAACCGTTAATTCCCGCTTATCCAGGGATCAGCTCTTTTGTTGTGTGCCAGTGCAGGGAGAAGAAAAGGGGGTGTGAGTGAGATAGGAGAGCAGGACCATCCTGTCAGTTTTGAAGAGACATGTAGCTTTTAAAAATACATGTACCCCAAGAGGTCCCAACTTCGAGTAGGTGTGGTGTCTGAGTTTCATGCAGCAAAAAAAGTTTCACGAACAGTACTGCTGCTTAGCATCTGTCATGGCCCTGGTGTGTTTTCAGGTTGGGTGCAACTGGGTGGAAAGACGTGTACAAGTCAGAGACCAAAGTTTGGTCCTGCAGTGCTTGCCTGTTCACTTCTTGGAAGATCTTAGAGGAATTGCTTCTAGTACAGGAAAAGGTCAGTGTGCTCCATTGAGCCGTGAGCGGATGTGTTCTTCTATGTATTTATTGAGTTTTGTATGTCGCTTTATATGCAGTGCGTTGAGAGGAAGTAATTAACACCTTTAAAAGGCTAAGAGTTGCACTGGGGTTGTACAGACTTCAGCTGTAATTACAAAGTTGAATAGCCCTCATTAAGCAAATGAAGTCAGTGGTAATTCAGCGCACATCCACCTGAGCTTCGCTCTCTTGCTAACTTCCTTGGCAGACATTCCAGAGGGGATGGGAGGGGGCGGGGGAGTTTGCCAGGGTAGAACTTCACTCTTGAAACCGTTTCTTTTCTCCCACTTGCCTCAGACAAATCGAAAACGTCCCTTTCAATTTCTCTGCATGTGGCAGGGTTTGCCTAGGAATAGTCGGTGCCTGGGTTATTTGATTAGTTTGGCTTTTTCTGTGGTGTTTCACTTTGCCAGGTCACCCCTATTGGGGATCCGCTGCTATTGATTTTAGACAGATTTTTTTTTCAACCTGTCTGCGATCAAGAGTGATCTGGAGCATCTGAAATTCTAAAGGACCTTTTGTTCATGTACCCCATATGATCTTTGTGTTTTTCTTTGAATGCCCGATTATCCAGGCCAAGTTACAAGTGTTCAGTGTGCCATATGTGTCCTGTTCACAAAGCGTTTTCACAAGTGTGTAAAGCTATTGACGTAGTGAACCTCAACCAGTGATAAAGCAACAGAGTTTCCATGTAGGAACAGAGGCAAAAATGAGTCAGTATTCTAGCTTCCTTTTACACCACAAACTGCACCTTTGAGGCACGAGGCCCTGGCGTCCCTGTGTGCAGAAGACGGACGATTTGGGCCCATCTTGGCTTGTTTTTGGCCCGCACGTCTCGGGCTGATTCCGTTGACCTCCATGGGAGTGAGAGGGGGGTCGGTGATGGATATCCCCTGCCCGCTGCACGGCCTGCCCGCGCCACTCGTTAGCAGAGGGATCTGAGAGGTGATTACTCCTCCTGATTGCGGCGGTTTCCGTTGGAGTCCTGGCACCCGTGGGCATCCACAGATTGCCCCGCCGCCTCCCGCCACTCTCCCGTTGACCTTGTGCACGCACGGGGTGGGGACGGCTCTGCTGCATTGCATGCTGGGAGGAGGAGAGGGAGTGGGGGGGTGGTCTTGGCCGAGGATCACACAGTCTGTCTGCCACACAAACAAGCAACTTTTACGCCCATGGCTGCCAGAGCCCTCGCTGGGGGGAGAGGGATACTTTTTTGTTTTGCTCTGTCTTTGACGCCGTGCTTTGTCATTGATGCGGTCTTCAATCCCTCTAATGTGATCCAGATAAGAACTTCACAATGGATCCGCAAACAAGAGACCTCAGAACTCCAGATTTGATTGAGTTGGTATGCTGTCCAACCTGCTCATGCGCAGGGCCTGGTGTGTAATTCTACACCGGACATCAGATTCGCTTCCCCCTCTCCAAATCCTTTTTTTCCGGCCGCCATATTGATGCACGGCTGACATTTACCACTTCTTTTTGTCACACGAGCGACTCAGCCCTTGACATTTGAGACGACAATAATGTATGCGTCGCTGCCGCGGAAACGATTGGGAATGAGAGCAGGGGGACAGCCGGTGCTGACGCCCGCCCGTCACTCATCCTCCTCTGTGCCGTTTGAAAAGTTGCGGCGCTCTTCCCTTCCTCCAGGGCAGGAGATATGCAAGCCTGCGTCCACCAGATAAGGCCCGATCGTTTGTACGTGCACTACCTCTCAGAGGCGGGCCGATTGAGGAGGAGCGCGAGGAAGAGAATGTGTAATCTCCCCCGGTAACTTCCCTAAATGGGCTCGGAGAAACTCGGGTCTCTTTCTTTGAGTCTGCTTATGAGTGGCTCAGGATGAAATGTCGGTGGAGTCCGATGTCTGCCTCTGCTTCGTGACCACACATGACCGCATGTCTGTGCTTGTGTGTTTGAGTGCATGTGCATATGTTTTTGTTCGTGCGTGCCTTTTCTGTTCAGAGTCAGTTGTCAGCAATTTCAAATCTGCCAAGAGGGCTTTGTTGGAATTTGTACAGAAGGTCCCTCTGGGGTCTCTCATGGACATGTAACGCGTCTTGAGGTTTTCTAGTGAGTGAGTGATATTCTAGTTCTGCAGTGTGTTATCAGTGACTTAGCCATGGATGACCCCTGGCCAACGTGTCGGAGATGAATCAATATGTGCGTTCAGAGAAAAAGAGGTATTAAGATCAGATGAAGAGGCTTATAGGTGACCTCTCCAAGAACTATTATCTCACATATACCTTCTTCCATGTCATTTCCAACTGCTTTTACAGCATTACACCAGTGCTCAGCCAATCAGAATCCATTGTATAATCAATTCACTAAATGAAACATAGGCACATACAACATCAGTTTGAGTAATCAGTGTGATATATTCACATGATTGTTGCGTTAGCCCTGTTTATGCAACAATCCAAAGAGCCAGGATGCCTTATGCGTCTACTTTAATACATGGGTCATACCTGTACTTTGTATACTTGTATACTGAATATGCCACTTTTGCCCTTGCTGTGAATATCTGTGGGCTCTAAAGCAACTTGTGCACTCCCAGCCAGCTATTTAAGTGCTGTTTACCCAATAGATTTTCCTCTGAGAGATAATTAAGGCTTGCATCAAAGAAACAGTGTGATGATTTTATTATCACTTTCCCAGACTAGCCCTCCGTGCTGGGCTACCCTCTATGGATTTGGCTTATTGAAGTGTGGTTGAAGCCAGGACTTCTGTCATGGCTAAATCCCGTCTCGGTCACTCATGAACTGTAAAGGGCTGTGATTATATGCCCTTTTGCTTTTCTCATTTCTTTAGTTCCGTCTCCCTGCCCATATAGAAATAAAGGATCTGTTAAATCCAGTTTTTTTTTTTAAATCCAGGCTTGTATGTTGCGTGTCTGTCTCTGGAGCTTGACATCTATCTAGACTCCCATTTTCCTTCTCCCCCTCTTCCCCAGGGGAAACATTTGGCTGTGACACAGTACCGAGCAGGATTTGTGTTTTTTTGTAAATCGTTTAGACTGCATCTGAAATGTATTAACGGAATGTAATGCTGGGGTTTATGAGCTCCCAAGGATATTGTTTGTCATTCTCTTGGAAAGAATGGATCTGATGTACAATTCGGCCAAATCGAGTGATTTCAACAGCATCAGCTACTTTTAACTGGCCAACCCAGATGCCTGGGACAAGTGGGTATAAACCTCAGATGTAGCTTGTGTCTTTGGCTCTTGTGAATGGCAGACCTGACTAGAGTGAGGATAGCGGTGTAGGAGTCCAGAGCTCTTCCAAAGAACATGATTGCTCCACTCCATTATTATAATCATAATCATCCCTAGCACCATGCGGCCTCAGTCCACCCCCCCAACCTCCCCCCCCCCCAGAAGGTCCGTAGCATTATGGCTGTCAAGGAATTCACCATAGTCGTGAGTAAGGAAGCCCCCTTCCAAACAAGTTTAGCGCCTGTGAATTCAAATGCCAGAAAGAGTGCTTTGAAGTGCCTCATTGGCATGATATTCAAAACAGCAGAGCAGAACTGCAAAGAAATTATTCTCAAAGTTAGAATATGACAGTGTGTTTGTAATCCACTGGAAAGAATAGCGATTGACCTCTATAAATGTGAACAGAGGAATAGGGCAGAAAAAGTTTCCCCAAGAGTTCCCCCCCCCCCCTTGTTGATGGGGAGCTGTGGAGGGTGTTGAAGGACCTTTGTCTCCCCAGTCATCTGGGCATTGACCCACGAACTTGTGCACAATATGAGGGAAAGGAAGCGCTAAGCCCTGCCGTCAGAACAAACGCGATCGATCTGAGGCGTGGTTCAAGGTTCTTAAGATTAAAGGGCCATGCCATTCAATGCCGGCGGGAGCTGGCAGGCCTTGAAATTGCATCCTGCATGCCAGACCGGCTCCTTCCTCCCTCCGCTCCTTCTTCTCGCAAAGCAAGCATTGCCGCAGCCGCTTTCGGCGCGCCGTCTTTGTGCCGCTCCAGCGCAGCGGTGGCGATGGAGGGAGTTCAAGCTGCCTGTTCAGGCGCACAGCTATATAGACCCTCCCACACCTGGCTGCAGGTCACACCTGTCCCATTATCAGTTTGACCGAGCAAAGTCACATAGCTGATTTGAGACTGAGTGCAAAATGTTGTAGGGGAAAATGAACGGACAGTTTTCTATTTGCTGTGTGACATTTGGGCCTGGAAATGGTTTAATGCTGTGTGAACCCCATTTTAATTGTCATAGGACACAGTGCTGATGGTGACTACCCTGTGTGAATATTTCCTTGTCTTAAGAACACTTTTGTATGTAGTCTTGGAAATTTTCAGAATGGTGACAGTTGAAATAACCCTCTTCTTTGGGCTAGAATGTGTCACACAGATTCGGTCAAAAGTCAAAAGATGGAAAGGGTACAGCGCTTGGAATTTTCTAGCCAATCTGCAGTTAGAAGAGAATCAAAGCAATTTTTTTGATTGCTGGACCGAAAATCAAGGTATTTCTCTTGCAGCTGGACAGGTTTTTGGACGAGCAGTCCTCAGTCCCTTTTTAAGGAAACAGCCTTGCTAAACCTATTTTCAGTGCTCCTCTGTGAAAATCCCCTGGTGGTTTGTTCTGGGCCTACCCACAAAGATGCTTGCCTTTTCCCAGAATCTGTCCCTCTCGAATATGTCGAGCCACACACCGCTGTCCCCGCCCCCACCCCTCCACGGTGTGTGTGTGTGTGTGTGTCTGCTGGCACGCATCGCTCCAGCGGGGAGGCTGCAGCTTCTTGGAAGACACTCGCAATGAACATTTCCCCCTCGCAGAGGTGGCCACCAGTGGCAGCCGCTCGCTTCGGCGGGAACAGCTGCCGAAAGTTGCGTAATTACGATAATGCATCAGAGGCCGTCTTTAAGGCCGGTTCGTCGGCTATCTGCAGTCCTAATTGCTGCTTAAAAGATGGGCCTCCCCCAAGTTATTTATCGCTCTGCCTGGCTGGGTGACAGCACTCGCAAGACTGTCGCCATCGGCTGAGCAGCACAGGCAGCTGTGGGCTTTAACCACAGTCTACACAACGCAGCAGGGATCGCGACAGGCTGTCACGGTAGCAGCAAAACATTGGGGTCTAGCGCTTCAATGCGCATATGCACTGGCCTCAGAGACCCCAGCTTTTACGGATTTCCTGTCAGCCAGCGGCTGATTAACACCTGGAATAGCCGAATCGGGTCTGCATCTAATCAGTGGGCCCCAATTAAGAAAGGGGGAGTGACCACTGAGGTAAATCGATACAGAAACATGCTGTCAATCAATCACATCGTGGAGTACTGAGTTTAAAATCAGATGAAAGGTCCACAGAGGAGTAATGGTGTGGTCAATATTTGAGCCATTGGAGGGGTACTTTGAGAGCATTGGAGCAGTGCTTTGGAGAAAAAACCCTGTGTAATTAGTGTGTAACTATAGTTAGAGCGACTCTATAGTTAGTGTGTAATCTCCTTCTTATTCTCCTTTGCTGTATTTCAATGATGGGTACTAAGTAACATAAATCAACCTACTTTGTTAGTGTTGGAGCTGTTGCAAGGATTCTTGCTCTTGGAAGTGGCCTTGTAGCTGAAATGAATTTCGCCTGGCTCTGCGACAGACTCGATCAAATCCGACGTCACATGGACGTCAGTGGTCATTGAAAGCTGACATGCTGGGGGCTTTAGTGGCTTAGGCCTGGTCAGCTCCGGGTGTTGGTGGCTGTAACACTTACCACAACCTAATGGACTTCGGGCAGAATTAAATGGAATTAGGGGATTTGGAGGCATTTTTTCCCTTTTGGGGTTTGTGTGTGCGTGTGTGTGCTCATGAGTGGTGCTCCTGATCACATAGACTTCTTTTAATGCCTGTCCTCTCTTTGCTCCTTGCTCCCAGCATCTCTCTCTCTCTTGCACTGGCTCCGGCTTCATGCACCTGACCCCTAAATTCCGCCTGGAGCCTTGTATCTTTAATTTGCCTCCATGCTAATCTGTAAATGAGGGGAAGGGATAATCTAAACTGGCAGGCCGCCTGTCAAGAAGGAAGAAGAGAGGACTTTTCTCTATCTATCTCTCTCTCTCTCATTTTCTTTGCCTGTTGGTTCCTGTTGTCCTCAGAGTATTTAGACCCTGCCTAGTTATTTATGTGTATGGATTTCTGTATCACTCTGTCACTCTGAAAGAAAGAATTAGCTGAACAAATTGAAAATATTTCTGTATGATTGCTGTCTTTGTAATTTGTCGAACTGGGTTGGTTCACATGCTGTAGTGTTTGGAGCTGGTGTAGGAGTTTGGGTGCTGGAGCTCTGTGTTGCAGGTTGGAACATGGCTGCTGAGTTGCTTGTAGTGTATTCTATCAAAGACAAAATCCACACTATTAAAAAAGGAAATGTATGCACAATTTAATAAAAATACTTAATTTTTTAAATAATTATGTTGCCTTAAGTAAAGGCATATGTAAATACATGTGGACTGTGGATGATGATGATAATAATAACATGGTAACATGGTAACGCGGTAACAATGATAACAGCAATATCAATAAAAACAGCAACAACAATGCACAAAGATTTTATTATCATAGCATGTCATTTGGTCTGGGTCAGTCCTGCAGAGTTTGTCATGTGCCCTGAAGGTCACAGGTTGGTGCATGATGACAGAATAATGCATGTCCCGTTTTTTGGAGGCTGCATAGGATCCCCGTCGAACTGAGCTGGAAAGAGGGCCTCTGCGAGAGCTGGCCTCTGTCCATCCACGTGTCCCCTGAACGTCGTCCAGTTCAGTCGCTCGGCAGCTTCCCAGTGGTGACTTTGTGCATCAAGGTCAGCACATGCCTCTTGTTCTGCCAGGTCCAGGGGGGTGTCGTGGCAGAGGCAGCTTGACTTTTGTCACTCTGTCTCCCTTTGTAAAAAAAAAAATAAGGCTGAGCGATGCTGGGTCCACCCGCGGAGCTCCGGGTGGTTTAAGATGTCTCTGCCCAGTGCACAGCAGGACGGTGACCTCACTGGTGACTGGTGGTTGTGTGTGTGTGTGTATGTGTGCTTTTTTTTCAAATGTCCTACAACCTGTCACGCTGGAAGTGCTTTTGCGGCATGAGCCTGTGTGGAGGCAGGGAGCGGAAAGGGGTTGAGAGAGACGATCTCAAACCCGCTGAGGAAGAACAAAGGCCCGCTTCCCCCCCGGGTTTCCTGCTGACCTCAGGTCAGGACGAGGAAGATCTGTCTCCTGCTTCACAGCAGGTGTATGGATTAAGGGATTTGGAGGGAAACCGCTCCTTTATAGAGGTGGGGTGGAGGGTGTGGGCGGCACCGCTGTCAGATACGCATTACCTCAGGCTCCGTGGCTTACAGGGTGAGATGTAGCAGTCACCCAGCACTGAGCGCAGGTCGGGGCGGGGGTGTGGTGTAAAGGTGGGCATTAAGAGTGAAATAAAAATTCTCTGGATTGATAGGGAGCACTCTGAAGAGCCCTTGGAATTTGGATTCAAAGCAGCACTCCGAGGAATAGGCCAGCAGAGGAGGACAATGGAGCCGAATTTTCAACAGGCCTAAATACGTGGGGCGCAATGTCGTGTTTGTGGTTAGGCATCATTGTAATTGAATGCCTTATGGCTGGGCAGTAGGGCTGTGCGATATGACCAAGATCTCATATTCCGATATAGGTAATTTCTAACGATATAACGATACATATCGTGATATAGCACATTTTCTGTAAATTTAATGAATAAATAGTTGATATAAAATGACCACATGGAAAGGCCTGTTTCTTATTACATTTTGAATTATATACTCGAAAAATAAAAGGTACTTACTCATATTTGATTATTTTCCTCCTTTTATTTAGAACCTTTGTGCAAATTTTCAGTTAACCCTTTTGCGCGTACGGTCACACCGGTGTGATTAGCCGTTTAGCGCGTATGCTAAAACCGGTGCGATTAAAGCACTAGATTGGAAAATTTCTAGCTAATTTTAGCTTTGAGGAAACAACGATTTAACGTTAAAAGATATAGCAAATGCTAACTTTGTTGTGGGATACTGAAAATGTAAAGGTTAGACGAGGCCGCCATCAAAATGGACCGGGGCAGCCGGAAAAGAGTTTAGCAGGAACATCGGACAAGTTTGAGGCAGAGACCTTTTCTTGCTGGCCGTAGCGTCTGGGGCGGATCAGGCAGTTTAAGTTGTTCTTGGTTCCAGTTCATTGGAGGCACAGAAGCCCGTGGCTAAATGCCTTCAGCACTGAAGTAAAGAAGATGGGGGTGAAAACCATTCATCCAGACACTGTTGGACTGAGACCACAAAGCCCAGAGACTAAAGGATTTCTCATTGTCTGTGTTTCCGTAATTCGTGGTTCATTATTTCCCCTTTACTAAAAAAGTGAAAACTCTTTTCTCAGGTTCAGCTGACACAGTGAATTCCCCAACAGCAGCAACTTTGCTGGCTGACTTTTCTAGGTGGCCATCTGATCTGACAAAAGCAGGAAAAATTTGTTTTCATTTGAAAGGTGAAAACTGGGGGAAAGAAATACGCCTAAATGTGGCTGCATTCCAGTTGCCAGCTCTTACTTCTGGGGCTCATCGCTAATAATTTTTAAAAAAATGCCAGTGGGAATACAGGGCTTATTTTGGCAGTAGCACAGAGGCATAAGCACATCCATAAACTTATGCAGGTGCTTGGGAAAAAGAATAATTCACAATCAAAAAAGAACACCCACATACTGCTTTACACAGTCACTTCTCATGGGTGAAATGAAATAAATCACTTGGGAGCATAATAGTGGTGCGCGAGTGTTCTTTTCAGGCTTTGCTTCGTGTTAGCGGCGCTAACAGACCTTTGGATGGTGCCAGAACACAGGAGTCATGTTCCAAGGGCATCTGAAATTCTTAAGTCTGCCGTCCCACACCAGGCCTGTTGTGTGCGGGTGCCCCTAGAAAAAGGCAATGCGGGAGCAGCAGGATTGTGGACCCCCCCACCCCCCACCCCACCCTCCCTGCGTGAATTCCAAGGAGATGCAGTGCAAACTATGAAGGGAGGGAGGCTTCGTTAACAACCAGGCTGCTTTTGCCCCCCCCCCCCCCCCCCCCCCCAGACAGCCCCGCTGTTCTCTGCACTTTCGATTATGTCGCGCTGCCGGGATACAAAGACAATTAAGACAATAAAGGCAATTAATTCCTTGCATGAGTTTGACTGTGCACGGCTGAACGGGCGTTTCGGGCGAATGTGGCGGAGCTCTCTGAGAGAGGGAGAGGGAGCCCTGCTGCAGAGAGTGAGTTCGTTTGTTTTGGAGTTTTCTGCTGGAACCGTTGCACAAGGGGTCCCCGAAGCATTCTTTATGGATTCAGTTTCCCTGCTGGAGGAGGTATGCAAGGTAAATTAATTCAATTCAAACAGCTTGCTTCATCGGCAAACTCCTGCAGGAATTATTTGAGTCTAGCAGCAGTAACTATTGTGTCTGATAAGGCTTTCTTGTGCCCACAGCTGGCCCCATGAAAAAGGATTTAAAGTAACTTTTTTAACATTCAACATCCCTCTTTTCACGTTGAAAAGAGCTTTCATCCAGTGACCGCTAAGCTGATTAAAGGCCAAAATGCACATAGGCCTGTTGACCTCAAAATAACTTTTTTCATGGCAAAAACACAGAAGTGTCAAAGCCTAAAAGCATTGGTTTCTGTTGAATAATGTATTACTTCTGTGTATTATTACAACAGATTTAGCTTTTATGGACACCTGCACCAGAGATTTTGGGTGGTACAGTTTTCCTTTCCAAAAGGTTTGTTTTTGGGGACATGCTGGAGCGTGCCACTCCATTCAGCACGAAACTCACTGAGGTGCCCGTCTGCCAGTCTGGCCACAGTGGAATCAGATAGCGAACACCCGAACGGTGCGGTGCCTCTTTAAGTGTTCAGCGTGCTCAGAGAGAGAAAGAGAGCGGGAGAGAGAGATTCTGTGAACCATGTTCATTTTAATTAATCTCTTCTGTTAACGTGGTATTTTTAGCTGTATTGTGAGCATGGTGCATCTGGTCGCCGCGGCCCCAGGGAAGCCCGGCCGGCTTGAACCCTGTCCCCGAGTGAAAGCTGGAAGGCTAATTATATTTACCGCTAATTCACAGTTCAGCTCACAGAGGTGCCTTCACCACTGCAAAAGCTGTGCCGCTGTGAAGTGGAGGGGGGGGGGGGGGTCCCGTCGCAGGGGGCCGGGGGGGCCGCTTGTCAGATCTGCCCCACGACAACCTCTCCCACGGCGAGGAGCCCCGTCGACACGGCCAGGCCCCCATTGAGTCGATTACTCAGCGGGGTCAGGAAATACAAACAGGGGGGCGCTCAGTAGAGTGTGTGCCACCACTGTCCTTGAGGTTGTCAGAGCAGCTGTAGAATCAAATCCTTTTCTTAAAGTCCTGCAGGCGATTGTTTCTTCACGTTTGATCCAAGTCTGTCCGTAACAGGAACAAACTGCCCAAACAATCACACAGGGGCGATCTCATAACTTGTGCTCCCCCTAGTGGTGGCTGAGGTAGTAAAGTGCTGATTTGCCCCGCCTCCATCTCCCCACACTTAACCAGGTGAAAGCCAGTCAGGATTTTTTTTCCAAGGCAATATGTGTTTTGAATGACTGTCTTGAGGGAGAAATTGGTAGGATTTAGGATAGAACAGGGAGGAAGTGGAACTGCAACTGAATTCCTGAGATCCTGTAGTGCAGAGGGTAACCTCTGCACGGCTGTCCTTTCACTGTGAAAGCTGAGTTGTGGCGTCATGTCCCTGGAAAACTTGAGCGCTGGCTTGCTCTTTGTGCCTGCACTTGGAGCCTTGGTGCATTACTGATACATCGTTTCACACGCTTGCCCTTGCTGGCTTTTCTCGGGGCTGCCCCTGTGGAGATGCTGCAATAGCGTGAAAAGCAGTTTGAGGTGGAATGTGTCACTGGTGTAGGTGCACTTGCTCTTAAAAAAAAAGTCCTTTTGACACTCCAGAGCCTTACGTCCTGTGGCAGCCACGGAAAGGCCCCCCTGGGGCCCTCTGGGTCCTTAAAACACATTACTGACCTTCAAAACAATTTGGCCTCAGTGGAAAATTGGTCCTGTGAAATGGAACAGTATTAAGACAGTAAGGTTTTGACCCAGTGAAGCACTTCATTAGCGTGTCTCCTTGCATAATTTCTGATAGTGGCGAAACATGTGCTTTGCACAGCCTGGCAGGTTTAATTTCACCACAAATGACACAGGACGATATGCTGGTGGCGCTGTGACTTCCTGTGAAGATTTGGAGGTCGGCTCTGCTTTGACAAGGGTGTGTGTGGCTATGTTGGGGGGGATGTGATTGGAACATGTCCGCCCTAGAACGACAGTGCCAGTAGTGATCTGTCAGTCAGTGCAAAAGGGACAACTCAGGCTCATTTTAGCAGGCCTGCCCTGGTAATTTACAAAGAGCCATTGAGTCATTGAGCCATACTTTAGCACACAGGTATGCAGTGCACTATACTGTGGCACAAAACATAAAGGTATATTGATTACCCTCATTCCCTTCAGTACTTACTGTGATATGTTGGATTGCACAATCAGCCACTATTACACATGATGCTCACAAAGGACCAGTAGGCATAAAGGAGCTGATATAGGATATGAGCTGATTTATTGATAGATTAATGAAATAGGATTACAGGAACAGGATCCTTTCTCATTTTTTGAAACAAGAAAGGCTAACATACTATGCATCAGTTTTTGCACAGGGTTTAGACCTTTCCAGCAGGTGGGTCTGCTAATTCAGTCTGGCCCCGAAACTGGAGCCTGCCCTTCCGTGGCAGCTGTGCCCTCGCATCCCCTCAGCGTACCGTAGCACGGAGACCCTGCAGGCATCTGGTGCAGGGCTGCACCGTTTGGCAAGCAGGGGGCTCCTGGCCCTGCCCAGCCCGGCCCAATCTGTCTCTCATTTGGCTCTGCTGGGCAGTCCAGAGGACGAACCCTGGACGCTGTTCAGTGGCACCGGGGTGCACGCTCCACATGAGCCACTGCTCCCTACCATGGTGGAAGCATCGCCAGTTGCATTATGGGGGCCAGAAAGTGGGAATGTGCCACCAAGCTAGGAAAATCAGGGGGTCCACTCTCCAATGGTCAGGGTTGCTCGGGATTCAATGCCCCTGTCCCCTTGTCTGTGGGCACAGCACCACACGTGCTCACTGTCGCCGATGGGAGGAGGAGGAGCGCGGCCACGAGCTGCCGCTACTGCGATGGTAATGTGGCGCAGCTTCTGTGTTCTTTGATTCTCAGGCAGCGGGGAAGGGGGGCACAGTGACATGTAGGTCTATCTTTAGATTCCCTCCATCTTCTGTCATCTGAGAGGAGCTTGGGATCCGTGCCTCTGCAAAAGATACGTTTTTGAAATTAATGCCAAAAGTATACAGGTGATGTGTTTTTTTTTTTTTTTTTTTTTGGAGTGCCGTAATTATGGCGTGGGTGTCTTTGAGCAGTGTGGTGTGCTGTTGCTTCCCATTCCTCTGAGGATGGAGGCAAGCGTGGCTTTTTTCCTTTGTCGTTCATCTATTTGCATGTCTGTGTTTTTCGGCGTGTGGGTGTTCTCCTGCCTCAGCCCGCTGTATGTGCGTGTGCGCTTGCGCAGATTTGCACACCCCGCGTGCCTGTGTGTGTTTTGCAGACCTCGCTTTTCAGTCTTCCGGTCCGATGTAAAAAGCTTTTCATTTTTCCAGAGATGAGCCTCGTCTGCATAAGAAGGGGGAGACACTCTGCCGCCTCATCAGTTCTGGCCTCTTCCCTTCCTTTGATTCAGGAATTTAATCAATGTGTTTATGCCTGTGCTTGCAGGGAACCACGGAGAGGCCTCGCCTTGAGCAATACCATGGTTCTTAGGCAGAAATAATGCTGGGGTGCAGAGTTCCCCAACCTTTCATATTTTACCCTCATTAGACAGTTCTTTGAGACAAGAAGGCAATAAAACTTGGCATTTTCAAAATGCCAGGTTTTTTGTATTAACGGTCAGGTAAATTCATGTGGCACTGTGAGTTTGACAATTTGTCATTACTGAGCAGCATACTTGTATGAATCAGTTCAAACACATGCTCTGTAAATAAAGCAAAGCCCCTTCACAGATTCCAGACTGAATTTTTTTGCCTCAAATACTGTTTGTGAATAGAAACGATAATATTGTTCTTCTGAGCTTGTGACAATGATTATTGGATGTTGAACTAAGCTTTACAATGGAAACACATGTATTTTTTTCGTGTAGGTGATTTTGGGGGGTGTGTATGATGCAGGGGTTCTCAAAATTGAAACATTAAAAACCATTTCTAAATATGTATCTCTCCAGGTAGGCTATTTAAATAGACTACGAGTATGAATGTTTTGTTTAAACTCTCCATGTAAATAAATATTTGATCCTAAAAACTCTTCTCATGAGTACATGTATGAAATGAAGTCTTTTCACAGAGGAACTGCTTTTTAACTGTTTTTTTTTATTTTACAAGTTACCTACAGGGATTGAACATTTGCAGTTTTTACTCTTTGCATTTGCAGCCTGTAAACTGAAATGCACTCATTCACTGCTAAGCTTCAGCATGGCATTAGTTGTGTCATCAAAAGGGGAACTGTATGAAAACATTTTAATAAAACAGCAGAAATTGTAATGGAATGTAAGATTTTCAATGCCAGCCTGACATACCTGAAAAAAAAAATAGCTTGATGCAACACCACATGTGATTGAAGCGTGCAGACAAACCATTCCATTAGACAGTGTAACCAGTCCTCTCTTGCAGTCCTCCCTAGCAGAGCCACACCCAGTGATGTGACCCTGGTTGTCCTGAGTAAAGCAGCAGGCCTCTCTCACCAGATGAATTTTAATCAGTTTGCCCCAGTGTAATCACATTAATCGGTAATTGGGTTGATAGTTACTTTCCCTTGCTGTTCACACAGTGACTGCTGCTACAAGGGACAAACAGATTTGCCCAGATTTGTTTAATTTTAAAAAATAAATATAGTTTATTTTCATTTAATTTGATATTCAGCTATATCTCAATTTTATTTTTTTTGAGCACTCGAGTAAGTGCTTGAGCACTGCAAATTCTGGCCTGTCTGGCCTGCTCACACATTACCCACTGAGTTCCACCTTGGATTATTATAATTATAATTCATTTGCACAGCAGATCCCTTATTGTATCCCATATCACATACCTTTGTGCACAGTATTCATTTAAATAGCTAGGATTTTGCTGAAGTGGTTCAGTTTCCATACCTTGGTGATGAGTGCAACTATAGTGCCTCAGCCAGGATTTGGCCCAAATTACATTCTCTAATCTTTACACTTTTATTTTGCTGGCTGTCATTAATTGAACAATGCTTAAAATCTCTATACATTTACTCCCTCCCCCCATCCCCTGCCCTGGTTTGCAGCATACATCTCCATTTCTGTTCAGCTATGTGTGGTGTCATCTGGAAAGTGCAGTTCTAGTGCTGCAGTGGCAAACCAAGCGATCACTGTCTGACAGGTGCTGCGAAGTTCCATCAGGGCTTGGCTCCAAACTCAGAAAGGGGTATGAGGTTAATGTCTTTCTGAACAGGAAAAGATGGGGTCATGGTGTCTCAAGGGATGGTTCCGTGTATGAGGGAGAAAGATTAGAACCTGCAAATCTGACTGGGCCAAAAAAACATCAGATTTGAAACTTCTCTTTTAGTCTTTCAGAATGGTTCAGGTGGTCTCATTGGTTCATTTTTCAGTGTCCTTTACCACTTATCACTACATGATAATTGAAAATTACTACAACTACTGTGCCTCTAACTAACATTTATTGATATTGAACGAAATGTAAAATATGTATTTATTAATAATAAATCATGCACTTATAAATGGTTTATGAAATCATTTGTAGCAGCACCATATTATAAAGTGTAACCTTCATCATGATAATTATCACCACTGTTATAATTTGTTTGGAAGTTCCTCTAATCCAGGGTGAGTCATCTGGTTAAGAAGGTAGGATGCACTTATGGTATGCCAGAAAAAAATATGCAGTAGTAAAAACATACTGTATTACCTAGCAGTTCTCCTTATAGACAACATATATCATACTAAATGGAACATATAACCAAAGATTTACAGTAGCAACCGCAGTGTTTCAATGGTGCTAAGCAGTGATCTATAAAACGCAATGTTAGCTTCATTATTATATATAGGCATATACAAATTCCCAGTTGTGGCTGGAGAATTTTGTGTGTTGGGGGCAACCATGAACATAAAAGTCGGAACGTATAAAAGTAGCTTGTGGGAATGGCTCAAGCTGAGATTCAGTCCACCCAAGAACATCTGTTCTCAGCTTTCTTTTTTTTTTTACCAGTTCATGCCAGAGCATAATGACATTTTGACTCTTTTTACTACAGGAATGAAACCTTCCCTTTTTCCTCCCATGGTTTGGAGTGGTTTGTTCTGACAGATCTGTTTTGTAATGCTTCTCATTATGGATAATCAGCTAAGACGACCGTCATTTTGTCTTAATTAATCTATTCGGTGGGATCTCCGGCTCTGGCTGAATGGGGGGATAACTGGAGTTAATTGGTTGGCTGAGGCTTGCTCTGACTGGTAAACAGTGGAAAAAGGCTTTCAAGCTCTCAGGCTTAGTTTAGTTTCAGTCTGACCTGTGACAGTGGCCGGTGTTAACTCATTGGGCTGCAGAGGCCAATTTGGGAATTTGGGATTTAGTGGGCCAGGGGCGACATACAGTGTGCAAGAAGACAGGATATCTTCAGATGGTGATAATTGTTAATGTTGTGCCAGGTGCACCCAGTTATCTGTCGCAAACATTTAATCACAGATTTCTTATTACAGTAGGCCTTCTAACCTGTCATTCAGCAAGAGTAACTATATAGAAACAAACACTCTTTCTTTTAGGTCTCTCAGTTCAAACTTAAGGTAAACCAATTAACCAATTAGACCAATTAACTAAAGAGTACACTATAACCTTTCATGGTGTACTAAAACTTACTAGTCATTAGCCAATTCTCAGATTTTCTGACTTTTTTCGACCTAATGTTGTGGTGTCAGAAATAGAAAAGAAATTATTTTCAATGCACTACCACTCCTCCATGAATCAGCACAATGTGGCTGCTGTGAGACATTTTCATTTCAAGCTTTTGGTCTGATGGGCGAGTCTGCTTGGAGGACAAATAGTGAAAGAACATTAATTCTGTACTTTCTGAAGGGTTAGCACAAAAACTGCGATATGAAAAGACCAAACAGCTCTGAAGTAGTGGAGTTTTTGAAGACAATGGAAAGCACGACAGTCTGAAATCAGAATGGACCCAATTAAAACTGTTGCCATATTCAGTCCCGAAAATTATCGGCTTTGACAGAAAAGCTGAGCGCAGCAGTCTTGGGTAAGATGCTCCGTGCACAGAAAGATGAGATTTCAGCAGGGGGGAAAGCTGAAATTCTTCTATTGATACATTAGCTCTGGGGAGGGGAATGAAACCGTGCTGAACGTAAGCTGAGCAGATGAGAACATAATTGAAACTACACAGAATGGCATTGGTTTTCAGCTTGGTGAAGTAAGACTGACATCAGTATAGGAGCGCTGTAGAAAGACGGAGGTGTCAGGTCCCTGTGATAACCAGCTTCAATTTGTCAGATAAAAATTCAGCGCTGGGGCATGAAAGCAAAGACTTTCACGGTGAAATTCCTCAGCTAAGCAAGACTGTCAGAATCTCCCACAAGATTTCACACAGGCGTACCTACACTCGCACACAAATGCACATCCTCTTGTGGATTCACTCTCTGTACCTCTCCACATTTCTTGCATGCCCCATGCCGTGCTTGCCTTGTAGCTTCCTATTAATTATTCCCGCTAAAGTTAACTTTTCTGACTCCCGTCTGAACAAGTCGACTTAACTATAGCCAATTTATCCATCACTATTTCCTTTCTGTGGGCAGCAGGACTATATTGGACCTCCACATTTTGAGACGCTGGAGCGCAGAGTGTTGTGTGGGTCTTTGAAAGGTTATTATTTTTGATGACAAATGCTCTCGAGAAGAAATAGAATGAAACCCCAATGATTTCTGTTATTGGTGAATCAAAACATTTTCACTTGAAAGTAAGTTTATGATTATGAAATTCTTCCGCTGGCCTTGTTACTTTGAATGCATGCGGTCTCTAACAGTGGGGTGTTTTCATTCAAGGAGGCACCTTGTCACCAGGACTGACGTTTCAAAGCAGCACTTTGAATGCTTGTAATTATTTAAAAAGGCTGCCTTTTTAAGACATTTTATGCCATAACATGTTAGTTTTATATCTGAATTCTTCATGAGGCAATTGTAGATAATGCAGCTCCTGTAACAGTATTCATGACACTCTCATCTCCTCAAGCTTATTCAGATATATAAAACGGTCTGCTTGTGGAATCCCCTGAGGTATAGCTTCTCATCATCTCCAGCTGTAGGGTTGAATACTTGTAGTAGCAGTGACAGTAATCTTTGAACTACTCTTGGTCAGTGTGTTGAAGGCTGTTTGGTTCGCTACTGGAGGTCCAACCAGCAGCGTGGCTCAATTAATACCATCTTCAATGTCCTTTCAGGAAGGATGGCCCAGATTTTGTAGAGTCAACTTTTTCATTGCAAGAATAGTTACGACTGGTTATCCTGCCATAAGTAAGGGTCACCCTTTAAAATAAGTGCTGCCATTTTAATGGGAAAATTACACTCAATCATGTTATGACAAGCCCACGAGGAGATCTTAATAGGTGACTTAATGGATATCATTTGTCAAGGGGGGCTGTCACTGCTTCAGTAAAGAGCCACTTCAAAGGCGTTTTCTGTGATGTGTACGGATACTGTACGCATGGCACGGACAGGGAATTAACCAGACATTACCATCAAAAGGAGATGTGGAAGGCGAGGTGGCTGTCAGGGTGCACTGTCATTGGTGGCAGAACGAATCTGCTGGATTGGCGGTTCGGCGGGAAAGGGGATTGGGGGGGCATTTCCTGTTGTGCTCAGGGAGAGAGACGAAAGCTTTTAAAGGCGGTATGAGCGTTCTGAAGGCTGAGCGCTTTTTTTTTACCCCTCCTCTCTCCCTGGCCCAAGCTCCTCTTTTTTAATGAGTGGCTTACAGAGCATTAGGCCTGTCACTCGGAGTGCCACTCAACGCAATTAAAAACTACAGCCTTGCTTAGCGTGTTTTTACCCCGGGCTCCGGCTGTGGCTGCCGCATGTTAATAAAGCGTGCTGTCCTGTACAGAGGACCCGCTTTGTCCTGCCCACACTCGGGTGACTAACACAACATCGGAAGTGAATCGATGTTTTTGAGCTCAGAGTGCAAATTGTTAACATTAGAGGGAAGGTCGATATACAAAAAAAAACCTAAACATGTCTCATTCTGCATTTTCTTGGAAATCAAGAGAAAAATGTGACCCCCTGTTGTGAGTTACTGTTAGATTAATATCAAAGGTAGATTGGATTTGGAGATTAAGCTGAAAAGAGCTAGAAGCAGAAGGTTTAAGACCGCTGAATATGCCCCGTCGTGTTAATATCTGAACTGACAGGAGATTAGCCTGGTAATCACTTCTGTAAATGATACATAGCATTAGTTCATTAGTACATGATAACACTGAAGCATGAAAAGGTTTCAACGTGAAAGTATTTTGTACATTAGCTGGGACCTGTTGACCGTAGTGTTAGGCTCTTGTGCTGTCAGGTACACTTAAATCTATGTGTTCTCCATTTTGCTCATTGGCTTTGTGGTGAGGTCTTCAGCTCACTGAAGCAAAAGTATGGCATTTATGAGAAATGGGGGGAAAGGGATGCATTCGCTAGCGAGGCCTCTGGAGCTGATGTTTCCATTTGAAAGTGTTCCCTATATCCCCGGCGTCTCAGGTCGATGTCTTGACAGCCAAATGAAGTCGGAGAGTGGTGGAGATGCCAGCCCGCTGGAGGAGCGAGGGCTTGAAACCGGCCGTCCCCTTAAGAGTGTCACTGGTAATATTCCTCAGTGTCAGCGGCTCACTCTCTCACCAGCCAGAGGACGAGAGGACCGGGCGGAGGGATGATGGGAGGGGGTGGCGGGGGTGGTGGTGGTAGGGGAAGTAAAAAGAAGAGGAGGAGAGGGCATTACATAGTTCTCAGTGACATGTCATCCGACTAAATGCTCACCGCTGCAGGTGCATAAGGCAGAAGCCGTACGCTTTGGACGAGTCTGAGTGGATTCTGGGTGTAAACTGAATCAGCCATGCTTCTGCAGAGCTGCCGCTCAGAGACTCCATTCGAAGTGTCAGCCATACAGGATGGCAGAGAAAAAAAAACACTCTAAAGCCTGCTGGGTAACCCATGGAAGACAGACTTGCCTCAGATGGTGAAAGTGTAACACGTTGGCGGCACCGCTGGTGATAAAGGATGGTTGTTGGAGGACTGCATTAAAAAACTGTGTTTCCTTTGTATTTTGTGTACTGTAGTCGGTGAACATTTCAGGCTATCTGTGATTGATTCCGCTAATTTTTTTCTCAATGGGTCTATTTGTGGGGGATGTATTTCCTCAAGTACGCGTGTAGCCTATAGCATGTATTTGTCCCCTTTTTTTTTAGCTCTTGGTCCCAGCATGTAGCATTTTATCATCATTTTAATAAAGCATCAGGAGCTTCCCCCCCTCCCCCCAGTTAGCTCCAGATATATTTTATGATGGCACCGTAAAATGATTATTTGGAACATTAGGGGCATAATTGCTAGCCACAATCTGTCAATCGGTAGGGGATCTATTGAACAAGGAGTTGACAGTCAGGATTTCCACATAATTGAATTCAGCTGCCTTTTTCTTCATATATTTGCCCTTGAGGTGGAAATCGACTCTTTCAGATATAATCTGTGAGAGAGAGAGAGCAGTGGGACTTGGTAGAGGATGCCATTGACATGGGACAAAAGTGGCTATGAGATGAATATGCAGCTAAATAAGGTTCCTTTTGCAGTCTTTTGCTGTACTGGTAATATTTCCTCTCTGCTAATATTTCCTGCTAATATTTCTTCCTTCATCTTGAAAGCCACTCATCTGAATAGCTGTTAATTCTGTGTGGGAAGAAAGGATTAATGAAGAAAAATGACATCAACACCCATTAGGATTTTGATACCTCTTAATAACTTAAATATGCCATGCTAATTGATATTGTTGCTATGATTGCTGGTTGCAAAGAGAAGTAAAGACAGAGCAATCCGATTTTTAAATCATTTTTCAAGAAGGCATTGTATTCCTCCTCTCGAGGAGAACGGAGTAATTATTTTTCCACCTGTAGGTTCATACACCAAATTCGATCAACTTTTTGTCCTGGAATGGTAGACTTGTTTGCCTGTTAGCGCTTTGGGGGATATTTTTGTTGTTGCAGGCACTTATATTCAGGGCAGATGTAATGTTTATAGCTTTAACACGTTCTAAAACCTATGTACACAGTTACGATTCATATAGGAGCAATTTAGGTGAATTCCCAGGGACAGACCCAATCATAGCTGACTTCTCAGGTACACCAAAGTAGTTCTCAAAACTGCCTAGAACTCTGAGATTCGGCAGCCCACATCTATCCAGTATTGCCCGATGGGAAGGGCATGTTGTAGACATGGACTCATATTCGTTGTGGTTTTACAGTCTTACACCTCTTTTGGTACATTAATTAGCTACACACAGAACAGAATAGGAAGTTACGGTAGGAGGACTGTGATGCAGTGTACGTTTACAGAGGAGAACAGAACATGCAGGATCTTCAGGAGGAAGAACTGTGAACCAAAGTGTGTTTGTTAAGTGTGTTTGTTTCCCTGCACTTGGCCGCTGTCTGTCCGTTCCTCTTTAGTGGGCCGTCATTTGATCAGCTGGAATTGTATTTCACCAGTTGTGACACGGGGGTTGGCTTTTCGAACACTAACGTGTTATGTGAAAGGTCACTGAGGGATTAGCACCTGATCTGATCTCCTGACTTGTGTCTGTCCGCTTGTATGTTTTGCAGTGCAGAGGGCCACGTGTTTAGGTGCCTATGGTGTGGCATTCGCCCGCTGATATTTTCCCTCTCCATGACCTCCTCGCTGCGTGTGTGTTGGCTGTCGCCAGAAGGCCACGATTTTGTGAAGCTCTTCTCCGCAAACAGACTGGCCTTGGGAGACCTGTGCTTGGACTGATACCCGCTGTTTGGATTAAAGTAGAGGACAGCCAAACGAGATACGGGGTGTGGGGGGTGGGGGGGTAGGGGCTGCAAAGCCGTCTCCACTAAGAGGCGGAAAGAGCTCTGCATTCTCTCTGTGCCATGTGCCCCTTTCTGAATGGGCGTCTCGTTCTTTCAGGTCTAGGGGTTTTTTTTCCCCATAATGGACTCCGGGTTCCTGCTTCGACGGCAGCCAGTTGGAACCAGGCCCAGCAGCCCTCCACTCACCTTGTCTTAATTTGCTAAAAAGCTTGAGGAGTAGGCCACGCACACGAGGGCCGGGGCTGGCTAGGGCTCAAGTCGCGTCTTGTCTTACCATTGTGCTGGTCCCCTTCCCTTTTCTTGCCCAGTTACAATTACTCCTCTATGTCTGATGAGGGCCTCCTGAAGCCTGGACTTTATGGCGTGTGGAAAAGTGCTGTCGGATGGGCACCTTGCTGTGCCCATGAAGGGAAGAAGGGGCAGCACTTTAGCTTCTTGTCACCCTGCTCTCGGAATGTGTGGCAGGAAGCGAAGGGGGCGGTGGGAGTCGGTGGACAAGGAAAAAGATTTTCTTGAAGTTTTATTTCAAATTGCTGTTCAACATCCAGCAAAACCCCCGTGCCACATTTCAAAGGTTGGTTGTTAGGCTGTCAACTTGTCAATCATACAATGTATGTATTGGAGGCTGTGAAGAATAAAGTTTAAAGAACTCTTCTTGTGACTGGGAAGGTTGGAATACCTGACTTAAGATGGCTGCTCTGCCCTTTTGATCGAGGTGCTTAGCCTGAATTGCACCAGTGAATATTCAGCTGCATGAATAGATAAAGGTAAAATTAGGTAAAAGCCTAATCTGTGTGTAACTCAGCATGGATGAGAACTAAGAAAATAAATAGCACATAGCGCTGTGTGAGCCTCGTCAACAGACATGTTGACAGTCTTCCTGCCTTACTGCTGTCAAAGTGAAAAAACAATCATGGAGTAACACCTAGGAGAGTTGTCAAGTGTGGGGGGATCCGTGAGAGCCAGCCCCTCAGAGTCATGACCTGACAGCCCTGAAGGAGGCATAATCCTCCGAAAGTGACGCTCCAGTTTGTAATTTACTGTCACAAATGGGTCTGTGGTGGGTGGTTTTGAATTTTAGGTGCTGGAGAATCTGATTAATGCTTTGTGGGAAGGATGCTTGCGCTGCACCTCACTCAAAGTTGACGAGGAGAGAAAGGTCATTTTGTGAATGAAGAAATCCCTCCAAACATATTCAAAATGTGCGAAGCCCAAATGAATAATTCAATGGAGGTAAAGCCTTCTCATTTAAACTGCAGCTAGTTTATTGAAAAAAAGAGACAATATTGTGTAAATAATTTAGCCTCAAGACATATTTAACAGTTTCTCTACTCAGCATTGCCAGGCCGTATGCAATCTTTTCTGTTACAGTGTGTTGTAAATCTCATTTTTGTTAAGAAAGGGAGAGTATGGCTGTTACAGAATCAAAAAGAAACGTTAAAATTGCCCACCCGGAAAGCTGTGAACATCCGGAATGATTGACACTGTGTTGTATGGCGTCTTTGTGTTGCTGTGACATTCATAAAACAAAACAAAGAGCAAATTTCAAGACAGGTGGTTATTCATTTATGAACAGTCTCCAGTGTGTGTATAGGTGAAGCCTCTGGTGTGTGTTGACCAGAGGTAGTTGCACAGTAAGTATAAAATATTAAAGATTTATATATTAAATATAATGCCATAGTTGACTTCTTGGCTTTGAACAAGGTTGTGGAAGGTTACAGGAAATGTAATATAACGTTATGACATGTGAGGCAACTCCCTGAGTCCCTCCTCACACACACAAACACATACACACAAATGCAGACACACACACATTTATAGGAGACAGAATTAGCATAGAAGAGGCTTTTGGCTGGTGGCAGGCAGCGGAAATTCTGCTGTCATTCAGTCCGCTTTAAAACGCCTTTGCCATGACTCCACACTGGGGCCCGGCTTCCGCAGCTCCCCGTCCAGCCGATACATCCGGCCGCCACGGCCGAGCACCCATGCCCATCCTCGCGGGCGCCAGTGTACAGGCGCCATCAATCTCCAGACTCAGACTCATGAATCTGGCCGGGGGTTCGGTGACCCCTGCGCCCCCGCATCGTGGGCCGCCGTATCCGGACCTGAGGGCGACAGCCGAGCCTGTGCCATTGTGAGATCAGCAATGCGGAGAAAGGAAAGGGCCGTAGCTTTCCGTTAATTAAGATAATGAGATGCTGGTGACAGCTGCACGGGAAACCCAGCTGGGCAGTGTAGGATTACCAGATTGTGGAAGAGCTCTGTCTTTCTCCCTTCTCAAAGACACTGGCAACGGAGCGCGTTGCATGCATACTTGATTCTTGCAGCGCTTCATCAGAAATGGAGCCAAAGGAAGTATTGCTGTTTCTCTCTTCTCTACAGAAAGCAATCATGCTTTTTCTTCTTAAGTTACTTCTTCAGGGTGCCGTTGTAGTTGTACATTTAATTACTCTCCCTTGTTATCACTAGTACTGTTACGACTATTTAGGAGTGATATAACGATCACTCGGGGCGATGATTAGGCTTTGGTGGTGATTAGTGTGAGCAAGCAGGTGATAGATCCCCCATCCTTTGTGCCTGGACGGAGCATAAGGCTATAAAACTCCTCTGGAGTATATTACAAGTTTACGTAATGCTCAGCGTGTAATTGTTTGGAGAGAGCAATACTCTGTTATGTGATCGTGCCAACTTTGAATACAGAAGGCAGAGTCAACGACAAACTGAAGTTACGAAGCCAGGTTGCTATAAGCTCATTACACCAGAGTGTGTTTACGTTAAACGACCAGGTTTGGACCTGCCCTCAGTGCCTGCAACTGAGGCAGGCTGCTATGCCCTGGGTGGCGGCAAGTCAAATGAGCCATTTAAAAGGGGTCAGCCGCCACGCTGTAGGGGAGTTCGAGCTGCGCGGCCAGTCTGCTGAACGCGTGTTGGGGCTTTGCATGCAAGCACTCGGTAATTTTATTAAATGGCCCATTGATTACTTGTTCAAGACGACGGAGGGAGATGGCGAGAAGGATGCTGGTGACACGCTCCGAGACGCTGTCATCACTTCACATGAGGCCGCCCGTCATTTATCAGGCCCTAAACAACAGGCGGGGGATCTTGTGTATGTCACCGCCGATGTTTACCCCCCGTCTGACAGTTTGGAGCGGAATATTTATTTCCATTAAGGAAAGGTTAATCTAATTAAGCAGAATGGATTTGAGCACTCCGGGATAGAGGCGTGGCGAGTTGCGGGGGCACGTAGGAGAGGAGCCTTCGGGCCGAGTCCCTCAGACAGTGCGACTTTTAACCAGCCAGCGGGTGTTGGGGTGAAAAATGACGAAGCGCAGGGACGGTATTCAATAGCAAAAGGGCGAGGTAAGTTTTCATCTCTCCGCGACAACGCAGACATAAGTAGACATAAATCATACTCTGTCACCTGTCGGGTCTGTCGGATGACGGTAAATCAATTCTCTGACATTGAGCTCCATATTTCAGAAGGGCTGAGTAGCTCCTACCCGGCCACTTATTAATTCCCCCCCCCAAATCCCTAATGCCGGCTCTTTTGTTGAGACCTGCATTGAAATAACGCTTGACCTTTCTGTGCTTTTGTTTCCAGAGCAGGCCAATGGCAGCAAGGGGAGGGGAAGGGGTGTGGTCTTCAACTTTCTACTTCTACCAGTGGGTTGAGAGATTGTATTTCAGTGTGCTCGGAGCAGGTGTGTCACTGGCAGTAGAGGCTGTTCCTTTGTTTCCTCCTTCCCTCCTCTCCATCGCTTGTCCCTGGACTTCTCTGAGGTTGGCCGGCATTGCGCAGGTGTTTCTCACCCCTACCGAGGCTGGCCCCTGCTGTCAGCTTTCATTCGGTGTAAGAACAGCCCCTGGGAGTTCCCCGGAACCCCCCTGGATGCACTTTGGTCTGATCAGCACTCTATCTGTGTGCTCCCTGGGGGGGAGAGTGAAGAACAAGACCTGGGGCTTGCAGATTGCAGACACCCTTGTATATTCCACCTTGGAGAGGATGCATTGATCAAATTAGCTCCCTACATGGCTGCATTGGTTATGAGATGTAGCCTGGTATAAAAATCCAGACCCTCAAAAAAGGCCATATATTGCAGTACACTCTCAATTTTGGACTTTTTGTAATTATAATTTGAAATATGAAGCTGCAGAGGAAGCTCTATGTGTGCAGATCTTTCTCATCAAAGAATGTCGTTGAAGTATGTTAAACAAGGCAGTGCTAGATACACTCTGGAGTTTAGACTAGGCAAAATCATGAGCTTACTAGGGCCTAATAGCTTGCCCTCATCATTAATCTTCTTAAGTTCTCACATTATTAGATACAGTACTTACCTTCTAGATAGGTACTTTCTAACATCTGTTATCTCTTTTTAGAACTGCCTATGACCCAAGCAGCTTTTCAAAGGACATTTAGAGGGAAAGAAAAACAATGCTTTGGCTCCATGGTCTCATCATAGTACAGTCAATACAAATGTTTTGTGTTTATTGACTAGCCTATAGTACACTACTTGCTCAACCACACTGCTCCTTTTATAGAAGTATGGGGTAATACAATAGTGTTTGCCTTTGTTGTGCCTTCTGCTTCCTGTTAATGAGGATTCAATGCACAATCATGTGGTACAATTTAACCCACTTTTCAGTGTATGAAAACAATGCTGTCCATGTGGATTGATACACACACAGATCCAAGTGGATTGTGGGTGTTTTCGTGCTCCTTGAACCAAGGAAGACTTTAGCTGGCACTGTTAGGTGTTTTCACAAACCCCCCACCCCACCCCCACCAACACATTGTCTGTTGTAAGTGGAGACAAGGTGAGGATAATGACAGAGCCAGTGTTTTCGGTCTTTTACCCTGCTCTGAATGCATTTACGTGTTGCTCTGAGCAGTCTGCAGGCTGCGCTGTGGGAGGGCTCTGCATTCGGAGGGACCCCCCTTCCAGGGAGGAACTTCGTGCTGCGCTCTGTGAAAGCACAATGGCGAGAGGCCGTGTTGCCACGGCGATGTCACATTCCTTCTGCTAAATTACTCCTTCACTGACAGAACTAGTGGGTCTTGAGTCTCTCCCGTGATCTTCAGCGAACGCATGGAAATTGGGAGCTCATCACATTGGTTATTAAATGCATGTTATGCATGTAGCATTCAGACTGGGACTCATACCTTCTGCATCAATGGGAATAATGTCTATACTTTGTAATTATATTTAGGATATTTTTATTTTTTCATATTTCCCACATTTTGGGTTTTAGCATTTAAAATGTTTTCAGAAAAAACAAGATTGTTGGGGTTAAATTCATGGGGGATTTGATTTTCGTTGCTGGTGGGGTGCGTTAATTACTGGATCGGAGGCAGCTCAGTGCGGAACTGCATTCGCTTCGTGTGAAACGGCAGCATTCAGATTAAATGCCACTTTGCTTGACATCTCCACTGTGTGTCGAACATTAAATGCATGAATGCAAATTTTCGGCGCCCTTCTCCCCTCCCTCTAGAAGAAGGGCGCTTTCACTTTGAGGACATCTGCGTCTTGAGTGCGCAGCCATTAATCCCCTCATTCATTTTATTTACTGCTCAAGCACAGCTTCCTCCCAGTACGTTTTTGTGATCGGGCCTTTGGTGTAAAAAGATTGCCATTTGCATAAATTTGAATGCGTCTTCGGCAGACTGGTAAATAAAATGCATGCTGCAAGACTGATTAGATGATGTTTGCTCTTCTTGGGGATGTAAAAAGCGAAGAAAGAAGCCATTTAGTCATAAATGCATCTGCAAAAGAGTGATCTCATTTTGATCCGGATATTTGATCCAGGAGTACGTATTGACAGAGATATGTAATTTGGATAGGAGTCTGGTTTCTATGTCATTGCCTTAATAAGCGTGCCATCTTAAATAAGTGCTGGAGCCAACCCTGTGTCACATTATTTTTTCCAAAAGCCTTGTCAAAAGAAGTCTTTCTGTTTGGAGAGGCAAATATTTGATCAAGACTTCAGAGACAGCTTGTAGACATTGTTTACTATGCAATTGGAGCAGCATCGTCAAAATGAGAAGCACTCGTTTTAAAAGAAAAGTATTATCATTTAAATAGATTCATTGAGACATATAACATCAAGTGACAAATCGACAGTTGGTCAATCTGGAGTTCCCTGGTATGAAATGACTAATGCAGTAGCTTACCCCCTAGACAAGACTCCAGTCTATTTTAGGGCCATTACTGCCAACCCATCTCTTTTGATGCAGACTGACAAACAGAGGAACAGAGGATACCATTTTATCTTGGTTATGATTCAGCAAGAGATTGAATCCCCACAATCCTGGGTCAGGGCTGACATTAACCACATGACCACTGAATTGGTATAATGACAGATTACATTGTGACACATTCAGTGATTTCTGCAAGTAATTAACAAACACATCTCCAGGCGTGCTCTTCAAAAGCATGACCACCTTTGTGAAGAGACATTTTCCTGAGTGCACAGGGGAATTAAACCCAGGAGAAATGCACCTTATCTCCCTCAAAGCTAAGAACATCTTTTTAAAGCAGACTCCTTTCAGATGTAGTACTCGCCTTATATCCGCACCTGCCTTTGTGACAAGTTTTACCGCAACTTCAAGTTTTCTAGAAGGGGGGAAAGAAGGAGAGGTGAAACGAAATGTGACAGCTCTCATACTTTGGATGTTTTATAAAAACAGAAAGCATCCTTAAGCTGCAGACAGGAGGACAAGCAGATCCTGACAGGGTGCAGGGTTCCCGTGCAGATGGCAGTGTAAGGCATCACACCTTAGAATGGCTAATATTTGTCTGAGCTGGGAAGACTGTTATTTCACAAACCTAACAACGGGAACAAAATGGTAAATGATGTACCTGGATACCTGATTTTTTTTTTCTTGTGAAATTAATTTTGTCTTGAAGGGAAGTGTCTTGGGGATGGTGACCTTTAGGTTAGCCTACATTTAAAAGGCACAATTTCATTTGTCCATGGCCCCTCCTTAATTTCTCAGTAAAAATAATTTGTATAACAAATTTCTAACAACGGGAAGAGGCCACCGATAACACGGTGCTGTATATTGATCAGTAGTGTGTTTCGCTGCGGCAAAGGCAAGCTTGAGCATTTTAAGAATAAGATTCATAACAGCCAATCATGTGGAGCAAATCTTGTATCTAGAGAGCACTAGAGGATTCTGAATTCCATTCTACCCAAGGACAGTGAGTGGGGTAATTCTCTGGTTGCGAGTATTCCGAAAGGCCCAGCATTGCGGGAGAAACGCTGGCGGCCATGGATGCGCCATCTGTCCTCCTTCATTGACGTATCATATGTCGGTGTCGGTGTGAATTAATTTGCGGGGCAGTGCACGGGGGCTGTCGGCCTGGTGATGTTGCCGCTTCCCACGTGATCCACGAGAGAGTCGGGAGGGAGTTTATCCTTTGACCCAGATGTGGCGGTCCCTCCGTGCACCTCTGCATGCTGGTTGTGGCGTGCGCTTGCTACTGAGAACCACTGGGCGAAACCCGCGCTCTCACTTGCTACCCCGTTGCTATATGAAAACGAGGACGAGGTGGAAATGTGGCCAGCATTAAACATTCAGGTGAAACGCATACCTTGTTTAGTTAAGAGCAAGTAATGAAGTGACGCAGCTTAAAAAGAGGTACTTCTTAATTGTTAATTCACGATTATCTTGATTGATTCAGTAACTTACCTGTGCAGCTGGTGCAGTTTAATAGAATCATGCAGTTTATACTTGGAATTAAATCATTTTGAGAATCTAAAATATAAGATAGTTTTGAATTGTTTAACACTTTTTTGGTCACTGCATAATTCCATATGTGTCATTTTATAGTTTTGATGTCTTAACTTGTATTCTAAAATGTTGAAAATAATAAAAACAAAGAAAAACCCTTCTATGAATAGTAGTGTCCAAACGTTTGACTGGTACTGTATGTATATGACCACAGTTAAACCTAACTTACACCTGATTGTGGTTACATATAATATTTTCAAGCCTTTACATATTGTCTAGCTATATTTAACTATATTTAGTCTTTGTCTTTAAAGTGTTTCCATCACATACCTGGCTTTCATTTTATTCTGTGTATTGTGGGGAGTCAAGAGCGGGAGGGCAGAGAGAAACCAATGTTTGAACAGATGTATGTCTGTGAACGTACGCATGTGTGTGTTTCTGTCTGCGCATGCATATTTGTGCTCACGTGTGCATGCATGTGTGCATATCTGTGTGTGTTTCTGGTGTGTGTGTGCATGCACGTATGTGTATGTGGCATTGTGTTTGTTTGTGTGCGTATGTGCGCTTGTAAGGAGTCTGCACTGGAACTCTGGCATGGCCATGGAGATGGGCAGTGCTTATTGCTGGAGGGGCGCCTCTGGAAGCCCTGGGGTGCGATGAGCGCAGACGCTCTGCTTAATATGTCAGGCAGTGGACTGAGCCAGCCAAATCTGCCAAGGCCTCTGGGATTACAGCACTCTGCAGCACAGGAAAAAGTCACTGGCATAAAGTGGACAACATAGGGAGCTCTGATCAGTTATCTCCCTCTCCCTTTCTGCCTATTTTTCCCTGTCTCTGTGTCTCTCTCTTCCTTTCCGTCTGTCTTTCTGTCTCTTTCTCCTTCTGTCTTTGTCTTTCTTTCTATCTGTCTCTGTCTTTCATTCACTCTCTGTCTGTTTCTCTCTTTCTGTCTCTCTTGCTCTCTCCTGCTTTGCTCAGCGGACACAGAAAGGAGTTTAGGTAGTTAACAGCGTAGAGGGGGTAGAGGTGTGAAGGAGGTCGGTGGGTCGGGGGGAGGGTGGTATGTGTGTGTCTGATAATTGCGGATTTGTTCAGACAAAGTTAATTAGATTCTCCTCCTTTTAGTCTCCGGCGATCGGTGCTTATCAAAACTACTTAAAGAGGGGAAAATAACAGCACCGCCAATATTGAAATGAACATAATAATCTCAGCCCCATGGGAGCCCAGATTAGATTAATCTGATTTGTGGTTTGGGATTTGGAGGAAAAAAAATCTTGCATCTTTCATCATGCAGGTTAAAGGAAAACACACAGTGGTTTCTGTGTTCTCCTTAACAAGTGGCAAGCAGTTGTTTGCTGATGAGAAAAGCAAGGGCTTGTGCTAACATCCATGATCACGCTTCACAAGCCCTACAAGCCACAACATCAGAATGAAACAAAATTTCACACACTGCTGAAGAAACGGGCAATAAACCAAAGGGCATGTTTCGAATTGCTTTTTAAAAGACTGTTAAAACAATTCTCCATCTCCATAATTGCATTAAGAGTCTCCAGAGGGAGTCGTCAGCATTTAGGATGTAATCGACCTTGTCTCTGTCAGACTAGCTTTGCCTAAAGCCATTGGCCTCCCCCTACTCTTGTGACTTGACAGACAGTGAGTCGCTGGACACTAACCAGCAGTGGCTCTACTCTGGCACCGAAAACTCCCTCAAAGCCTCAAGGTTGGTTTTCTTGTGTATGTTCTACAGCACATTCCACGTAACTTCGATATGCTAGATAAAAGGGACATACTTAAACACACAGCACAAAAAAGAGAAGGGGCACATGGTTTCCTGTCACTAGCTGCGCTACACTCAATCCACGTTTCAGCACAATGTCTTTCATTTGTGCTGAAGGGCAGCCCAAATTAACACCTTCCCAACCCCTGGCTATCCTTGTGCTGTAAGACTCATCAATCAGAGCTCTTCTATCTGAATGGCAGACTCGTTTCATTTGGTGTGAAGCATCATGATCGTCAGGGAAGCTATATAGCAATGGGCTTACCTCTTATTCATGACACTTCCCACATGTAATATGCATTACAGAGGGGATTGCTGCCTTACATAGCGCTTACACATTACGATCTGTGTGTGTCTGCTGCACTATTTTGCCATTAAGCTAATGGTGCTTTCAGAAACAATAGGTATTTTCCATTCATTATGAGTCCAAAGCTAATGTAGTCCGATTAACTTTCATAGGAATGGTCTTTCTTCTTGCAGCCTGAGCCAGATCCAGAGTGCTGTTCCATTTATTTTCCCCACTTATCTGCTAGAATGTGAAAGATGATGCAGGTGCAGAAATGCCCATAAATCAAATCACACTAGAGCTTAAGGTGCTTGATTTCATAGTCAAAGGCTTAATCCTGTTCTTACATTTTGGGATTAGTCAATGTGATCAGCAGATGCGTTTCTTATTTTATCTGACCCATGGGCAAAGTGCACGGTGGCCACAGAGGTGGAAAGATCGGGCCGAGAGGATCGTTTCTGGAACCGGGGGAACTCTACAGCCCTGGTCTGGATTGGTTCTTAATTACATTTAATAACCTTCTCGACTACAGAGTTCCCCACAGCACTCAAATCCGTGGAGGTTCTCAGTACATTTATGCTCTTGCAGAAGGTCGTGCACTCCTTTTACACAACTGTACAGCTTTGAAGCCTTTCAGATTGAGTTTGTGGCTCAAGGCTAGTGTCCCACCAGAGATTCAGAGATTCAGAAATCTATTGGCCACCAGTCTAGTTCCCTAACCAGTTCTACACCATGCTGGCCAATGAAAGCAATGCCTTTTCCACTGTCGTTTCAGAACCTGGCCTAGGTATGAGTCCTTTGTATGTTCCACTGTGTTTTTTGTTGATGGAGAAACTACGATGAAACAGAACTGGGGTTGACAGTCTACACAATGATGCTGCACCACTAGCTGTCAGGTTAAAGGATATGTTTCAGACTAGTCAATATTTCTTTAGCTATTGAATCTCACTTTTGTTTGTCCTTGTGAAACATTCATTCTTTATCCCTTTGGTCAATGTATGATAGCTATATCTCTGGATAACTACACTAACTCTGCAGTTATAATGGAAAGCACAGATTTTTAGTGTACATAAGTGGTATATATAAAGGAAGCTTTTACTTTCATTTAAATTTCATTTGCTGGCTAACACATCATTCGGTAAATGTCTCTCCTATTAAAATTGATTTGACTACATATATTACAGCACAGGTAGCACAGTTAAAAATCTCAAAGGCCTTAGTGGACCTGACTAGGCTCTGACAACATGCTTTGCATTTTCCTAGCCAAAGCTGTGTGTCCTACCTACCCCTTCCCCTTTTCCAGTAGGGAAATCGGTGCACTGTTCTTGAGAGGAAAGCACTTTTTTTCTCCTCTCCTGGCTCTTTGCGACTTTGTAGGGTGAGAGCTCCCGGGTGGAATTGTCCACTATCAGTGGGATCGCATCCATTTTAAATTGCTTTTTCACACTTGCCTGGCCACAGAGTGGTTAAGCCCTGCCTGTCCTCACCCAGGACCTCCTGAGGGTGCCGATCATTAGGCTGTGTGACCGCAACATCCCTGTGGGCAGCCTGGAGGTAGGGCCAGCCTAATGCACCCAGACCTCCAAAACCCTCCTGGGCCACAATCAAACATACATGCACAAGGTTACCAGGAGACCCATTGCAGGAAGCTCACGGGGCATAGAGGAGGAGATGACTCCCTAAATCAGAAGAATTGTCATTTTCAGAAATCTGACAAGGGCATAAATCAATACTCAAAAGAAGGTGTAGATAAGAATTGTGGTGCCTTTAAAATGCAACGTATGATAAATTTATGCTTCATAAATGGAACATAATCTGTCTTGCAATTTGGGGGTGGGGTTGGGGGGAGCATTGATGGTGGTAGTAATTACAGACATTTTTCATGAAGGTCTAAGTAATAGAATTAATAGATTGTTCTCTTTTCACCTACAGTGGGTGTTAGGTGTTTTTCTCTTTTAATTACTTTGAATGGACACTCACTTAGTAACTTGAAAGAGGTTCTGTATTGAGATGTGAGATCTTTGTTAAAAATGTGTCCATGTCTGTGAGAATGTAATATATTTCAGAAGGCTTTATAATATAGAAACATAATTATAAGGAAAATACTCTTAACTGCAGGACAATATTTGCAACATACACAAATAAATATAAAATTACATTTATGAAAACTACAACTGATATATATTTTCCATCATATGCAATGCAAGTTACATATGCTGGATTGTGTATTTTTACATACATGTCTTTTTTAGGGGTAAGTGAGTGATCTCAAATCGTTCAGTCACTTGCCTACCATGTGCCTGCAAAAGCAGGACAGAAATGAAACACAATTTGGTGCATGATATGAGGCTTGAAGTGAAGAAGAAATATAGTCCAGTAGTTATGCTGTGCCTGATGGCATACTTGAATGCACCATAATTTGTAATGTATCATTTACCTAGTTCTTTTCTGTGATTTTTTTCTTCTAATTCGTGCATGGTGTACAGTGTGGAGATATCTAAAACGGATAAACAGCCGAGGAGACGGGGGGGAAGCAGGACAAGACGAGTGTGACTCAAGCCTTGGAATGCGTCTGGGAGCCTTGGCAGGGCTTACTGTTGCGCTTGTAAATCCTCGCCGAGGCCCTGATGGATTGCCTTGAGTGTGTTTGCGCAGCAGTTTTTAATCGATGCTTAAAATGTTAAATTAGGCCGAAATCAATTTGCATTACCAGCTAATCAAAGCGCCGTATTTTCAGGTTATCAAATGTTTTTATTCCCTCTCTTTTTTCCTCCTCCCCTCCTCCTCCTGCTCCTCCTCCTCTTCGCTGAATGTGCGAATGGTAGCAAGGGTTTAAAAAGCGCAGATGGGCTCTGTCAACATTGCCTACATCTGGTCCTGCCTTCCCGACGGGAATTCTGCCCCGTCTCTTGCCCATTGCCAGGAAGCCGATGCCAGGTTCAGGACAGCCCGGTGCTTGCCAAGGTTGCTTCTTTGTCCCCTGAACAGTAACAAAATGTGGCGGACACACATGTGCGGTAATGGTGAAGTGAATTTTGTTGCCCCATGGCCAACCCTTATGTAAAACGGACTGGAGAGTGCCGGGAGAACTGAGGGCTCTTATCACGCCATGGTTTAGGCTGACGTTCAAAGACCTCTTCTGTTCTGTGTACCGTCTCAATGTACACAGTGTACACTACAGACCTTTTATACCAGAACCCTGTCTCTAGCCTAGTTTATAGCATTGCAAGAGCTTACTTTGTATACTTGTGGTGTGCTTGAGTAAAGAAAAGTGATTTTGTCGTAGGAGTTTCACATTCTTCGCTTCATCACAGGACCATCTGTTGTGCTTGTTCAATAGGACATTTTCCCTTGCAGCTCATCCTTTTCATGAATTCTTCTCGTGCATCCTGTTTTCAGCTATTTCTCAGCCGCTGTTTGCTTTTTTCTTCCTTTGCATGTACTGTGTGCGACTTCAGAGAGTTCAGTTGGATTCTGAAGTTCTGAAGTTTAAACGTTATTCATTTCATTACCTTTCTTCCTTCACATCCTGCCTTTAATCTTGGTCCGCGACAACTGCCCACGCTGGGCTGTCACCACCTGCCAGGGGTTACCAGGAGACGGTGCAGATTCCCAACAAGAGCCTGAAGAAGGTGCCAATTAAACAGGCCTGCGCTCCCACCTTTTCTCAGCGCTCTGAACCAGAGCAGTAATGAGATGGTGAGCTGAGGGGGAGCGCTGGATTCTTGTGTCAGAGGCGCAGGATTGGGAGCAGGCTGAGAGGGGCACATCCTGTAGACCCATGTTCTTGTTTGGGGGGAATTGATTTATGGGAGAACGAAAGCTTTCCTCTCCTCTGTGCCAACCACAGCACGAAATGTGTGTAGCCCCTGTGAAGCGTGAGCTCTGTGTCCTTTTGTTTTATGGCAAAGGCTCTGAGGTACAAATGAGCGCCCGTGAAATGCTAGCACTCGACACTGCCCTGGGTAAGGCCACCTCACTAAATGGGACTGGCTGCCGTTCAGATCACTATGGATACTACTTCATGAGTTTGTCCTCTCCTCACAGTTTGCTCACACAGTATTTAAGTTCTTTTAATTTCCTTTAATCTTTCAAGATGTACCGGTAGTGCTGTATGTGCATGCTGTTGCTGGTGGTCGGCCCAGCCACTCTTGTTAAAGTGGCAGACTGACTATTAAAGGCCTACTCTCCAGCTGCTAACGCGGTGTGGTCTTGTGACAGTCCTGATTCTTGTCATGTACAGCCACAAACAGCAATGGCTACCGGCTTCATGTGGCTCATCTTTGCTACTAATGACTGGAAAGAAGAGATCCCCTAACCTGTGGTCACTGGAATGCCCTCACTGCTGCTTTGACGGATATGAACCACACCAAGGGATGGTTATGGTCTGCAGGGGTGGATGAATGACATTGATAATGGCAGCAGGTTTTGCACCTGAGGCGGATGTAATAAACCTCACCGCTCACTGTGCTGACCAGTGGGGAATAGGGATGGGGAAGGTTGTTTGTGCTGGGATACAGGATATATCTGTCAAATGCACAACTGTGAGCAGCGAGGCAGAGGTAAAAACTATGAAGAGGAGCCCCACAATCTGTCAGGAAGATGAAGAAGATGATGAAGAAGAAGAAGAAGATGCAAAAGAAGAAGGATGATGATGATGATGTTTGAGTGAAGGTGGGTTTGACAGCTAGCTGTTGCTCTAGGTTCTAGGGTGGTGGGGAGGATATAGTGAAAGGTAAGGGAGGCCTGAGCTCCTTAAACCTGTTCCATCCTGGTATTTTATCCTTCTTAACTGCTTCCCCCTCCCTGGCTTGAGAACAAAACATCTTAGTAAAACTAATGTAACCTCTGTTTGGTTCCGAGAGCTCTGAAAAAAACCCCACTGGGTATTGGCTATCCACACCCATTGAGGCCCAACTTCTCTTTTGCTTTGGTAGACCTTCCTAAAGGGACTGATGCAAAAGCCCTCAAAAGCCCTCCATTGGCAGTATGGTGACCTTTCTGCAGTGTTTTAGAGATGCTGTGTGAATGCCATGTGCCAGCAAGGCTGTGCAGATCACTCCGCCCCTTTTTGTTTTTTTTCCCTTGATCAACGGAAGCGAGAATTGCCACTGCAGCGCTGATGTTCCACCGCGTGAGGAAGCAGCAATTTGATAGCTGTCTGCTCTCGGTAAAGTGGACTAATAGAGGCGAAGAGGAGAGGCGTGGGGCGGCAGAAGGCAGCAGAGACACGGGGGCACTGATGTGGCTGAGTGTAATGTTGACAGATTACCGCAGGACCAGGGGCGGCCCACCCATTAGCGGGGAGGTCAAAGTTCACCCCAGCCGTACATGCACAGGAAATGGGTCCATTCCTCACGGATGGAGTGTTATTAATCTGATTTGCAGAGCTTCAGTTTGGGCCTGTAGACACGTTGCATCCCTACAGGACCCTCCCTTGGCCTACACTGCAACAGCAGTGGGGCTCGAGCTCGTGAAGAATGTCCCTTTTGACATTTTGTCATGTTGGAGGCGCGCTGCTTTTTTGACAGAGTGCCGGGCGAGAGCACCGGGGGCGGTGTTATACTGACGCAGTCGCGTGAAACTATTGCGTCAGGCAGCCCAGTACATTGCTAAAGCATAGTGTGCTGCTAATCATTTCCCTGGGTCCCTGTGAGAACAGCTGCTGGAGCGTGTAATGTAAAGTATAGAACAAACACAGCTGACAATGAGGCCTTATGTGTGAATGGAGGTGTGAAGCGTGCTAAAGCTTGGAGAGGTGGACGCCAGAAATAATTCTGCAGGCCAGACTGTGTGCTGGGCGCATTCTAAGACTAAAAGCCTTAACCTCTCCAGGAATGGAGTTATACACAATGGAAGTAAAACCAGGCCATGCGAGTACAATTGCTTTAAACTGTGAGCTTTTTTGAGTCACATTTCTAAAGGCACTCAGTAAATGTGTTGTTAAATCGGCAAAGAACGCATGCGGCATGATTGTATTTTCTCCAGAAGTGATCGGTTGCTGCTGACTTGCTATCTGGCTTCACAAGGCACAGAAGGAATTATTCTGGTGAATTCAACCCATTCAGTTTAGCAAGTTTGTGGCAGGATGCGTTAACTTGACTGGGGTTGATATTGACATTGTTCTTTTCATGCTTTGGAGTAAACACTGCAGGCTTTCTGGGACTGGTAGTAGTGGGGAACTTGGCAATGGGCCTTCACTCACAAGCTAAACTATAAATCGTTCCATAAACAGGCATGTCATTCCTATCTGCTGTCCTGTCAATAATTTTGAGTCTTTGAAAGCAGAGAGCAAATTGGTATGTGTGCTGTTCATCTGTTAATTTATGAGTTGGTACCACTGTGTTTTAAGTGAATCTAAAAGAATAAACAACCAATAAATGCTTTGCAATGTTTAATAAGACAAAGTTTCCACTGCAGTCCCACAATTAACCATTTGCAATCTGAGAAACTCCCAGAGCGCCTTAGGTGAGACAAATACAATCAAAAGACTCTGGCATATTTTGTATTACATCCATAAATAAGTGCATGAAGGATGCCAAAATCTGCTCTCATGTCCAGAGGCAGGTGTATGTACTAGCTTGAAATATATACTTCAGGAAGTCAATAAGTATTTGGAAATAAACCCTAAGGAAACCATTCATTGGAGGTACCAGGCAAAGGCCAAATAAATGATCCTTACATGGTAGATTTATAAACCCTGGGTACCTCCAAACAAACATTTAATTGAGTTTTATTTTTCTCACAGAAAAGGCCCATGGGCTTTCTAAGATGGAGCTGTAGATGTTGTTGCAAAATGCGATCACACCGATTACTGAAGCTTTCCCAAGTCTACTTTCAACATATTTACATCTCTGCAGGAAATTTCAAGAAATAACTGAATGGCAACCTCCAGCAAATGACTTTGGAATAGTGCCCCCCCCCCCCCCCCCCCACCACCACCTTAATATAAAAAAGAAAAGCTGCAGCATTTGGACAGGGAATCATGGGAAAGTAGAAGGGAAACTTGGGCCGAATGTGAAGCAGCAAATCACGTCCACACATTTTGCCACAGAATGATGTGGCGGTCTGCAGCCCTGAATGTTCAATAAAGCATTCGCTTTTGTCACAGATTGATGTCCCTACCCGCTGCTTTACCATTCACTGCCATCGCTGTTTATTTTATTGTACATAACCTCGATATCGCTGCTCCCCAGGGGTAGCTGATTGCCTCACTTTCCCGAAGCCCAATACATTGTGTTTCTTTTTCATTCTTTTTTTTTTAAGCAGGATTGGTTGTCATTACATGGGCACTCGATAAAAGCTTTCTGTGCGTGGCCGTCCTATTCGGCATGCTGGCCTCTGTGTGCAGTGTGGCACGTCATATTTTCTCCAGGCTTCTGTCCCAATCTGAGGCGGGGCGCAAGTGCTTCAGATGCGGCCCCTCACGGGGCGCCGTGCACCTTGCTCTTTCTCAGAAGCTCGCGGACGTCTTTTTCGTTGTTCATTTTCAGGAAACGCTGATGGTGTGTCAGGTACCTCCAAAGAGGATTAGGATGCACCTCAAAACATGTGAGGAGAGTACTGTTCCAAATCGTCATTATATTTTCACACTTTCCATCATCCAACTGTCTGCTACAGTGTTGGAGCCGAGGGGATTCTCAGAGCTAAAATGACACAAATAAATTAGCCCTTTGTTCCCATTATTCTTGCTCAAGCTGTGTGTATGTATTTGCAGTTTTTTTTGTGCGAACGCACAAATGTGTGTATCCCTGCTGGGAGGAGAATGCGGATGATGTTGTGAGTTTAGTGTCTTAATGTGCTTAAAGTCCAGAAGAAAGCATGCTGTACTAAACAAAATGTGACATATTAAAACCATTTTTTGAAATGCTAAAAGACCCTTGTAAAATCCTTGTTAGTTCTCCCAGAAATGTTTTTTATATTAATATTGTTAAACCATATTGTTTTGAAATGTTTGAAGGGAAATGTAAAGTACAATATATTACTGACCAACATGAAAGGAGGTCCTATAAACTAAAGGCAGAGGAGATGCAATAATTAAGGTCAGGTGTGCCCTTGTTCATTAATATATGAACAGCATGTGTTGCCTGTGTACATAATTGTATTTGCAACAGAAAGGAATTCATACTTTCACAAAATTACAGTGTGGAGGTATTATATTAAGGGTGAAAGTATGGTTTTGAATTCATAAGGCACAAAATGCTTAATTGTATTTTAAATGGTGACCATTAAAGTGGCATTGTTTTCTACTCATGTTGAATTGGACCTTGATATATTGTGATATATTGTGAACGCTTTCCATTTTTGAAATTGAGAGATGTTTTCCTATTGATTTTCAGCAGAACATTGAAATCAACCCTTTTCCTAGAAGAGATAAATTGCTCCTTTCATTTCACATACATCTTGATTAGTGCCACACAGTTGCTTTAAAAATTATTTGATTACCCACTGTTGAGTTATTCAAAAAGCTCTTAAGTTTAGCAACTTGACCTTTTTCCTACTGCAAGTCAAAATCAAATGCCACCAAAATTACAGAAGTCACAACTATTAATGAGGATTTTCCAGTTTAGCAAACTTTAAATATTATCAGACACTTTCATATAACGTTACAGCTATTGAACTTTTCCCATTCTACACATAAATAGGAAGCCTGAAATTAACACTTAACACACCCTTAAAAGAATATATAGAAAGATACCCAATTTAATTGAAAATTAAAATGTGACTATTGTGATAACTGCTTTTATTCAGTGGCAGTGATGGACAGCATAGGCTCCCACTGCAAGCATTTAACCATTGCAGCAATGTTGCAGCTGTTTCAGCTTCCTGTAGCGGTCATCAGCCAATTAAATGTTCCTCTTTATTGCCAAATAATTCCACACCTTTTTTAAGCTTTTACCTCTTTTTGCACCCTGTGTGTTGGTATTGCCAATTACATATTAGGATTGTTTCACCGCAACAAAGTAAGCACCAGGGATTTCGAATGCAATCCTCTGAAATGCCTGCAGTGGCTGTTTTTCACGCTGTGAGTCCCATTGTGCACCACAGTGAAGCTAATGCTGATCAGAGAATAGGTGTGTCTCCATTGACATTATTTGAGTGGCTCATAGAAGGCTGAGGATTCACAGGGTGCTTGAGAGTGACAAGACTACCAACGCCTGCTAATGGCAGACAAAGGCAATTGTTCTGTCACTGTGTGGCTCTGTTATAGTTGGCTAATGACACAGTTATAATTGAATCGAGTGCTGATCAAGGATAGGCTCATCCTGTACAAGTGCCTTAGTATACCAAGCCATTTGGGAGCCTCAACACTTTTTTAAAATAGGAGGTAGTTTACATTTTTTTTCCATGATATATGCATGTTTAATTACAGAAGATACCTACTGTCACAATGCATGTTCCAGTAACTTTAAATCCAGTTTGGGATTTCTGTAGATCACTGAAACTGGTATGATAGTACAAACCACACTGTGTATTGCTGTGTGTGCGTGCAAGTATGGGTATGTGTTTGTGTGTGCATGCCTGTGGCAATGCTGGGAGCTCTAGTAGTGTATATAGTTTTGTTTGCTTATGTGTGTCAGCTTTTCCATTTGAGTGTGTGTGCATGTGTGCATTTGCAACAATGCTGTGAGCACTACAATGACGGCACCGTATGTTTGAGTGTGTGCCTGTATGCATGCATGCGTGTGTGTGTGTGTGTGTGTGTGTGTGTGTGTGTGTGTGTGTGTGGAGAGTAATGGAGCACAGTGCGCTGGAAGGGGCTCATATGTGTGCACAGGACTTGCATGTTTTTAACTGCTTCAAGCCCCTCCCGCCGCCCCAGATGGATGCGCTCCTGTCATTGTGAATCATGCTTGGCGAGAGGGAATGTTTTTATTTTTAAATGCTTAGTTTGATTTTTCCATCAGTAACATCTGCTGCCCCTCCAGGCTGTCTAGGTTGGGATCCTCCCCCCGCCAGGGGGCTGGGCAGGTGGTGTTAGAAGTGGGATGTCCAAGCATGTTTTCCCTCAGGCACATCCCTCTTGGCCAAAATGAGTTCACCATGGGTTTTGCCTTCTGTCTGACTGTAACTCCTCTCCTACCTTCTGCCTGTTCTTGAAACCATGATTCTTATGGTGTTGCTTGTCTGTCTGTCTGTCTGTCTGTCCTGCAGCTGCTGAATGCCGGGGAGCTTCAGATGCCCAGCACAGGTTTTCTTCCTCCCTTCCTACCTACCTGCCGGTGTCCTACCAGGTCCAGAATGCTGATTCTGTCTTCTTCTTGAAGGAGGCAGGGCAAGAGGTGATGCGTAACGGCAGCCTGCAGACACGCAGTGAGCCCTTCTTCGTTCACATCGCCGAGGTCATCCCCTCCGTCAACTGTAGCTATGGAAACATCTCTGCCGAGGCCACCATGCCCTTGGAGCTTCTGCAGGCTTCCCCCCAGCTGCTGCCGTCGCCCACCCACATCACCTTCAACTGGAAGGTGCAGGCGCACATTGTCAACCCCAGGGTCAGTTCCAAGAGGCCCCGGGTTCAGGTACTGTTCTACCTGGCAGGGCGTCGGTGGGACGAGACGACCCCGCTGCCGGAGCAGCTACCATGCGTGCGTGCCATGGGTTACCGGGACATGGGCGAGGCGGTAGCGGGCTGCCAGTTGGAGGGGACCCTGGGGATCTGTGTGGCGGAGCTGGAACTGCCCTCCAGCTGGTTCACACCACCGACAGGGCGGAAGAAGCCCCCTGAAGGGGACAGCAATATTATGGAGCTGTACTATGCCATCCAGCCACTGGAAAGCAGAAGAAGGGACTGTGGTACCATAGACCCCAAGAAAAGCAAAAATGCTGGTATAGTTCCTGGGCAGGGTGAGGCTACGCCATACACTCAGAGGATTGGCTCAGTGGAACTGCTCAGTGGCCAGGAGGAGGAGCCACGCAGGACCAGTCTCAGGTTGGATGACAACATTGAGATCCAGGTCCCACCCAGTCCGGTCAAACAGGGGCAGCTCATTGGCTTTCGGATCAGCATGACCACAGCTTCTATAGTTGAGCAGTTCACACTGAGGTAGGTCACAGATCCATTCAAAGGAGTTGCATGCCTTGGAGTTGCATTTCCTTTACAAGGATGTCTGGCTTGTTTTACGTTACATGTATGTAGCATTCTGTTGATAATTGCCAATATTATCTTCAGAATTATGGTCAGTAGCCAGTCGTTGTTTAAGATCCAAACTGCTAAAGTGTTACCACACTTGGCATTCAGTGGTTGCTAATGAGACCTCCAATACATGCTGCAGAATATTTGGGCTAACACAGTCAAGTGTTGTCAGCTGCCATTGGCACAATCAGCAAGATCCACTGGTGGCTATAAGTGTAAGGCTCTGTACCAGTTGAATCCAACTAGAACATACCAATGGGTTATATCAAAACCAAAAATTTGTCTTAGGAGAAAGTGTTATCCAATGAAACAAAAAAAATATTACAATGATCATTGATTAATCTGGGAATACTTTCTCCCCTTATTTCACTACACATTTCCCTAAGATCACCAGGTGGGTTTGATAGAACCTAGATGAAATGGGTATCCTTATGTTGCTGAGTCTGCTTCAGAGTTGTGGGAGTGGCAGGGGTGTCACTGGTGCCGCCTTGTTGTCTACTCGTAGCCACACGCTAGCATTCCACTGTTTCTGTCTCCATTTGTGGACAGGAAGGAGTAATGGGGGTCGCTCCCAGGCTCCACACATGAACACTGCATCATTGTCAGCGCCTTTGTGCCCCATGCTGAGCTCTCCACACAATTACACTGCAGCGGGGCTTGGGCACTGTGATTTCAGCACCATTCTCCATTAATCCCTTCAGACAAAGCGTTCCTTTTTCCCCTCGCCCTCGTTTTACTGGTTGTCAAACGTTCATTTGGACAAGCCATCAAGGGGTAATTAAAAGTAATAGGATATTCAAATGAGTCCATGTGAAGCTGGCAAAAAAGAGTATGTCTCCTCAGGTGATTGTACATATAGGTCTTCATGGGTTTCAATAATGAGACCCAAACTGACCCTGACTGTAGCCAAGGAAACTGAACAAGAACTAGGCCTCCCCCCCAGCCTGACATGAACCTGAAGAAGGATTGGCTATAGGTGCAGCATTATTTCACTCCAATAACTGTAAAGAATGTAAATGAATATGTCTACAGCTCTGAAGTTAATTTTTTTGTTAAGGGCAATGAACCCTTTTCTTTAAAAGGCAGTGCCTTGTTGTGCCTTGAGGATTTGTTGCCCTGGTCACTGTATCCAGGTTATGAAACTGCATCAACTGTATCTACAGTATCAAAACAGGAAATGACTGCTGCTTAAATGTACACTAGTAAAAAGCGAACAAATAGATGTAGCATAACACAGAAAATTGTGTTTAAGCCAACACATGTAAAAAGTAAACACATTAACCAATATAAACTGTCTGTAAAGTCTGAAAACCAGTTACAACAAATAAATAATACAGAACTGCAAACTATGAGAATTGCATAAGCTAATTGCAGAGGCTATCAACTACAGTCTTTTCAAATCCATTTAAACAATTTATAAAGGATTGAAGATGTAAACAATTGCAACTACTAAAAAACACTATTAGTGGTATTATGGGCGCATGAGTGGCAGTAGCCAGCTCTGTTTTGGAATTCAGCATTTTTCTTACTTGTCTCTTTACAGCACACATATACACCAAGGAGCAGAGCACCTGACCTTGTTGCAAAGGCTGTTATTGGAGGCGACCATCAAGTTGATGCACCCTCTGTTGTTTTGACAAAATGGCAATTTGCATTTTGCAGCACAGACCTTCCACCAGGCTCCATTTTCGATAAGCACAAATGACTCCCACACAGCAGACGTTGATTTCTGTGGCATTGTTTTCTTGAAATTTTCTTGCTGTTTCATTTTAACCGTCTCCACAATGGCATCCATCTTCACCATAGGCTGCTTTATTTCCTGTGAACTAGGGCACAGCAACCACATGACGTCAACCACATGACATGACATCAAAAGAAGCAGACCCCTCTCTGCACTCTTTAGTCTGTTAAGGTATTAATGATCTCTTGATAATGTATAATTGATAAACAGAGGTGGCTTATTTAGGATGTTTTAAGTAGAATTAATAATTAAATGCTGAATCTATACATTCTTTTTTGGAATGAATTTGGCTGTCCTCAGGATACAGGCTACTGTAGCTTGACAGCAGAACTATGTTCAAATACATGTTTATTGTCTTTGAAGAGAGTTACAGAAGAGGCATTATAATTTGGGGGGGGGGGTGGTGGTATGAATATGGCTTTGTCAGTTAGAATGGTAGTGCACAGCAGTACACTGTGTGAGTTATAATGTTAAAAACAGCGTTTGACATTGTGGGTGGGCACTGTATGTGCCTTGCTGAAAGCCTTCCTGTGTGTGGGAAGCATAGTGGTGAATTGAGCGGGTCGTCAATTGGCGATTCCGAACGTGGTGTGTGGCCTCAAACCTTGTATGTGCCTGAGGGCAAGAGTTTCAGCCACATGACTGACAGAGTTTTCCTTCAAGAAATTACAAAGGATGGTACATCCAAAATATGCAAAACTAGCATGTTTTTCTCTGGATCCTGGTCAAACACCCACCAGTTCTTAATATGCGTAGTGGATAAATAATTTTCCTCTCTGCCCTGAGGCAGCGGCATAAACCCTGCAATTGTGTAAAAGGCTGTGGATGATCTTTTTGTGTGACAGAGTTTGTGGGGCTAATAAGCTTTAGTGCATTTTATCCCTGTTGAGATGACATAATGTTCAACCTGCAATGTGATAGCTTACATCTTTTAATTTACGACCGCTGGCAGTGGGAACAAAGAGCCTGCATTGTCTAATTCACTGAATGTGAATCTGCTAATTTCAATGGGGATGGTGACTGTCACACGTGGAGTGAAAGATATTTTCTCATGCTGCTGTCATCCCATTTGGCCTTTTGGGCATCCTGTGTTCCCGTAGGAGCGCAGTCTTGTGTTCACATGCCAATGTTTGCATCTGTGTCCTCGCAGACAGCCTTGAGCATGACTCCCCACAGTGTATGTGGAACCTCATGTGCTGGAAGGCAAATGAAGCTGTGAAAAATATGAATGAAGGATGGTTTGATAAACTGTAAAGTAAAACGTATCCATGGACAGTTGCTCAGAAGAGCTCATATAAGGAGCATTTGCATAGAGACTTGTAGGGCTTGACATATGAAGTGGTGATGGGTTTTAAATTCCCAGTGGGCCCTCCCTTCTACCCTTGGGCAGTGTTCCTAACCTGAATTTGTTTTCAGCTGTATGGACTGACAGCCTATCCAGTAAATAGGCTGGATAATAATGGGTAAGGGTAATAAGAACAATAAATTAGCCTGGATAGAAGTGACTGTTAAAAAAATAAACACACAGTGACCTCCTGACTGCAGAATTTGCCATACACTTTTGATTGCCTCATGTGCCTTATAATGGGCACACATTCTGATATTTTTCCTTCTTTCACCTACCAATGTTAGAAGAAGGATGGGCCACAGAACAACACTTTAGGATGTAATTTGGAGGAAAAAAAGGGCAGGGAAGATAGACATTATCTTTATTTCCCTCTGTGAGGGCATCCCAGATAGTCAGACATATGTCATTGTTCATGGCCAGTGGTCCTACTCCAAAAAAGGGTCATCAGTATAGTTAACCGTGCATGGCTCATAACTACATCATGGGGATGTAATGATGAATTAGGTTTTTATCGATAATATCCTGATGGTAAAATGACTCATAATGTTGTGGTCTGTGAATAGTCCCTTCAAATTTTAAACCACCCATAAGCTGTTGACAGAGCAGTGGCTGTTGGAGAGCTGAACTCGGTGCATGAGTCATGTATGTCAAAGTTAGGTTAAAAACAGACATTAATATTTTTCACAACGGTGCAAAATTGTAGCTGTAGCTGGCAAGTGCATTTAGTGTTGTTGTTTTTGGTAATTCGATGTTAGCGTGTTATTTGGCTAAAACAGCCAACAGCAACGACATCGCAAATCATCACTAACACTTTACTCAGTGTAGGAGGGTGATGAGTGATAGTCCAAAAATGTAGGGAATGGTTGTGAATATGCAGGGCGCAGTGGCATTTTGGCACAGCAGTCATTCTTTCATTTTTGTTTACACTTCCTAAGAACTGGCAGAAAGCCTGGCACAGTGTCTGTCTATCAGAAATCGGGCCTGATGTCTAATTAATCCAATAGCCAGTAGATATGGTTAATGCATAAAAAACACACATAGCGGCAGTGTAGCATAGTGGTTAAGGAGCAGGACTCGTAACCGAAAGGCTGCTGGTTCGATCCCCGCTGGGACATTGCTGCTGTACCCTTGGGCAAGGTACTTAACCCACAATTGCCTCAGTAAATATCCATGTATAAATGGTATAAATGGATAACATTGTAAAATACTGTAACCTATGTAAGTTGCTTTGGATAAAAGCATCTGCCAAATGAATAAATATATCCTCATCAGAAAACCATGCATTTGCTGCTTTATAACATGCCTCAATGTTTCTCATGTTGCAACAGAAAAAATAAAATAGCCTCAGCAAATAAGCACACCTTTCCTCTTAGTTAAGGGCCAATAGTTTCACAACATCTTTTGCTGTACTGGGGGATTGGTGGTATTTAAAATACTAGCAAATTGGCATGTGTTAATCGATACGTGTGTATATGAAAAACCTAATAAAGTTTAACATGCAAAATTATGTGTGCAAATTAATTCCAATAGTGATCAAAAGCTGTGCCTCAGATGTGCTACCCACCTCTGTCTACATTGCTCACTTGCAGCCTGCTGGCCTTTTGAAATCCTGGAATTAAGTAGAAGATGAGTCTCGAAGTGGAGCGTGTGAATCCCTGGTGGTGGTTTCTCTCCCTGGAGAGGATCACGGCACCGTTGTTTGCTGTGCAAACTTGTGGATGGACCGCGGGCCCCGGCTGTTTTAAACGATCGCCAGCTCCTATCTGATCCTTGTAAGTCCCTATAATCCCTGTACACACAGTGCTGCGTATGCTGCCGGGGCTCCCTGGCTGCCCCCATCGATCCCCTGCTCCTCCCACGCTGCTGTCCTGGATAAAGGGAAGGCCCAATATCTACATCTGCGGGGCTCAAAAAGGGCCTCACGCTGTGTCCGGGGCTTTGCTTCCACAGATAGGACTGCGGTAGAACTCTGACCGGTCCTCCAGTCGTGCACAAGGTCAGCGAGAGCTCAGCTTCAATTTGGATTGGACAAAAAGCCAGTTAGGATGTAAAAAAAAAAATCATCAGTGCAGAACACTATTAGGTTGCTTGTGTTTAAATTGGCAGGTGGGTCTGACATTTTATTTTATTGCAACACCTGGGTTTGATGGCTGGGGGGTGTTTTGCCTCTTACTTTAGCATAGCCCTGGCCCCGTCTTAACCTCCACGTAGTCTTTCCAGCTGCGAGATCAGAAGTCTAAAAAAAGGCTTGCCACAGACGCTGCATTAAAAAAAAAGCTCTGGAAACTCAGACCCAGGAAACCCAGATTTCACCTTGCTTTAATTGCTTGCCGATCACAACAGAAGAGCCCAGGAGCTCAGAGGGGACTGTACTAACCTTGGCTTATGTGTTCCTGCCCCAGCATGTCTCTATGAATCACTGCCGCCAGCGCAGAGCAGCCAGTGAGGCCGGAGCTCCGGGTGCCTCCTCTTATCTCCTCAAAGCCACTCTTTACTTTCCCACTAATCAGTCCCTGTGCATGGCAGTGCGGATGCAGTGCTTTACAGCAGGATCAATGGGGGTTAAACTGGGATTTTGGGAAAGGTGGACCGCTATATCTCTTTTGAGAAGTTTGGCGGCAGGGGTTTAATGAATTTGAATTGAAGAGCTCGGTATTGTAGACTGTGCGCTTTAGATGATCAAAGAAAATGAGACGACTACTGTAAACCAGCAGATGTGTCAGCGTATACCCTGACACTTCCCTTAATCATCCATGTGTAATGACTGGGTGCTGTTTCACGAGTGGGCGAATATTATTTAATGACTGGACTCGTTGTAATTCGTCCAGACATATGGTTTTTGAGACTCATTAGCCATCTCTAGGATATGTCAATGAGGCTTTTGTTAATGCAAAATTTAGTCCACACACAGAAGATGCCATGAATACATGACACGGTTGTAGACTTACTGTATGGTGCCTAGGTGATACAATAAGAAATGCAGACTCCGATATGGCATCCTTTCAAAATGTTTCACGGAGGTGCCTTGTTCCATTTTTATTCCCTCTACCCTCCCAGGTTGATACTAAATAGATTTTAGTGTCTCTTACACTGTCTGATGTAAGCTGTCCTTAGGTGGATACTGTAGGACAGATAACTTGTCATTCACTGGTGAGAACTGACACCAATCAATAGTGTTCTTGAGAAACAGGACAGGCAACTAGACTAGGTCCCACTCAGATTGATTGTCAGCATGAGACACTGTTGTTGAAGCTGGTTTCCCTGAATGAGTGTTCAGGGGTACTGTAGTCAGTGGCAGCTGGCATCAATAAATGTAACTGGGAATAGGAAACGTTTTGTCTGGGGTCTTGTATGCTGCAGAATATGCTATTCTTGTAAGTCCAGAGAGGCATTTTCACTGAAATGATCAATGCATCACCTAGGCTGCATGCATATTTTGAAGATATAGGAGCACGGAAGTAGGCTATACACCAGTATTTGTTATCTGGTTTGTGAACACACAGGGGAAGTGAACCAGCTGTTTATCTGATGAAAATACATAGTCTTGTCCTATGAAAGACATAGCAAGTTGATGCAGCTGCCCCAAGTAATGCAATAATTCCTAGTCCTTCATCTAGCTAGCAAGATAACCATTTCTTAGTAATGTTATCCATGATAGAAACCTTGCTGCTTTTTTTTCTTACCTGGAATAATTTAGCAGGGTACTGATCATTGTAGCTAATGACAAAAAGCAACACAAAGATATTTACCTTTACTGCTGTGTCATAGCTAGCTATAGTGGATATAGCTATAGTATCAGTAGCTCCTAATAACAAGTGTACATACAGACAATAATAGCCAGGTAATACATTAACATTAATTGAAATTGTAGACATATTGTCTAATTGACAGTGTTTTACTCAAAATTTATTTATCTTCAGTTTCCATTATCAAGTCCCCATTATTTTCTTTTGGAATGTGTGACCTAGCTAATTACCAGCCATCACTGAGTGTAACTTTGCTGTGTCATAAACATACATATAAACTTGTTTGCTGTAAATTGATTTTAACTGGTTTGCGGTAGTTGCACATACCCCTCATAAATAGGTAGAGCTGGGATTTGTTTGTTGCTTATTTATACAAAAAGCAGTGAACTGCAGCTCAATGTGACTGTTATGCCCACACGTTAGTGAGTGGGGCATAAGAACTCCTAATGCCTCTTATTAATAAAATATTAACTAACACTCATTTAGTGGCATGCCGGCTGCGCTCTGGGAATGGTGGCTGGTATGGGAAATTGGGACGATGCCTTGTCTCCTGATTGGGCACCAGTTGGTCATGGGGAGGGCTTTTCTTTTTAAAAAGCCAAAATGGAGGGAACCAGTGTGTGTTGGGATGTACCTGGGACCTGCCTGTCTGTCAGAAAAAGCCTACCTCCCCCCATTTCTTCGTCCAGGCTGCTTTTTGTTTTGTTTCCATGTGTGATGCTGCCGTGCTTGTAGAATACTAGCTCATACAAATTGAACTAAGCTTGAAAACAAAAGGACATGGAGCTCTTCGCCGGTGGAGCGGCAGCTTGGGCTGGCCCGGTGAGCGTATGAAGTGACCTGGTGAAGGTAAGTTCCGGTTTTCCTTCCAGTTTCACCATTCCAGGCCAGCTGCCTCCTTTTGTAACTGAAATTATACCCCTAGACAAATGTGACTGCGACAATGACCATTGCCCAGTGTAGCCTATTTTCACTTCAGACAGTTTTACTTTCAATTGTAAATGCTGAACCCTTTGCAAGCTTTTCCAGCAATGAGCTCTGGCCTCTAGATAAGCACCTTAAAGGAGAATGGTGCACTAGGTGGTGCTGTTCTTTGATCAGGACTAAAACACAGGTGACACACTTACTCGTTCAGTTCATTATTAGTCAGCATCGTAAGTGCAGTTGTTCATTAAGAGAATAACTACTGCTACAGTTAGACAAGGCAAATACATCCTCCCTGTACAGTGAATTCCTTGTACGATGTTTGTCTCTATATTGCTCAGAAGAGTTCTAAACGTTTCATACAGACTAATAGCCAAGGCAGTCTCTCGCAGTCTCTGGCCTTGCCAAAAATCAGCATCAGATTCCATCAGAAAATGAAGTGGCCTCTCAGCAAATTATGGTGAGGATTGTGTAGCACAAACAAACGTTTCAGATGACAAAGAAAAAGCTCTTAGCTGAGAGAGAGAGAGAAAGAGGGAGAGAGAGAGGAAGAGGAACGGAGAGGCAGAGATGGGCGGGGGTGGGGGGGAGAGCTAGTACAAGGACTCTCTCTCACCAGACAGGCCCCCTGTGTTTGCAGAGCTGATTGAATCCAAGTTCACATGTTTGTCTTCTAGATAAAAGCCCTGCTAAGAGTATTTACAAACATTACCGGCACTTAAAGCTCTGGTGACTGGCGTTAACTGTCACCGAAGACAATTACTTTGCATGAGCAAATGGTTGTCTGTGCTGTCTGTGAAATGGCCTATGGCAGGGCAGACACTTCCCTCCAGAACATGAGTCTGTGTCACCATGGCCTTCCTCTTATGACTCCCTGATGCCACTGGGTGAGAGGGATGAATGGTGGGGTTGGCATATGCCACAAGTCATCGGATTATCATCTGGAGGCTGGGGGCAGGGGATGTTGGGGGTGTAGCTGTCCCCCACAGTTGATGTATTCCATCTTTGAGCCGCAGGCACGCTTCCATCCCTGTGCTGCCAGCAACATAAACCACTCTGAAACACGAGCATGCTTGTCTCTGTTCAGGCTGGCCCATTACATTTATGTGTGGTTAATTATCTTCTAGGAGGCAAACCTCCTCTTTGTGGTCCAAGTCATCAGTTCCCTTTTTCCAGAGGGAGATGAAAGTATGTGACATGTCTTTTTTGGCAATCACTCTATTACAAGCATGGTTACAGTGCACAGAAAATACAGCAATAGAAAACCTGCTTGTCTTTTTATATAAACCCCCTGTTGTTGCTTGAGGAATTATTCATGCCATAACCATATGGCAGGAGTGTACTCTCTCCCATAGCATATGTTTGGAAAATACCTTTAATTGATGGTATGTATTTTTTATTATTATATCTCTTATTTCTTTCAGCTTGTCTGAATAATAGAGTATAGATCTCACAATGGTGTGCTTTGCCAAGAAAACATTCCTTTTTATTTCCATGTGTCTAATTTTAAAGCATTGATCCAGTATTTTAAATTACAGAGCAAAGCTATATTGAAGAGATTTTTGAAGTGCTTAAATGTAGACTTAGAAGTGTAAGTTATTACTTTAATTGAATTGAGCAATACACATCTATAGATAGATTTTCTTTCTCACAGAGGTTTCCAAGTTATTCCCACATAAATAATTCATAAAAAAAATAATGGCTCCATTAACAAAGTTAAGCTGGGCTTCTCTCTTATCTCTCGAAGCATGCCACAATGCAACAAAGAAGAAAATTAGTCCTCCTCGCTCTGTGTACCCTGCTCAGCATTCCAGTTCATTTTAATAAGAAACATTACAACAACAGCAAATACATTGTTTGTATATTCCTTAAAATGACAAGGAAAGTAGTCAATTTGTAAAAAAAAAAAAAAAACAAAACGTGTCAGGCTGTGGAAGGCCATTGGCGCCATAATCATTTCTGACAGAGTAAATCAGTAAACAGCATCCCCATTTAAGGGGATTGCACTCTTTTTTTATTTCTGGCACACATGGAAGCAGACGATAAGATTTTCATGCATGGCTTTTATCACAACCTCTCCATCCTCCCATTACTTGGGACAAGGGAGCGACCTGCATTTTGGATTTCAGCCTTTTACATTTGCCCCTAGTGCCATCCCCAGCCCCCCCCCCCCCCTTTATAAAAGGGCCATTTGAGTTTCATTCAGGATTCTCTTAGGAGCCAGGCAGTGAAGGCAATCTTCTGGGTTGTTTCATCTATTTTAATGGGTTACCATAAGGCAGAGGTCATAAACTAAGGGTGGGAGTGGTGGTGTACTGGTTGTTTTATATCCGTCACGTTTCAAACAATCTGATGCCTATTTGTTATGAGAAATACAGCGTAGACAGCATCTTTGTTTGTGGTTTTGAGGTAAAGAGTTTCCTTAGAAATTACAGTTATGAAAAGTTACCATTTTGTGAGGAATGAATGAATCCATTGGGTCGGCAGAACCTAAGATGAGCATCCATTGTGGCTGTGTAGGGGCTGAGCTGAGTCCCGTCCAGTTGGATACACTTAGCAGCTTAGCGGTAAAATTCAATTTTCTTGCTCGCTGGCTAAGACATGGGCAGCACAAGAGCGCATCACCGTTTATGTGACAGAACACTGCCCAGTCATAGTGCTGCAAGTCTGCTGTCCCGTACAGTTTAACCATTTATTTGTTATTAATTGTCCTTGGAGTGGAAGTATGACTGACAAAGGATGCTCCTCGTGGATAACTGCTGGACAACCCTTTGAAGTTAAGCTCAGTAAAGAGGAAGAGTTGGTGCCCTTAGCTAACATTTTTTTTTGTAGAGCTTTTGTTACAGCTGGGCTGAGCTGATTCAGTTGAAATTCCCTGCTCACGGATACGAAACCATCTAGGATTCAAGCCAGAGTCCTCTGTGTTGTGAGCCCAGAGGCCTAATCACTGCTGTACACTGCTGCCTCACTATGCTGCATTGATGGTTTCTGTGTTACTGAGCCGTGCCTCTCTCGACCTCCTCACCTGCGGCCCAGATCCAGGTCTGCAGGCTGGTCCTGTTAGCAGTGCTCCGCGGGCTCCGTGGCATCTTGACAGCTGAGGAGGAACCTTTTGACCGCAGTTAAAATGGCCGCCTCAGAAAGGGCCTCTTGGGTGGGTTCAGCCTGCTGTGTTTTATTTTTCCTGGCATTTAGTGGCGAATCAATACACGTGTCAGTGCAGATACACCAAGACAGCTAAAAGGGGAAAGGAGTGGCAAGGGGCTTTCATGAGGGGGAATACAAGTAGGAAATGAGCATGAAACTTGTTTACTTTTAGGATACTGCTGAGTAAGTGGGTGTGCAAAAACAGTGAGGAAAGGATATGAAAGGCATAGTCCATACAATGATCATGTGTAAAGCATCAGTGATGTTGAAACCACAGCTCCACTGATGCTTGAGAGAGAGAGAGAGAGAGAGAGAGAGAGAGAGAGAGAGAGATTAGTTAATTCAAATTCAGTAATTGATAGCTTTTTCAGAAGAGGACCCAAAGTATCTAAGACTAAAAGTCTTGACAGGCTGCCAAAGGAAAATTCACAAATTCTTGAAATCTAATTCACACGAAGCTGTAACATTGTGATTGAAGAGACTATTTTGACAGTTTTCTCTTTCAACCTTCCCTTGAGATGGCTGCAAAGTTTTAGTGGATATAAATGTCAACTGTTTGCGTCCTGGACGTCACGTTCTGGCTGGAGTCCTAATTCGCCCACAGGGCGTGTGTTCTGTGATTGGTTGTAGTCGCAGTTGATGTATCCCCTTGCCAAGGCTGCTCAGAACTGTATCGTGTCATTGCCAGGATGATTATTATTAGTACTGCCAGAATAATTGAGTCAGCGGGCCCTTGAAATGCAGGTTTAGTGTCGACTTGACTTCTGCCCCTCCCTCCCACAGTCGAACAACCCCTTCTGTTCCCTCATTCTGTGCTGCTCTTTACTTGTGTGTTATTTGGCGCCCGGTGCTGTTTTACTTGATGCTGTTCCAATGGCATGAATATTCATTGTAACGCATTACTGCTTCCAACACTTCCAACCTAAACAGACCAAGCACACAAAAGCTAATGGCAGCGTCCGCAGGACCGTTTAACATGGGGAGTGGGTGAGGGTCTGATTTTGATGCCCTTTTCACATGACTGACCCGATCTCTGAAGCTCACAGCATCATATGACATTTGTTTTGTCGTGTGGAGTTTGGCACCCTGCCTGTGAGTGTGTGCGTGAGTGTGTGTGTGCTTGCGCAGGTCTGTTTGAGTGTGTGTGTGTGTGTGTGTGTGAAAGTTATTGTGTGAGTGCGTACAGAGCAGAGGGTGCCGACTCGACGTGTTTTTCCGTTTCTCCCTCAGATCTTTGTCCTTTGATTGAAGTCTGTGTTCGGGAAGTTGTGACTGCTGCAATAAGAAGGCACAAAGGAACAGTCATTTCCAGCTGCTTAGTCACTTCATTAAAGCTGTGTGTGACACCATGACCTCAGACCCTGGCACGGTAAAGAGCCAGTTCCCTGGCCCTGAGAACCTGCCTTTGCCTCTCAGCAAGGAAGCTGTGCATAAAGCTGCAAGATTCGGACTGCTCTGTGACACTTCCAGCTTGGCTGAGAATGTGAATTGAGGAGGGTAGGGGCATGAGAACGTTAAGCTGTATCTGTGGGCCTGCTGTCCTCCAAAGTATCAGGTCGATTGTGGATCTGTACATGTGTGCGTGTCCCCCCCCCAACCCTTCTCCTCTGTTTGCCAAGAAGGCATAAAGTGCCTGCAATCATATCCGATTCAGCAGACACTGCAGGGGGTCTCTGCAAAGCCCGACAAGGAATGGGATGAAATCGGGAACAGTGTTGAGGATTTATGTTCGCAAGCGTCCTGCTTTTTAAAAAGTCACAAGGGCCACTGCAGACTGTGGTCTGAGGTCAATTAGCCACTAGCGGTGAGGGAGAGATGCCTTGATGCGATGCATGGCTCCTTTATGGAGCCTTTTTATACACCCATGCCTTATTTTTATAGCCCTCCTCTGCTGGTTTGTTATGATTGCATATTTTCAGCTCTCTCAAAGCTCACATTTAGAAAACATTGTCTGTATGTAAGGCTGATTCATGGCTATTTCAATAAAGTACCAACTTAATGTAATACCATGTTATGGGGAATCTACTGCCTTTTTAATGGGGTTTTGAGAAACTCATTAGTCCGGCCAGCTTGCCTCCCTTGAGCTGCTTATGTGCCATGCTAACAGATTGTCAAAGGCAGATTGTGCGTTTTTCTCATGGCGCATGGATGGCTAACTGCTCAACGGTGGCTTTGACTTCAAAGGTGAGATTCTGGCATGGCTGATTGGTCCATTCCTCTTCTTCACAGTCCTCTTATACTTTCTCTCTCTATGCAGTGGATTTCAGGATACAGCACATAGCACCTTTAAAAAAATTATGTAAACATTTTGGGGGAAACAAAAGAAGCAAAAGTGAGTGTTGATCTGCAAATGCAGAAGCAGTCACCTGAACTGTGTTTCAAAGAAGCGTTTTAGTGGTTCAGCAACTTTTTCCCATTGCCTGCGCAGACATGAGTTTTCTTCTCAAAAGTTGTACAGGACCTCAGTTATAGTGCCTTGCTCAGAGACACAGCCACAGCCCCTCTTAATGTGGGGCCAGAACAATGAAACTGAGCTGTGGCCATACACCATTTTACTGAAGCTCCTAAAACCATGAATATAAATGTGTCATTCATCCATTTAGTGATTCCATTTAACAGCTTAGTCATGAAACAAATTTAGTATCTTATGATACACATTATTGCTTGTCATAATTAATATGGTTTAGTACATGTTAGATCACACATGAATATGATGACCTAGCTATTGCTTGATTCATGTTCATGATATTGTTTAATATTTGGATATGCTGGACTACTGGTCCTAATATTACAAATGGGGAATGTCATACCTCCTGTGTACTGAAATTATGGAATTAATTTCATATGTATATAATGTAATTCATCATTATGATCAGTTGATTGATCTGTGTTCTCATACAAGTTTACGATTTTTTTTCATTTATTCTGGCTTGATTCAGTACTTGTGTCCGCAACACATCAACATTATGTTGAATTACAACTAGAGCAAACTAACTAAAGGCAAACACAAAACTGAGACAAAACAACTGACCATGACAGTTATCAAGGACAGCAATTTTTAAATGTATTTCATCCTTAAATTACCATCCTTACCTTAATTTAACATGATGACCACCTGCTCAAGAAAAGGTGCTGGGCGGCCTAGTCTGTCATCATACAGGACTGGGACTGCAGACTCATCGTATACTAAAAACAAGAAACAAGTAGGTCATTGATAATGCTGCGATAACCCATGGAAATCACCTTGCTGTCTGAATAGGTACATCTTGAGGAGGCTGTGGAAGATGGTTAGGGTCTAATGGATGCATTGATGCAGTGATGAGGATGCTGTGCTGTTGGATGGGCTATCTGAGTCTGTAATCAAAGCTTAGATGGTTCTCCTTTTAGTTAACCCCAATGTCATGGTCAAAGCTCATAACTGTCTTTCCTAGTCAGACTGTCAGTATATCTGGCTATGTGATACATGCCTCCTTCCTTCAGTAATATGTTTTAAGATGCTGAAAAATGGCCATTGTTTCATAGAAGTATATGCCACACATTAGTGATGTTAAAGGCGAGTTACCCTTTTAGTTCAAAGCAGGCTGAAGCCCTTGAGATACAGATCTCAGAAATAAAAGAAATAATTCCATATATAATGCCTGAATTGGGATTGATCGTTCATCCATTGTGTCATATTGGGCTTTTGCCATACAATAATGCCTGTAGTTCTTTCCTGAAAATACTTTTGTGTTTTTCAGAGATTGTTTAATCCACTGAGCAAAAGAGTCCTCCATATTCTGTTCTCCATACTCTATCACCTCTCAGCACTTCCAGTGTGGGTCCTGTGTTCAACACTGGGCGAGGAAGAACAAAGCTCTTTTGAAATGTGTCCTACATGTAAAATCGTTCTATTCTTATCTGTAGCTTTTGAGAGGTCCACTTTCCTTGAGTGGAACTCCGACTTTTAAGCCAAATCTTTAAAGTTGTTTTCACTCTTGATATTTTTTTTCCTTAACTTCTCTTCTAAACTGAACATGAGAGAGACCACACAGTAGATGAGAGATGGTGTTGGCGTTTCATCTTCCCAGCCAGATCTCTCCCACGTACATCCAGTACGTCCACCGACGTGACACCCGTCTGAAAATCTCAGTATTGGTTTTCCCTCGCCTCTCCTGTTTAAAACAGCGGTGCTTCTGTAGAGGCACGGTGCAGTGCATGTCTGTGGGCGGTGGATGGTGGATGGAGGATGGAGGAAGTTCATGGAAAGACATTGTGCTTTCGATGAAAGCTCCCCCTCGGGGCTCAGCATCGGGCAACATCACAATGTCAGACGCCTTTGAGGCAAAGACTTGAATGCATTTTTTTTTTTTTATTCGGGATCTCAAAACAAAGAGGTAGTGCCATAAACACTGCAGGTAAGCAGTACTTCCTTTGGGTTAGTATTATTGATTCCTGCTGGCACATGGCGAGAGAGAATTACACAGCATAAGCAGAAACTGTAGCAGTGCGGCAGAAATACAAAGTTCAGTGAAACTGAAAATTACCAAGTGCAAATACAGTGCATGGGAATCCAAGTTGTGAACCAAGTGAAGTTCACCATTGCTCAGACAGCTTAGGTATTCATGGGGTAACGAAGAGAGGATGTCTATTGCATACCATAAAGGTGTTTTTGCACTGACTTCACTTACTCCTTTTATATGTGTAGTTAAGTTAATTGCATAATGTCACAATGGACCTTTGTGTTGGGACAGTGTAATTCAGAAGCTAATGCTCAGGTGTCAGAGCTTTAACATGGAACCCGACTGAACTAAGGGAGATGAGGAAGGGTTTAGGAATTTAGTGGGTGTGGGGAGAGAGATGGCCAGTTGGACAGTGAACATCCACATGGTTCAGAGGAGAGCAGTGGCAGCAGTACCTGCCAAGAGGGAATTACTATACAATAGCTCAGAAGAGAGAGCAACCGGGCCTAGGGAGGCAGCCGGTTAGATCAGATGGTGAGAAATGGGCAGATTTTTCAAATGTTGGACATTAAGAATCAGTAGATGCAGATTAGCTTTGGGAGAAGGGGATGCAGGGGGACTGCAGTTAGGACTGGTTACAAGCATTCCTGTCTATCACTTTGGTTGTCAATCTCTGCTCTAACTGTGATGGAATTTCAACAAAAAGATACCTTGTCATAATTACAAATACAGAGTTGCATCCTGCCCAAATTACCCACTCATTGGGCCATGGTGGCATCTTGAATTTTCTACCTAATAAAGCTGAGCATGCCCCATTAGCCTCTCTGTTTCTGCTGCCCTGTTTAATTGTTTGACTCCAAATGTTATTATAAGAACAGACTTAAACCCACCCACCTCAACCAAATTGCTGGGCTGTAGGCCAGCTGTCCACATCAGCCCCTCAGAGGCTATTTCTGTTTTACCCATCATTGTCTCCGTCCATCCCTTCCATGTACCATATCTCAGAAGTGTGTCCAAGTATTCTCGTTACCTGCTTGGAGTAATTAATATTTACATTCTCTACCATGCTAATCAGCTAATTAAGCAAGACAGGGTTTAATTACATATAATTAACACTGCCTCGGAGCCAGGCGCCAGAGATTCTCTGAGACGATCAAATTCCATAAGTGGTGAGCAGCTCAGCTGAATGAGTTTTTGGACAAGTGTTACTCTCAGTGCAGTTTAGAGCATGTGCTGTTCACAACTTGTGAAAGTTACTAAACTACAATACATGGATGCTTCTGTGTGTCAAGGACACAGTAAGTCTGTTTACAATGGCCGTGTCTCTTTACCTCTGTATATTTCTGATGTTTAATGTTTAACAACAGTATTGCCTCATTGTATTGTTACAAACTGTACCATTTCACTTTCAAACTAAAGTGATTTTGAAGGAATAAATTGGTATCTTGAGACATTTATATAAGAACACATCTACTTTGTTACAGTGAAGAAGATGTCATTTTAGACATATTGCATTGTGGTTCAAGATGTACAATAGCATTAATCATAATATCAGTCATATCTAAATGCTATACCTATCTGCCTGTTTTTTTACTCAGTGTTAATGAATATTCTTTATGTTAATGTTAAACATGAAGTACTTATTTAATTATGACAAATGAGAATGATAAGTTCAGCCACTTTTCTCACATTTTGTCTTTGTGTTTATGCATGCGTGTGTGCATGAGTGCCTTTTTTTCACCCAGCCTCACATACAAACACACACAGACACATACACACGCATACTGTCTCCAACTACTGGAATATGTCATTAGGATAATTACCAGAAAGTATCAGCAGCTGTAATTAGCTTAGTACAGAGATGAAAATGATGGGCGGTCAGGCTGGCTTATCTAATCAAAGCTGTTAATGCTCAGCGTAACAATGGAGCACTCTGCACTGCAAGTTGCAAGTCTATGTTCTCCCAAAATCTCTCTCTCCCTTCTACCTCTCTTTTTCTCCTGCCCAGCACTACCTTTCTCTCTTTCTCCCCCTCTTGCTATCTCTTCCTGCTTCGCTCACCCTGTTCTATCTCTGTTTCACTCTCTGTTCTCCTCCCCCTTCCCACAGTATCTTCCTCTTTGTATCTCTTTCCCCTTCTTGCTGTCTCTGTCTCCTCTCTCCCCCCCCTCCAGATCTCTCTCTGTTTCACTCTGTCCATCTTTCCCCCATATCTCTCTGCCTGTTTCTCTCTTGTATTCTTCCCCTCTTTCCCCCTTTCTCTTTCCACTCTCTCTGTCCCTCTCTTGCTTTCTCACTCTCTCTCTGTCTCTCTCTCATCCCCCCCTTCTCTCCTCTCTTCTGTCTCTCTCCCTCCCTCTCTGCTGTGATACCTGGGAAGTAGTGGGAAGTCGTTCCTTTGTCATCCTTCTCTGCAGGACCGATCCCATCTGCAATGCAAATAAATATGTTGTTACAAGTGCCCAGGCAAGACAACAGTATAAATCCTGCTAATTACCTGGATTAAGAAACCCAAACAAGCACATTTCACATGGACCTGAAAGGAGACGCATGCATTGCCTCTCTGTTCTGAAACAAGCCCTCGGCAGCCTCAGGGGCCCTCCAGTGTGGGCGTGCGGACAACCTGTGTATCTGCATGTAGTGGAAAATTTGATGGACCCGAGTTTTGACTGATTGGTGTTTGTAGCTCTCTGCAGAGCTGGCCTTGACTGGGAACGTGCTGCTGAAAGATCTGACTGGAGTAGCCCGGCTCTCTGAAACACACGTTTGCCCCAGCAGAAAGGTTCCTGTCCTTTGGCTCACTGCAATCTCACAGCGCCGCGGGTTTTCCTTTACTGCTGCTTCAAGTTGACATTTCAATGAAAAAGGCAACAGATATGCTGACACTTTCAATAACAGGCCGCATGTCAGAAATTTCACCTCCTTGTAAGCTTGGGAGCCTGGGACCTCACAGAACCGAAGGGTTTAAGAGAATGTTTTATCATGTACTTTACATAAGCGGTAGGCAATTCAGATCCTTGCCAGCTTGATTGATTGTGGTTTCATAAGGGAAGTGGGATCTTGTTCTGATTGCTGCAGCATTACAAATATGCCCCCTCCCCCCAGACAGGACCACTGGTTCTTACCAAAGTCATTATGTCAGGTAGAGAGGCACTGCCAGGTAGAGAGGCAATGGCTACCACACTTGCCGACTTCAGCAAGACCTGACTGGTCACTGAACCCACATAGACACTCCCTGAGCACACGGTGTGATCGCAGTTCTCAGAACCAATCAGAAGTTACCACCTCTCACACCAGATACGCTGCGCTCATTCTCAACCTGTCTGGGTGCAGGTGCAGAGAGACTGACAGAACGCGAGGCTGTTTCCTCCCAAAACTCCCTCCTGGGGAGAGGTGAGACACAGGAGGGGGGAGATGTTGAGAAAGGAGGGAGGGGGCAAGTTGCAAGGTGAAGATCTATGTTCCACACCTCCACCCTGCCCACCTTTCCTGCTCCCTGACACCGATGCCTTGGGGGGGTTCTGTGTGACATCAGACATGTGGCGCCGATCCTGCAAAGGCTGCTGGGTAGAAGAGTGATGCCTCCCTGCGATGCGTGCTTATGCATCTGTGAGGGGCAAGAGACTGACAGTTGAAGACTGCTCCCCCTGTCAGGCGCGTGGAGGGTTGATGCTCAGGCGCTGATACCTTTTGGCGTGCAATCACTGGGAGACGATCGCAAATCAGAGCTGTCAGCGTCCAATCGGATGCCTAGTCGGGCAGTTCCACACATCGAAGGAAAACATGTTTTCTGCATGGCAGGGGGTCTGGATGAGGAAGGGTGACAAAGGGACAAGCAGAAGAGTCCGAACAGATGCATCTGTTTACTGTACACACAAATACACTGTCTATGCCAGTGGTCCTCAAAGACATGCCCTCCGGCAATTTCATGCAGAGAGGTGTCTGTTGTTCCCACAAAGCTTGTTCTAAAATAGGCTGCTAGACTAAAATTGCCCATTGAGACGTAACTGCCAACAAAGAATTTCTTTTTACCAGTGGTACTGCATTCATCTTTAACATTTTGTGAATGAAGTCCTTCTTGGTACTTGGTACTTCGTTTTGCTTTCATAATTTAACGGTAGCCCACTGAATAATTGTTTCCTGCCACTCATTCATCTCTGTTGTCTTGTTTAACATTCTTTTTATTGTGTAAAAATGTGTGTTTGTTATAATTAGCTATATCACTCAATCATAGGCAGCCTGTTGCCCACTGTGATGAGGCTGGACTAATGCTGGTGGATAAATTATGTTGAGGGTCACAGATATGTGTTACCATAATACCAAACTACTACTGACTGCAGACATTGTGGGGTGGGTGTCACCATTTTATTCAAGGTGCTCTTCAGAGAGAATCAGGGAAATGGATTGACGTAGTATAGTATTTTAAGACATGGCCTTTGTGCCTCCCTTGGAAAAATGGAAGGTGTCACCGAGGCCTTTAAAATTTTATGTGGCCTTTGGAAACCATGAATAACACCCAAATTCTTGACCACCTTGTTCAGACTCATCATCACCTTGATTGAAGGACAGCATAGCTTCTCCTCCATTGATCTTGTAGTACTAGCAGATGGTGAGAGCTTGAAGCCTTGCGAGGATGCAGCTCTCTGGGACCAGGGTTAAGTAGCCTTGGAGTGCATCATTGTGTGGCACTTGCTGGTGTTTTCATTATATCAGCCCTTTTTGAGTAGCCAGTGGTACACCTGCTGCTTCTAGCAGTTCTGTGCGATCAGCCCGAATTTTAGAGCCTCTGCAATCTCCTCCATACTGATTGCTGACTTCTGTGCTCTGAGCTCCCAGGTTGACTGCCCCCCCCACATCAAACCAACCCTTGATCCCCTTTCTGTCACACATACTCTGAAAAGTCCAGTGCTGGATGACAAGGGTTGTAGGTGCGTCACTTTGAGTGATTTCAACAGTAACAACCAGTGCAAGTCAAATGGAAAGTGACATGGAAATGGAAACATCTCTTTATAGGCCTCTGGTAGCAGTGGTGGGCTGTGTGGGTCTGCTCTGTTAGCAGTTTTTGACATGCTTAAATGACCTCCGGTGAGGAAATACCCAAATAACACCCAGACAGAGATCAACAACAAACAGTCCTGTTGTTATGTGGCATGTACCTTTTTAACATTAGTGACCCAATGTGTCTGCTTCCATACAAAGTTACACAGACCTGTGCCCTGAACAGAAGAATGTTCTGTTAGCCTAATTACATTACATTACTATCACTTTGAGGAAGCTCTTATCTAGGTAAACTTACCAGTGACCTCTCGGTTACAAGCCCTGCTCCTTACCAATATGCCACACTGCTTCCTAACTATGAAGGCCTGTGTTTTTTTTCCACATCAAGCTTGGGACAAATGCCTGGGATGAATGACATTGCACCCTTGAGGGCAGGGGGCACAACTGACTGCCGGGCATCCGTATGCCAGAGAGGTCTCTGCCTGCAATACATAGAAGTCATATTATGTTGCCTGGCTATAGTGCCATGTCATTCCCCCTAGCCATACGCAGCGCTCTTGGTGTGAAAAGTCCATTGCTTTGTCTACCTGTGCAGGTGTATTTGAGGAAATTCGACCCATGGAGGGAAAAAAAAAGAAAAGAAGCAAAAGTTTTTGTTTTGCTTGAACCTAATTACTTTGCAGACTCGCACAATGAAGGGGGGAGGCTTATTAGTGTGTGATGATGTGCCCAGTGAAAAAAGAAAGACGGGGCGTGAGGCAAGTGATTGAATGCCATTGATGAAAAAAAAAAAAACTGGGAGGTACACAGATCCCAAAAATAAAGGGCTCGCCCCCCTAACAAATGACACTGGGCACTCTTATCTGTCAGCAGCACCTTGGGTGTGGGAGCGCCGAGACGAGCAGTTCGTCTCCATGGCTCTGCCTCTGTTGACATTGATTTGAGCCCAATTTAATGCAAACATACAGTTTAATTATTTATTTTGTGGAAAGGTCATTCGGCTGGATGCCCTCCCCTTCCCCCTTATCTTTGTCTGTGTGAATGTGTTGGAGCTGGTCTGCTGCATTATATTCATCCTGACGGTGTGTGTCGCAGAGAGTCCACGGCAATTGTGTCTCCTTAGGCCGAGAAGTGATGAGGGAGACCTGCATGGCAGTGCAAAGCAGGATTAACAAATTGAAACAGACCTTGCATGTGCTTTATCTCCATGTTAATGCTACTGTGCTGTCGGTATACTTCTGTTGATTTGCCTTGTGCATGCATGTGTGTGTGTGTGTGTGTGTGTGTGTGTGTGTGTGTGTGTGTGCGTGTGCGCGCGTGCATGTGTGTTTTTATGTGTGTCCTCCCTGTTTTTTTCCAAAGTAGGCAGAGCATTGATGATTCAGAACACAATGCAGAATGCTAGGATGTATCTACAGACAGACTGCTGGTACACTGCTGGTGCTGACATTGGAATGGTGCCCACCTCTGTGTTGTCCGGTTTTGAAGGCACCATTTTCAAGCTGCCTTTATCTCGTTCTGCTCCCTGCCCCAGCTCCTTCGCCAGAATCTTGGATCAGAACAATCTTGATCAGCTGAGACCCCTCCCCCCCAAGTCATGAATAAAAACTGTCCCATCTTCACCTGCTGCTTGAGTCTGAGGCCTCTCTCCTGAAAAAAGCGCACAGAAGTGGTTTGATGCATGGATTGAGACAAATTTGATTCTATTATCAATGAAGGCTAAAACAACACAAGCCTGATAGTCTGTCTGCTTCCTGCATGTTGGACTGCTCATTTGAGCATAGTCTAGTGTTGATAGACATTAATGGATCTACACTGATGTGCTCCTGGTCAGCAGTGGTGAGTACCTACTGACAGTTGTCCAAGGAGGGACAAACCACAAACCGGCGACAGGGTGTTGGGCGCGTAAGGCTCATTGATGCACGAGTGCAATGAGGGCTATCCCGTCTGGTCCGAACTGACAGAAGGTCTACTGTGGCACAAGTCACATGATGGTTACGGGAGGAATGTGTCACAACACACAGTGCATCGCACCCTGCTGTGTATGGGGTTGCGTAGCTGCAGACCGGTCAGAGTGCTCATGATGACCCCTGTTCACCGTCGAAAGCGCCTACAAGGGGCACACGAGCGTTGGAACTGGACCTTGGAGCAGTGGAAGAAGGTCGCCTGGTCTGATGAGTCGTTTTCTTTTAGATGACGTGAATGTCTGTGTACATGTGTGCCATTTACCTGGGGAACTGATGGCACCAGGATGCACTGTGGGAAGATGACAAGCCGGTGGAGGGAGTGTGATCCAGGAGCCTTGCCTATTGGCCTTCCCCTCAATCAAATACCAGGTGTTACTGGTATATTATAAGAAAGACGGTACAGGGAGACAGTCAGCTAGGGAGACCTCGGTGTCTGCATGTATACATGAAAGCTACCAAGGGGGCCAAAGGAGAAGCCGTGCTCCCTCCCATACCAATAGTGGTCCTTGTCTCTGGTTCGGCCTCCTCTCTTTTGACATGACTGCCACTGTCAATGTGGCCACTTTTAATCACAGCAAAGGGGGGAGTGATGAATCAGCTTTGATGGACCCCTGACTGCCGAGGGAGCACTCAGTCCTCTCCACAACACAATTAGAGCTAAAAAAAAAAAAAATAAGGAAGAAAAGAAAAAAGAAGAGCACAGTTCTCTCTGTCTCTCTCACTGAGAGTAAAACAACACCTCTCTTCTGGTCACTTCCGAGGGAAAAGACAGTGGGAGAATAGCAGGATAATCATCAGCTTGGATTACTTATTTTTCACTTGGCTTGATGAGTCAGTTTGAGACTGCCTTACATTATCTAGGCCAGGGGATTCTTCCTTTTTTATGTGTTTTTTTCTTTGAGAGGGATCAAACTGAAGGCAACTGCTGCACTGCAATTACAGTTTAATTGGAGTTAAAGTCCTCTTGAACATCCTTACATAATGCAGTAATTGGTGAGTGGTAATTATGTAGTGCATACTCTCTCCAAGGAATAATCTGTAAACCTTGAGGTCTTTTTTTTATAGTTTCCCAAAATGTAATATCTCATTTTTTTATTATGCTGTGTTATTTCATGTCCTACAAACTTTGGATTGTTGCCGACAAATCCGATGGGTGACTCTCAGATATTTTTTCTCGGAGTTGAGCACGGAGCAAAGAACCCGCCAAAGACACATTACTGTAAGCAAGTCTAAATATTGTATGCCACCAGAAAGTGGGATGTGTGTTTGTGAGATGCCATCATAGGCCTCCGAAGGCTTCCTCTACCAAGCTTGCCAAAGCAACATGACTGCAGCTGGCAGCAAGGTGGTGGAAGTCTGCTCACACATGCGTTTCTCTCTGTATTGCTTTCCACGTCATGTCTGACCACAGGCTGAACACGATTTACCTCCACATAACAAATCCAGGGACCTCGATTTAACTTACTGAGAGGAAGTTTTCGTATTTATTTTTGCTTGAATTTGAGTCCGGCCTCTGTGTTCGAGGATAAGTCCTTTTATCCACGCCCCACACAGCGGGCTTTAGTCGCTTAAAGTGGAGCAACAACACGAAAGCCCTTTAGAGGGAATGTCCAAAAAATGTCACAAAACTGCAAATCTGCGCGTGAAAGAAAACAGCTGTGGGACATATGAAAACATCACACTGTTTAAAAAGCACACTTTAGTGAAGTGTTCAATTTCCATGTGGTTGCTGTATCAAATTATAGCTGGGCGAGCAAGAAAGGCAGCTTTTTTACGTAAAAGATCCTGTGTTGCACCTTTTTTGAAGAAAAGCAGGTATTGTACAACACATAGATGTTAGTAAGTGTTATGTATATATTTGAAAATTGCTATTTGTATAGTAACTGGTAATATTGTTTGAAATTTTGCTCCATACCTTGCAATTTAAGGGGTTTTTTCAAAGATAAGGGAGGGATGAATAAAGGGAGAAGCATGCAGTAGGAAGTTACTGCATGTTTGGTGTCAGTCAAACAGCCTGCTTCTTGTTGGGAGAACTGTTTACAGACTTCAAGGTGAACTACCTGTGCATACCATTGGAGGTGTGACTAGCTTAAGTGAGGGAAGAGTCTGGCAACACATTGAATGTGTTCTGATTTTTAAGATACTCAATAGCTCATGCATATTGCTTTTAGGGTGGCTTTGAATATTGCCTTAAGTGTTAATATATACATATATATATAAAAAACTATAACTGCATGAACATGCTCATTTAGGTTTTCCTTTACCTTTAAAGGGAATTTGTTAATAATATAAGGAAAGGGTAAGAAGAAGGTCTACTTTTTCTACTAGGGAGAATGAGGCTTGAATGAAAAACCAAGTTAAGGGAAAAAGTAAGCAAAAATGCTTGGTAGAAACCAAGCAGGACAGGAAATCACCCCACTAGCAGACTTTTACACCTCTCTTTAGATTCTTTAAAGTCTTCTTCCTGGAGATCCAGAGGTCAGGAAGGTTATTTTCATCCACACATTTAGGCTGTAGGTTCAACTAATAACTGCTTGAGCAAATCTGACACCACCTCCCAGAACTTGACTGCGGTTATCCTGCACCACTCCACCAGAGTTGTCAATGCATACCTCATTTAAACATTTCTAACAAGCCAATTAAGAGAGTTTATCTGAACTGGACTTAGTTCTGAAGTGTTAAACTCTCTGGACCAGTGTAGCAGAACATTCTTTCAACCAGGGAAGAGCACTGTTTTGCTATACTTGAATTGATATGCCAAGGTTTTGTGGGCACTATTGACTGTTTATAGCTACTGTGTCTGGTTTCTTTTTTGACTTTTGAACCAAATAACATAAAAAGAGACTTGGCAATCATTACTTAAGTACAGTGCTTTACAGTTGAACTGAACTGTCCATTTTCTCTTTAAATGGTTTTAACATATGGTTTTAACATATGGTTTGCAACATATAATTCAGGTGAATTTTCCTTGACTGACTGCAGTTCATGACTTTTCACACTTAAGCATTTCAGCAGGAGAAACCACAACACTAAATCCCAGGCATCTAAGGCCGTCACATTTCGCAGGATTATCCTAAGACAGCTGTGGTGTCATTTGCAAATTCTCAATGAAAGTGGTTTGGGATATTAAAGCAGTTGCTGAGCCTCTTACAGTAAATGCATTCTGTTCTAGCAGCCAAAGAGGTGACTAATGTTCTGTGATTGGTGGTTTCATAACAGGCCTCAGAACCCTTTCCCATTGAATGTACATATGCATATTTTACTTGGCATGTTGGAGATCCAGATGTTTAAAATAAGATTAGAAAGTACACTTCTGTGAAAGTGTATTCAGCTGTGAGTAAACTTTCTAAAATGCGTAGTCACCATAAATGCCAATGATAATAAATGAATAATAAATACTAAGAACTTGCTAATGAACCATGGTATGGGCCACAGTAAACAGAAAGACAAATAGACTGGCTCCCGACTGTAATTTGACCTTTATCTCTACGTGAATCCCTCTCAATTAATGATCCCGGTGTCTCAAAACACTGACAGGGACACTAAATTCTCACCCTTTGTCCAGTGTGCTAGGTTTGCACCGTAGCACCACAGTAGTACCTCATCCATGCTAAACCAGGTGTGCTGAAATGCAAATCCTTTGCTAATGCAAACTCCCTACCAGGTAAATTTCAGGCTGGCCAAAATCACCAAGCAGAAAATGCTTTTTAAATAATAGTACTTTCCTCTCAGTGAAGATGGGGTGAAAAATTGGACACAGGATGTGGACACAGTGTGAATTTTGTTCATAAAGGTTATGGGTTGAATCTGAAAAGAGTCTCGTAGTTTCGCAGCTGGTCGTCATACAGATGTGATTTTAATTTTCGGAGATTTTGTCATTTGCAGTGAAATTAATAGCTTGTTTAATGGTTTAATTAATTACCTGGCTATTTCATGAAATACAGATAATTTGGCGACTAGCTGTGTATGTTTGAAACTGATTTATCCTTTCATATATGAAGATTTTACATGAAGACATTCTTTGAGATTCTTTGTTGTGCCTTGGCATGTATTTTTCTCCCATAGTGCCTACTGTATTAGCAGACAATGGCATCTCGTTGGTTACATCAGCACTCTCAAGTAGCAAATGTATAATTCAGCAAGCAGTAGTGTAAGCTCTTTAAACTTCCTTTGTCCTCGAGAGAGCCAGTGTCAAAATCTTAGCTTAGCAAATGTGATGGGGCAGCAAAAATGCTGCTCTGAGCGCAGAGTTGGTGTTCTCTCTGGGAATGTCCCTCTATGTGGGTAGCTGGTGTGGGCCACAGGGCAGAGCGGGGGATGAGGAGATGGGGGGAGTGTTCCTGTAATTGAGGGCAGAAGAGTACATAAAAGCCACAAAGGCAGGATGAACATCGTCCTACTTGTACCACATTACTTATGGTCACCTTCAAATTTTATCAGCCCCAAAATGTCATTTGGCAAGCCATCAAAAAATACAAAGGGAAAAAACATACAAAAAAAGAAAAGGGAAAAGAGCCTTTTGTATTTGGGATTAGAGTTTTTCCCCTCAGAATCCACTAGTTTCAAATAACAGAGCCTCTCATGTTCATGATATGCTCTGGCCTCTCCAGCCTTGCAGTCTCATCATGTTATTTTTCAACTTGTCAATTTTGCAGCAGAAGTGGGGTTGCCTGCTCATACCCCTCCGGCAACTCACTGTCCCCCCCACAAATTTGTGCAGTCCTGGCCCCCGCTGAGGTGGCTGCAGCCAAGAGGTCGGCTGAAGTAAAACGTGGCATCTGCAGTCCGGTGCTGCGTCCCCGAGGCTGTCCCCAGTGAGCCAATGGGAGGCCCGCTTGAGCAGTTGCCAAGACAGCGAGTGGAGGCCTGCTCTGCCCTTGTCACTTGGTGACGCCTTGATCCGGGTGGCACCTGGGTGCGTAGAATCGTGAGACAAACCTCTGCTGCTGCCCTTGTGGCGACAGCGTTTGATGCAGCCTCTCACGGCCCCATGCCGTTTGTCCGGCTGGTCGCAAGCCAAGCGAGTCACTGAAGGCAAATCAGTGTGTTCTGGTGACGGTATTTGTTTGTTGTACTCTCCAGCATGAAGTGGGTTTACTTATTTATGTGCTCAAATGTGCTGTTTTTCCAGTGCACAAGATGACTTGCTCTTCGTAGTGATCTTAGATGCTTCATTCTCTCAAATAAGCATCTAAAACTGAAGATCCGCTGTCTCATGGGTTCGTTTGACTTACGGCCGTTGTTTAGTCGGGTGATACTAAATCGATTAACAGCTAAACTCCCCTAAACCAAGTCCCTAGTCAATTAAATGCCAATTTGATTTGTTCGAAGGCCTTAATGCCGCTCAGCGTTTGCTTGCTGTGCACAGACAGACTCGCGGGAAATGTTAATCGCTGACCTTTCCTCCTCGCGACGTCAGTCCAAATACAGCACTTGGCTGGCTGTTTGCTAATCACATGGAAGGTGCGATGCAGAGTCACTCAGACAAGTGATGAGATAAAATGGAGCATCCCAAATCAGGGCAGCTGCATTTGAGATGCTTAGGGGAGGGCACATATGCTACCTGTTTGCCACAGAGAGGATCTGGAGCAAGGTCCACTTACTGAGGCACTGAGGCTGAGGCACTCTGTATATGGAGGGTGTGTAAGTCGGACATTTTTTTAGTCCTTTTATATTTTGGTGAATGAGATGGGGTTGAAAGATTTGTTGTCTACTCATTTCAAATTGGTGACATCTAACCACAAGTAAAGCTTGTGTGTGCGTGTCTTATGGTGGAGCCCTGATCTTGTGAGCCTGTGGTCTTGCTCCTTGTTTTAGAAATACATGAAAACTGCAGGCAGAAGACCATGTTCTTGCACACAGCCTCATCCCTATTACTTTTTGTAGGGAAGAATAAAAACAGGAGTCTGGGAAGTGGGTTTAACAGACAGTTCTCCTTGTTTCTGGGGTTGGTGCAACTGCAGGCTGAAAGACTGGAGCTAGTTCTTTGTGTGTGTGTGTGTGTGTGTGTGTGTGTGTCTGTGTGCATGTTGTGTGTGTGCTTGTTTGTGTGTGTGTGTGTGTGTGTGTGTGTGTGTGTGTGTGTGTATATAGGTGTGTTCACTTGTGTTCATTTGTGTCTGTGTGCACACGTGTTGTTTGCATGTCCATGCATTTGGGGTTATGTGCGTGCACATATGCGTATGCAAATGTGCATTTGAACGTGTGTTTTTGTACATGTCTGCGTGCGTGCCTCCTGCATGTGTCGGGAGACTTCAGTCGACTTCTTCATCAAACTCTGAGCTTTGCGGTCAGGGAAGCACTTTAATCTCTTAAAGGGTATTCTGGGAGGTGAGGGGGGTGGAGGGCCGGCGGGCTCTGGCAGGCTGCCATCCGGCGCACGGCATCGGCGAGCCTCTTGCTGGCTGCAGCCGGAACAGATGTGCTCTGCAGATCATTAAAACCCAAGCGTTCCCGTGGACAGACTGCCCACAGAGGGCCCGCGCTGTTGGGTCCACGGGGCCAGTGCCTATGACTAGGATAACTGTTATTGTTACTGCTGATGCGAGTGGTTTGCTGCTGCACAACAGTCAGCCCTCGGTCCACACGCGTCACAGTCTGGCTCAGGAATCCAGGGAGCTGAGACAGAAAAGTAACACTCAATGCTCCGATCAGCATTGGTTTCACAGGTTTGCTCTCTGTATTTCCCACCTTATTTGATGTTGAAATACTAGGGTTACTGATCTATTGTGTGCACTCTTCTCTGGGAAAGCTAACATTTTACATTTAACAAAAGTAACAACAACTCATAGCCCAATGGGTATTTATTCTCATGCACTGAAAAGATGGTTGTTTCATCTTTATGGAATTAGATGGTGAGGATCCATTTGTTATTGCTCATTAAACAATAAAAAAATTCTATTTTACAGTAGAATTAATTCTACAATAAAGTTTGCAGCAAAATTACATAATGTGAAGTGCTAGCAGATGTTCTCTTGTTAGGGTACTTGAAGCACAAACAAATGCTGAATGAAACAGCTGGTCCCTTAGATAAACTAGCTCTTTTAATCTGCAAATTAGGAGCTTCTTTGGCAATTTAGAAGAGCGTCTTTAAAATAAAGATTTATCCCAGATTGGTCACAGTTTACTCCTAAATCAGGTCTGCAGTTTCAATCAATTCTGATTGAACTCAGAGCTCCTATATAGATGTTTTCAGTACTTATACGTGAAGAACACATGAATTTGAGTAAATTGCAATGATAGTGTCCATACATCTGAATCAGTTCTTATTTTCATAACCCCTCTTTGGAGGTGTGGTAAGGAGGATAAAATGAATTACAGGATGGTGATGGGACAGTAGCAAAAATAAAATCAAACTCTGTGTCTTGCTGTTCATTGTTGAGGGATGTCCTGTGAGAATTTGCATTGTCATAATGTAGCTGTTAGTGACGTAATAATGATGATGTAGTGTTACATCGTTCTGCTGTAACTTTATGACAACGCTGTGCCAGGACTAACTTTCCCACTGTCCCAAAGCTGTGTCGCTGTGCCCGAACAAACGACCTGATTGCGATTTCAAGAGAATGCGATTTTCATTTCGTGCCCGAATTTCATTTGCATGAAGTTCTTCAGTAAACAAAAAAAGCTCTGTTTGCTCACAGTTTCTGTTTTCATTTTGCGTTGAGACACACACGGAATCAGATGGAGAACATCCCCGCTTGATACAGCGCCCGTGATGGAGTGTTTATGTGAGACGTGTCTTCGCCAGACAGCAACAAGCATTGCTGAAGGCTTAGAATTGACTCTGCTCAGGCGTGAACTGTCATCTTTTCACTGGAGTTCTGTTTTTGTGGCTATCAAACATCCCTTCGTAAAAGGGGACCTTGAAAATCCAAATGTCAGATTTTTTTTCCCAGCGTGAATGATGTGACACATTGTAAAGGACTCCCACGGTGTTCTGTATGTCAGGTGGTCACAAATACAATTTGAGGGATTGTGCTGTGATTTCCCTGCTATAGCAGTAAATCAAAAACAGGCTGGGGGGTCTTGTTTTTATAAAACTTGCAAATCGATTGTGTAAGTTAAGTAAAGTACAGGATGATGCAGTAAGTACAGGAGCAATGCTTGCTTCCCTTAAGATTTTTGAGTGGGCCATTGCTTGACAGATTTATTCATTTGTCATCTACAGTAGGAACTTTTTAATGTATACTTAAAGTATATGGATTTTGGAATATGCATTTTGCCACGGTTTTTTTTCACAAAAGTCCTGCTACATTTAGTAGGCTAAAAAACTGAAAGCCGCAGTCTAACTGCAGCACCTTTTGGAGGGCTATGGATGGGTGGGGAGAGGGGGAAATAAAAACGGTTTGCTACTACCTTGTGTATCTTCTGAGTATCCTCCACCCAGGTATTACCAACATTGAAGACTGGATCAGCGGGACAAGGATGGCGGGTCAGAGTGATAGAGAGGATCTCTCTGAGCTTCAGCTTGTTATAAATCTGACTGCTTCCATTTCACACCTCTCCCAGAAGGCTTCAAGGTAAAGCGCGGCCCAGACGTATTGCCTTGCAAGCCGTTGTTCCTGCTCTCTGGTGCAGATTTACGGCCGCCTGCGGAGTGAAACTCTTTCTCCCCCGTCCGTCACAATGTTGCTGTGTCCTGGCACTCGGTCACACGTCATCCCTCTCAAGGACCCAGGTCCTCGGATGCCTTCTGTCCTTTTCTCACTCTCCTTTCCCCCTTTGTGCTCTCTGGTACCATTCCTTCTTAGAACTTCACATCTGAACTTCCAGGATGGGCGAACATACAGGGGAGAAATTAGTATCTAGCAAAGGGTGCGTGACATCCTGAAAACTCATAGGCTCGTGTCCCACATGAATCGAGTGTGTGGAATATCTGCGGATGTGTGGGCTCCTATGCAGCAATGCTTTGGTGAAATCAAAGGCCTGTTTGTGCCAAGATGCATTTGAAGGAGCAACTGTTACAATAATAAGAGGTGGCATTGCAATGACAATATGGCTAATTGGGTTGCAGTGAGAGTACTTGACTGTCATGGCTTTGGCTTGAAGGTATAACACTTCAGCTGTACCCTTGAGCAAGGTGCCTTCACAAGAAATTACGCTGTATGCATAAGTGCATAACTGTGTAAGGCACGCTGGATAAGGCTGCGTGATAGAACAGTGTGGTAACAACAGAACTGGCTGACAAAGAGAATAGCTGGAGGTATACAAGTGGCTGTAGCCCTGTAGGTACACGGATATTGAGAAGCTGCTGGCAGCGTTTATTTTTTCACTCAACTGTCATGTTTATGTGTTCGCGGCTCACTGGTCCTTCGGCCCTCTCCCTTTCTCTGTCACTCTGTCTCTCTCTCTCAGATTAGCTGGAGATGGTGGTGTGTTTGAGGCCTGCCAGTGCAGGGTGATTGATGGGCCTCACCACTCACAGAGTTCTCTGCAGAGGTTTGCAGAGTGCCTTGCTTGGACAGGCTCATCCAAGGGAATCCTGATGTGTGTGTGTGTGTGTGTGTGTGTGTGTGGTGGGGTGGTGGGGTGGTGCGAGGACAGACAGCTACATCGTCTCACATCAGAAGCTCCACGTTTTCAGAAAAAGTGAATGTCAATTTACATTCCAAAGCCTATTTACATCAAGGTTTTTATTAACACTGGCCTGTGGTGTGCTATGTTATGCTGCTGTGTATGGTGTGTGTATCTGATGTGCTGTAACTGGGTGTTGTAAAATCTCCTTGGCCAAATAAAGATAGTGATGAACTGAGCTGAATACAGAGCCATGTTGTCACATTTTGAATTGTCTCAGATTTAAATCAGTATTTTTTAGGTGCAATAAAATTAGTTTGTTTTTTGATACAATTGCACAATAGATGGTATATTCTGATTGAGCATATGTGACATTTTTGTTTTTAATTTGTTGTGTATTTTCCATTTAAGATACCCCTCAATTAATTTGTGATTCACTCAAGCCCTTTCTTTAAAGCTACTAAAAGGTATAGTTCAGATCCTCTGGATTTATTTCATTATTTTGCTTATCCTATTATAGGCTCTGTACACCATTTGCTTTTATTGATTTTTGTTTTTCGGCCCAATGTTTTTCTTTTCTGTAACTTCCTTTGAAGCGAATTGTTTTAAAAGAACATAAAACGCGTTGCTTGTAAAAAGACCCCAAACAAAATAAAGGAGCAGGGAATTGATTTTATGTAACAATTGCCTTAAATTATGAAGCAGTGGTTTCAGAGGGGAGTTGTCGCTGTTTTTGTGCTTGAAACCGGGCTGTTAAGGAAGTCAAGGAAAACATTTCAACAGTGAAAAGTAATTGCTGAACCATTGTTGAATGCGAAACAAAAGCACTGTCAGGAATCTTTCCTTGGTAGTGGGGAGGAGAGGTCTTGATGATCCCTCAGGAACCTGCCTCCACTGGCAAAAGGGAAAGTGCAAGACAGTAGAGGATGCTGATAGCGCAGTAGGCCTCTGAAGAAAGGAAGTCATGTTGGTGCTGTTGCCAAGGTCGCCGCCACCTTGTAATAACTTGCACATTTAATAAACTCCCCAAGTGTCTTGTCAAGGTGATGAATAGCGAAGTCGGGCGGCAGAGTATCAGAGGAAACCACAGAAAGGGGGAAAGGGAGGGGAAAAGGGGAGTTTCTGGACAGAGGTAGGGAAACACATCACTCTGCTTGGTCCAGAACTGAAGCTGCACAAGTTTTAATATCACATTTTTCGGTACAGTTTCGAGATTATGAATCTGATAGTTTTTTTCTTTTCCCATACACTGAAACGAATTGTCTGTGTTGTAGTTTGTATGGTTGCAGTTCAGAAATAATAAACACATGTATAATGAGGAATGATTTCCTTCATTGTCCTGAAACCATTAGTTTAGTTTTTTGTACCATCTAGTCTTTTAATTACTAACAAAAACCTTGAAAAAAAATTGAAAACTTGCGTGTTGCTAGATGGACTGTTAATGATCAGTTCAGTGTAAAGGCTTGAAATTTCATTGACCAGACCAAATAGACAAACGTATGTCTCCTGTAAATGATAACCACACGTGCTCTCATCTCTCTGTTCTCCAGAGCCCTGTTCAGAGAGGGAGTGAACTTCATGGAGGTGAAGCCTAGCAACTTGGGCTCGTGGGAGATCAAACAGGAAGTGGTCCCTGGGAGTTCCAGTGTGTCCATTATCTGCCAGAGGAAACCAAGCTCTGTGGGGGACAGGTAAGGATCTTTCTGGGTTTGAACAAGGGCTTCCTTTCAACCCAACCTTTGTCTCAGAAATCATGTTTAATTTAAGTCCATGATTACCACCCATCTTCCAGTTCTGATATAGCATGCTTCTTTTTTTGCTACATTTAACTTCATGTCTGTAAAGACGACAGTTGTACTGATTTGTACCACAGCTGGCCACAAGCAGTCCTCAAAACAATTTGCTCACAGCTTGTTGCTGTGTAAGAAATATGGACACCATAAGCCAGGTGATCAGGTTGCAGTTGGTACACAGTATTTGCTTCTTCTAGGATTCAGGCTAGAGGAAATACACCTGTTTAATTACATTTTATTGCAATGGACAAAGAGGAAGCAAACTCCACGTGTAAAAACCATCCACTGATGGCTCTCAGCCTGTGAAATTGCTTGCTTTGCTGATGACCGAGGCTGTCAGGGTTTCACTGGGGGGCTCAAGCTGAGCAGGAGATCTCTGCCCTGCTGCGCAGTTTGGGAGCTCAGAAGACAATCACCTCATGGTTTTTGCCACCCCTTCAGCTGCTGTTCTAATAGGCTTGCATTCTGTTGCTCTCTCAGGGGCTTGGTGTAGCTTCATCCAACCCGGGGCTTTCCTCTCAAGGCCCGCCCGCCCACCCGCCGACATGGAGAGCTTCTAATGGGCTAGGTTGGGGATCGGGATGCCTGAATTTATGAAGGCCTGTCCCAAAGGCGGAGGCCACAGAAACCCCCTAGATGGGCTGTGTGGGAGATTTATGACCCCGTGTCACACTAAATCTGTCATATTGCCAGTAATTGCTCGGCCCCTGTGCTTTAGGTGTTTATGTGGAAAGGAAAATTGGTTCTTGGACCTTAATGTTTTTTTCTGATTCAGTTGTTGCAGAGAGTTTGCTGGTGACAGATTTAATAACAGTAAAAAGGAGCTTTATTTATTCTTAAACTCCTTACCCTCTCTTGAGCACCATCTACCTGCGCAGTGAGGAAACACACTCTGAGTTGATTAGCAGCGAGGAGGAGAAGCCGTATTGACGACTGACAGAGAACTAAGGTGCGTTGAAGTGGGTATTGATAGACCAGTTGCTTTAAGGTTGACCCGTTCCATATTACAGAATACCTGAACATTGTTTGTATAAGCTGAGCCATGCTCTTTCAATGCTATTTTTAATAATGCTCAGTTACAACATTTCATCTTTTCTCCACATTTCTGAACATAACTGACATTTGGTTACTAAATATTTGTCATTTCATTTAATAAATTGTGTTGCAACTGCATCTGCCTTCAAAGCAATATTGCAGGCATTCACTGATCATATACTCACATTTAAAACGTTACCACTGTGTCAGCTCCTCAGGCAAATGCAGTATGAGATGTGTTTCTCTGTTACAAAATGATAGTGAGGGCTCACCAAACAGACAAGATCAGACAGAGGTAAACCCAAGATTATTGATTTACAGTCAGGGTGCATCATGCAAGCATAGATTCCTGTTGCTCTTGTGGTTGCTGGCAATTGAAAGTTGTAGAAATGAAAGGTATCATGAGCTTATAGTAATGTATGGCTGGGGGTGGCTGGCTGGGGGGGTTAATGCTGAATGTGTCGCTGAAACCACAGTATTGATCGGCTGATGGCCACTGTAAATAGGGCTGAGAGAACCCCTGGCCAGATTCGCTAGAGCTACCTGCTAAAGCATCGCTCTCATCACTCTAGGGAAAGCTTATTAAGACCACCACCTGCAAATTAGCAGCAGGGAGGGGAAACAGTGTTATCTTTTATTTCAGCCAATACCAATTAAAATGGAATTATCTCTAGAACATGCCGTTAGTATGAATTGAACTTGAGAACTTTGATGGCTCCAAAGAATGCTGCAAATGTTACGTGCCTAAAGCAGCTTTCCCACCGGTTTTTGAATGGAAATGCACCAGTTAAACAAATGAGATGGAAGAGGGAATGGCGAGATAGTAAGCTATATGTAGAATTTGACAACAGTTTCAGCAGTAATTTTCAGTGATTTCACAAATCCTGTCACACAGGAAATAATTCCATCAGAATGTGTGGCATGTTTGGTGCTAATTACAAAATTAACTGATTTAAAAGTATCCCTTTCAATAGTGTTATGGTATGAGTAGTTAAGTAGTAAGTAATAAAATTAGCTATAAAACTTGCCTTAATCAGGTTATTCATCAAATATGAACCTCAATTTACTAGAATTTTCAGAACCTTAGAAAGAATATCTCATTGTGTGGCCTTTAACCTCACTGAGCTGTGCTGTGATTCCACCTGCCTCTTCAGTGATTAAACTGGAATTTATCAAGATGACTTAAAGGCCTTTGCAGAACTAAACCACTTGTGTGGGATGAACTAGCACAGCACTGTTGGACTGTCGTGGATAAACAGAAGGCATAAACAGTGAGGATCAGTTACTCTGTTCTCTGATTGGTTACTCTGCAAAACCAGTGAACATGGATCACTGCTCCAGTGGAATTGTAGACTTTTGTCCATCTGTTGATTCCAGAGCTAAAATAAGATGCAGGGTGGCAGTGTAACATAGTGGTTATGGAGCAGGGCTTTTAACCAAAAGGTTGCTGGTTCAGTTCCCCGATAGGGCACTACTGCTGTACCCTTGGTCAAGGTACTTAACCCCCCACCACCTCAGTAAATACCCAGCTGTATAAATGGATAGCATGTAAAATTGTAACTAATGTAAGTTGGTCTGGATAAGAGTATCTGCTAAATGACAGTAATGTAACATCATTTGCTTCAAATACCCAGTACAAATATACAGTATAAATGACCCAAGGCTCACAAAAGTTGCCATTAAAGCAAAGAGTGTGTTGTCATATTAGAGACAATGGAACAAGCTTAACTTATCTTTGATGAAATCCTGATGATGGATCACTCATGAAGAACTCTCCTTTTCTCACCTGTTGGAAAGGGATTTATTTGATCTTGGCCAGGCGGTTGTTGCTGTTTGGACATGTTGCACCAGTAGGAGAGGCATTCCTCTTTGTCAGCACATACTAAGAGTGATTGTTATTGATAAATTGGACATGATGGATTGCCGGTTGAATCTGATCACTCGGCCTGTCAGAATGGACAGCTCATGCATCATGTGTCTCCCTCTTAACCTTGATGTCCACTGAAATGTGTTCTCTGTACGTGACCCAATATTAGAGGAGCAAAGTTGCGGCTGTTTAGCAGAGTGAAGCAGAGTACAGTACCCTGCTTTATAAACAAAAGCCTGATTGTCTTTTACAGGAGGCGTGAGTTCCAAGGTGTTTCACTTTTTTCTTTAAGGTTATAAACAATTGACATGTATGTGGAAGCAACTTGTAGAGACAATTACAGTAATATTGCTTTCTTCTTACAGTTGTCTGAAAGGAAACATACACAAGATAAATATTCTGAAGTATTTTATTATTCTAAGAAAAACTTGTACTGCTCTCCACAAAATGTTTTATACCATTATTGTAAGAATCTTCAGAAGAAGCTTCAAGAGAAGACTTCAGAAGAAGTGCAAAAATATCAAAGCACATTTATGTACGTACAGTGTTTGAGACTGTCTCAAAACAAGAAGTATCTCCTTTTAAGGAGTGTATATGTGCAGTGCAAAATTTGCATCCCTCCCAGATGCCACGTAAGGTCATTATCTTCCTCTGTGGTATCTCCTCTTTCTGCTTGTCCAAAGGGACTTAGATTGAAGGGCAAAAGGCTTGAGGCTCGAGGCTGAAGGAAGGCACTGAATATGTTAAATAAAAAAAAAAAAAAAAATATATATATATATATATATATATATATATATATATATATAAATATAATTTTTTTTTTTTTTTTTGGCAGAAAATGTGTGACAGAAAGCGATGATCAGAACAACCTCCTCTGACCTTCTGTCTGGGTGAAAATGTACTTTGTAAAGTGTAAATGTATAAGTAAAATAATAAAATTTATAAATCCAACATGAATACTGACTATGTATGGAAAACCTTAAGGTAGCTCCGGCATAAACTGTATGAGGAATAGTGTGCTTTTGCTTTGTTTTCCTATGGCTCAATTTCATGGTCCAATTAGTATTTTTAAGACAGTTTGGCCGTAAAGATGATTCATGGGAACTGGTTTTATTTATTTGTATAGCCATACTTCTGTATTGATGGAAAAAAGTATCCAATGATAAATCAAGACTCACTCACAAGAAACTGGAGAACACCATTCCTAGATAGATAAAATCCTGAAGGTGTAAGATTTGCTTTTGTGACAGTAATTGACATACCTGAAAGATCCAATCAAGAAATTGTTATAAAAGATCCAATCAAGAAATTGCTATAATCATGTCCAATCAGTGGGCACTTCATACATAAGCTTGAATGAAAACCTGCATACCTGAAACTCTCTAGATCTCAATGTATGTTGACCATCCCTGCTACAGAACAATTGTTTTTGTTGGTAATAAGCAGTAGACTGTACGAGCAGTGATCTTTTATTATCCATGACTTCTGACTACTAGGTCAAGGAAGCTACATTTCATCACTCAGGGGAGTCAAAAAATGAAAGAGCCCGCAATTAGCTGCCTGAGGTTCTGAAATATGTATCAATGCAATATGCATGTTACAAGATATGCTGTGCGTGTGATCGTCCTGGAAAAGCGTTTACATGGGAAACGCAGGAGGTCGACCAGACAGACAAGTTAATTTACTCTCTCTCCAGGGATGAATTTGATGATAAGGCTTTCTGAATCTACATCCATACTTCTTTGAGGCAGTGTTGTACTGCTATACTGAACACAACAGCAATTGAGGTGAGCTGTGTTGTAGCATGACCTAACGGGCTTGTCACGTTAGAGGGCTGACACGAATATGGAATGAAACGAGAGGCTGAGCGCATGGAGATATGTTAATGGAAGAGCGGTTAAACAGCACCGTTCCAAGTGGGTGGACTGAAGGGTGAGTAGAGAACCAAGAGATCCACTCACCCAGTTGATTGCGCATTGTGTTATAGTAGGAGCAGTGCCCCTCTAAACAAGAACTGTGGCTATTTAAAATTGTGGACAAGGTCACCTCCAGGGGAGAGAGGGATTGGCGTAGTTTGGGATGCACCGGACAGGGGAGAGGGCAGCATCAGGGCTGGGAGAGGGCCTTCCCCTCATTCCGTGGTGGCAAGTGCGATAGACTGCTGGATCACGAAAAAGATGGAAAGCACTTCATTTCAGAGATGTTTCAAAGTACTGTGGGGTGTCTGGGTCCCTGAACCTGTCTAAAAGATGGGATTAAATGAAATGCCAAGCTCTGTGCATGCTAGATTTCCCAGTATCGGCACAGAGACAAACTGCAAAACTAGGTACAAGAGCAGAAGTACAAAATCTATATTTATAGAGTGCATCAAATCTACCAGACCCACATCAGCCTTTTTTTTTTCAGCTGGGCATTTCTAGAAGGTTATGGAGACATTGTAAAATGTAGCCAGAGCATGAGTGACTGCCGCTGACATATTGGAATTAAACACCACAGTATGTCTCTGAACCACTCAGAAATGATTCATCTCAGCTTATTTTAGAGAACATTATATTCTGGGGGTTCAAAGTTGTGATATATTTCACTCACATTTGGCATAGTTTGCTGTGAGGTGGCAGAGATACACTGATTACAGTATTTCATATGTCGACCTTACTGGCACTAATCAATGAGCAAATTTTTTTTTAAGTTGTGTGAATTTCAAGTGGGTATTGCATAAATGAGCCCTGTTGTTTCTAAACACCTTCAATGTCAGAAAAGAACTCTAATGACATATGTTAGTTCATGATAAAATATTAGTTATTAGTAATTATTATCTTATATATACTAGATCTGTATTTTCCTTTATATATGTGATGCTTTGCAGATATTGGAGAGTTTACAATCAGTGCAATTTTACAATATACTCCACAACACTGTAAAAGGTTTCATATATGAAAGTGGTAATATTAGTTTTTTGTTATATAATTGTTTTGTATTTGACACACTTTTTATTTATACACTTTTTATTCTTCGCTTTTTCAATTTCATATTTTCACATATAGTAGGCCTTTGTTGAGAAAAGCTGTTCATATAACCTGATTAAAGGAATCCCAAGTACAGTATACCATTTACAGACAATACCAGGTTGATCATAAAATAGTGTTGGTTTAAATATTTACCCTGTGAGTGAATGGGAATGTTTTAGAGCTGTGATGTTGGAGGGAGAGGCCTGGGAATACTTCATGAGGTGACACACGGTCAAGTGTCTTGGAAGACCCTCCCTTTGGGAGTCCCTCATCTTTCTTTGGGCCCTTGCAGAGCATGTGCTTGTTAAGGTTGTGGAAGGCCCTTTGTTTTTATTCAGAAGGCTTGCCTCCAATAAACTGGGGCGAGTTGACCAGAAAGCAACCTCCTTGAATTGCGCATGACCCCTGGAGCTTAGCCCAAATGGGCTATTCTAAACTCAGTTGGCCCACGTTCCTGAAGTTGCTGGCCAACTGGCCCCAGGACCTCCTTTTTGCATACGGTTAATGTGAAAATTTGGGTTTGATGCTGCAGTGTTGGAGTTCAGTGGGAGAGGGTGGTGGTGTGGAAAGGGGGGCTTGGGGGGCACAGAATGTTTGCCTGTGCAAAAGCCAAACTCCCCAGTCCACGTGGCTTTGATTCACCCTAACTGTAGTGTACTTTGCCCTTGAACTTTGAGGAGCAGATTAAACAAGTGGTACATTTTTTTTTCCAACAAAACAAGAGCATCTGAAAAGTGCAACAGAAGAAAAGTTTAAAAAAAACTTTAAACTGAAAATTTCTTGAGGGCCCAAGCATCTTTTCTGTATTCTCTGCTGAGTCAAATGACCACTGCATTGTGATCTTAGACAGATTTACTTCTGCACTGGACACCCAGATGGGTCTACAGGAGACCCTCTCCCCTGCCACAGAGATCTCACCGACAGAGGATGTGGCCAGTTTGTGGTTCTGGGCCACCATCTAACACCAAGCTGGAGGTCATGGCTAGGAATGGAGTCGATGGTGCTTGTGCCTGCAGTTTTATGGAGCATGCCTAAAATAGCTTCGGGCTGACTGGCTCTCCCTCTGCACGGCCGACACGTTACCCTCCCCCAGAGACCCCGCTGTGGGGATGTGGCATAATTAAGGGCCTCTCTCTGCGCTCCTCCTGATAAACCCGCTCCTAGGAGGGTAGGTTTCACTTTTTTGTGCATTAATGTCAGATTGAAGCCACTAGTGTGAGGGGCCTGAAGTCCCCTGTGTCAGGTGCTTTAATTTCCTTCTCTGTTCCCCTGAACCCTTAGCAAATGGTGGCAGTGTTGAGACGCCTGCTTTCTCCGTTAATTAGGCTTTTCATCATCCAAATCAAACAGAAAAACCCATTCCGTGTTTGTGACCTCCAACTTTCCTTGTGTCCGGGTAGGCCCTGTTTGGGGAATTGGAGCTGGGAATGAAACTTCTTCTTGCACATTTTGATTGCAATTGTTTTGTCTCATAAAACCACAAGCATTTCTTATGGCCCAATTCCATGAAGCAGACAGAAAGCAGTGTGCACATTGTAAACTTTGCTGTGCGGAATTGTACTAAGTAAATAAATAATGTTGCATTTATAAACATTTTATATACTGTTTGATTTTAATAGTTGTATGAAGAGTGCCCAATGCCCACTAACTGAATTACTGTCAAAAGAAATTAGGTAATTGATTAATCATTTATTGGCAAACATATTGAGTCTGTGAAGTAAGCACAAATTTATTTATAGTGGTCTAAATTATTTAGCATGGCAGTCTAGTTAGAATTCTTGTAGACATCTATTTGGCTTTTGGGGACATTTTATTTTGTTTGATGAGAACAATTACTGTTTCGCAGAACACAGATAACCCCTTGGTAATTTCTCGTGGGTGGGTTTTTATATCCCGCTCACCCTGTGGGCAACACATTCATACATACATTCACACACACACACACACACACACACACACACAGTGCACTGCAGCACAATACAATCTGATTCACAATCATGCTCCAGTTAGTCTTTTTACTTTGCTGTACGTTTACAGCTGATCACAGAAGCAAAAAACAAATGCTGAACTGCACCTGTTATTTTTGCAAAAGCCACCAACAAGGATGCATTCCTCTCCTTGTTGCATGTCACCAAGTGCATACTAGTTCCCATATGACTAACTCTGACAATACCTCAGATGCCTGAATGTGTTATTAAAGGGGGCAAAATTCTGTAATGAAACTATATAAGACCAAAGTCCTGACACATGGGGGACATCCTATGATGTTTTCCTCATTCTCCAGCTGATGTGTGTTAAAAGGCCTGATGCTGGAGTAGTTTAGGAGCACAGAAGTTTACATAAGTGCTTGTAAGAGTGAATGCTGTGTAGTTGAGTACCTTTGTCCAACGTACATTTACAGTTACTATTTAGAAAAGATTTGTATGGTATACAGTATTAAGACTGTGATAATAAATAAATAAGTAAATAAATAAATAATGTTGATGATGTATTCACAGTGCCTTTCCAGGGTCCAAAAAGCATTAAACAGTGAAGGGATAAATCATCCCAACCACAACCAATGGTATACCATCCATCTGGAGGATGCACAGCTGCCATTTTGCCTCAGAATGCCCTTGGCATATCACCTGAAGTGGAGAGAGAAGGAAATATTTTAGCCATTATTACATTGCCAGATTGAAGATTGAGTCTGATCAGGGATTTTGCCAGGGCACCAGGGAACCCCCCCTACAAATGTCACTGCCAGCAGCAACCTGTTTCCTCCACCCAAGTCCTAATCAAGTCCAGCCCCACTTAGCTCTAAGCATAGAACAGGAGAGGACTGGGAAGGCTGCTTCACTGTTTAATCGAAAAAATTGTTGTATATAGCCCCTTTACTTCTCTTTAAAATTCATTTCATATCTTCCAGTTTATTTGTTTCTGTGCTGCATATTGGAAGTTCATTTATTGCCATCTGTGGTTTTGTTATTAAATATCTTACATTTGAATTTTGTCCTAATTATTAATGTCTGTTTCATAAAAGAAATGCTCTTCATTGGTTCACTTCGTCTATCAGATACTTCCATCATTACCGCACTCAACACAACATAATCGGTCAGACTCTAATTATTATCATTTTTTACATTATTACTATTACTATTATCCATCATTATCATCATTATCATTATTATTACTCAGTGTATTACTAGGAATTGGAGCATTGGTATAAGTATTAGAAAAGGTTTCAGTCTTATGCCATGATTATTACTATTATGATAAATCATATGGCCATGAGAATAATGCCGAATGTAATTATTATAATAGGAACACAAGCCAAACAGCATCTTGCTCTTTAGTCCCATTGGACCATTATTTTCAAGCAGTGCCCTAGAATATACACTCACAGCACTGATAGAATGTATTGATACAGAGATTAAAAACTTTGTTATTTATTGAAAACAGACAGAAGCCTCATTAACATCAATCAACATAGTCTGGGAGGATGGAATTGCAGTGGTGGGTCCCCAGTTTTTTTTTTACTTTACTTTTGAGCACTTGCTACATGATCAAACTTCTGTCAGTAGTTTGCTTTTTCTTCTCTCTCGACATGAAAGCCCCTTTGTTGTTTCACGCCATGAGTATCCAAATAATTCAGACAGATCGAACAGGCACTCAGACAAATTCTGTCTCAGGTCCCCGTTTCAAACATTTGCCGTGAATCGCGAGTGGCTTCCTTCCGCCTTTCCCCCGTAATTAGGTTTGTTTTTAGTCCTGCATAGACACAAAAACTGTAAACAAGGAAGAAGTCCTCCCTGTAGTCATTTGGGGCTTAATAAACATCACCGGCAAAGGGCGATAATGCAAAGCATAGTGGAACCATTTGGCTGAAAATGAAATAAAGTGGAGTAATCACATCCAGAGCCAGATTTTAATTCTGCACCATTATGCACAGGCCATAACTGTCTTGCTTATGGTCTGCTGTGTGACGTATTTGGCTGAACAACAAATTGAGAAATAAAAGTGTAATACAAGTGAAAGAGAAATCTAATTGTCCAGAAAATATTAGTCATCTGTTAAATTTGAACTTGTTTATAATAAATAAATGTGGTATACCTTGCTTTTTATCATTTGGTGGTTACGCTTTGCACTACTTGGACAATTGTAATAATAATTCAAAATGTAATTGCCTTGTAATCATTAGCAATGACTATTACAATGTAAAGCATTGCATATGACCATTCCAGTGAAAACGATTCACAGTACCATCAATTTTAACTAAACAAATTTGTTTTTCTAGATACATGATATAGTATGATCAGTAACTATGTATAAGTGGTCCCTTTTATACCACAGTACATTCCTGCAAACACTTCAAAATTTAAAATTATTTTACCCCAGATACATCATGATGTGGAATTCACATTCTTGAAAAACAGGCTTGAAATCAAACATTTCAGGCTATATTTGATCTGTAACAAGTGTTTAAGTCCATTCAGGCTGCATGCTACCACCTACAACTTGTATTGAATGCAGGTATAAGTATATTTAAGGTTTTTATAATATGCTTGTTGATGCATACTGATCTGGAAATCTCTACTATTGGAAATCTATTGACCATGTTCTGTCCTACAAGTATCCTGACCTATTGATTGATGGTAAACCCATATTGATAACCTTGTAAAGAAACTAACAGTGAGACTGGATCAAATCTCACTTCTTTGAAGCCAAGCAGAACTGTTTTTGTACCTCTGATCAGCTGTGCTGACATTATGTAAGCATGCTTCTTCTACGGTTTTTCAGAGTATATCACTGTGCTTATGTTTTGTCATAAATGCAGGGCCACTCGCACATCATTGCCTCCTTTATTGGGGGGCTGTATCTCCATTTTAATTAGTATGCAAGATAAAAATGAGTACCTTTGTTATCCTCACTGAATCAAAAGCATGATCCACAGTACTGTAACTGAGTAATGCTTCTGTTTCTAACTGTTTCCATGCTCTCCACATATCCATATGCTGTTATATTTTAATGTGTGTATTTGAAACTTTGGACAGGGCTCCTTTGCAAAAAGAGATTTTATTTCTGGTAATTCTGGAATTCTGGAATTTTTCTGGTAAAAAAAGGGTAAATAAATAACTGAAATAATTGTGGTGGGTGTATGTGTGTTTTGGAGGATTGCATGTGCCTTGCCCTGCACTCCTGAGTGAGTTCAGTGGTTCAGATGGTGATGAGCAAAAATGTTTAATTCCTGACTACTAAAGTTGGGTGTTAAAAGGGAAAAATGCTAATGTGTCAACAACAAAAAGACAACAACAGTATTGGCGTAGTTATGGTGGCATTGCTGTAATGGCTCTACATGTGGATATTCATAAACTGGACTGTCATGAAATGCATTTACATTCAATCTCCATTCATTTATCATGAATTGAAATACAGGATCTCAGCAGTCAAACATACTTCAAGACACAAGGCAGTTCTGTATCTGTAATTTATATGTGAACACAAGTTGACATATAAATTGATATGCAATTGATATTTTAATCCTGAGTATATTCACATCTTGCCCATGGAATTCTTGAATTCTCACAGAAATGATTAATGACCTGTAATGAAATACAAATTTTAAAATGCTTTAGTTATATTTAGCTTTAATTACCTGTACATTGCTGCATAACTATATGTAGAGCACACACCCAGACACACATAACACACATGTTGTTCTGACAATAACAGTTTGTTATTTTGTGTTCACCACTCTGACAGTTATCAAAAAATGTACTGGTGCCAGACAGGAGTGCTGGTAACAAGAAAAAAAATCCCAATCTTCATGTTCTCATGAAAAAAAAAAAAATCTTAACACCAGCACAGAATAAAGGACATTGTCTCTGGTTAAATCGTTAATTTTAAACATAGCCTGTTCGTAAATTAAACCATTCCCCCACAGGAAAGGATGGGTTTGGTTTGACAGGGCACATATTCATATTTCATAATGTAGAGGGAAAAAACCCTGCCAGACGATCAGTGAGTCAGTCAGTGAGTAAGGAACATTACCATTTCTAGGACTGCTTAGTCAAAGCCAAAAATACTTGAGATGAAACAGTTTGAAGACTTTAAATTTACATTTATTTTCCATTACTCTTCTGAAAGTGAGTTTTCAGGCACATCTGCAGACAAAGGAAGCACTTTCTGCTTGCAGAGATGGGAGCAGGATAAATGTAAAAGCTTAGAGACGGAGGCTGAAGATGATTTGATGTCTGGTCAGTGGATTCAGACACGAAACTCCTATGTGAAGACCTTGTTATACAATTTATATGCCACATTCCTTGTATCTATTAAGAGAGTGGATTCAGGAGGAACCCATAATAACAATAATTCAGACCACAGATGTGCATATAATTAAGCTTCATTATGTTGTATTAATACGTATAATATCTTACCATAAAATATTTAAATATTTAAAAATAGACTGGTTATTCATATTATGTTTATATCACGATAACATCAGTGTCGTAGTATGTTTTTCTATTTTATATTGCAATAATGAATATCTACATTTGAGAGAATTATATGTATTTACATGAAGAGAGTCCAGGTTTCTCTTCCTTCTGTCCGTGTATCTTATTTCAAGGGCAAGCTCCAGTCCTTGCACATCGGGATTTCATTCTCTGATTCAACCAACATAAAGCGGAAGATCCCATTTGCTTTGATAAGATTGGTGTCCTGGTGGCAAAGTGCTTTGACAGCCATCTTAACAGGTTTAAGGCAGGTGACAAGCCTATTTATGAGTCTGAGCTCCCTGTCGCTCACCAGCAGTGATGGATTGACATCAAGGAGAGACTCAGATACTGGCCAATGTATCAGATCATAATGCTCCGCCACATCAGCCAGGCTTTTCTGTTGTGTGTGATTATAGATTGCTCCCCATCAATTCACTTACATAAGCCCAGGGCTTGTCCTGGCTAACCCCAGACTTTTGAAAGCACCTTGCAATCTGTGTAACCTTAACTGAAGTTCAGCTGATATCTTCTATTGGATGGTTTTGAGGGATGTCAGTTCCCTTTCAGTCTTCTATTTCACAATCTTCCTCAGTTTCCTCTCAACTTCCTTCTCATTTACCCTCACAAATGACATGAAGGTGAATAATTTACTTTCACCTGAGCAGTAGAAAACAGTCTGTACATCCATTAATTCAAAGATTAGTTTTAACGATTATTTTTAAGGGCTGTGATGTCACATAGCACACCCACAGTGTCAGCATTACATGAAACATATGTACTTTGTTTGTGCTACATTTGTGCTCACCTGCGCTGTTTGAGAGAGCATATCTTCACCTTATTATGATTATTGTAATATCTAGCATCCTTTATGAAGTGTGTAATGTCACTCATCATCTCTGTGTCATCAGACTCCCATCAGCATGGCTCATTAATTTGTGCTGCCTATGTGCTTGTCTGTGCTGCAGAAATGAACTTTTTTATGGTGGTAGCAGTGCTTGATAGCTTTTGAAAGTTAGGCAAGACCATTCACTACAACCATTTTTTTCATTCTCCAGGCCTTCCTCTGTGTTTGGCTGACTGGAACTGTTTCAAACCTTTATGCTATGACTGTAGATGCCTTTGCATTCCATTCATAGATATTCCTTTTCACTTTTCGTCTCATTTTGTACCACCTTGTGTGCTTTATGCCACAGATATGGGTCATTTTAAACCTCTAAAGAACATGCTCATGGAGGAAGACATGGTTTGGTTTTTGGAGTAAGCAGTTGGGCTGAAGCGGGTCTGTAAATAGTTGCTAAACATTGCAGGATGTTGGCTAACAACAGCATGTCCACAGTTAACCAGATAATGATGCACAGGGAGCTGGTAAAACACATGTAGGATAAAGTTAAATTTAGCAAAAACAATGCAGTTGTAACATTAGTTAAATGTAATTAAATTGTATGACCGTCAGTCACTGACAGTCGCCATTGTCTTAATGACCATGGTAATACGAGATTATAAAAGCATATCCATCTCCACTGATCTCAGACTGACATGAATAAAGTATGATTAGGGTTGTTGCTTTCCTCCTTGAATCTAGAAATGCATTTGGTTTCCCACTGTGCAAAATTGCCAGCTAAGGCATGCTGTTTGCAAGAAAATAATAATGTGATTTTTTGTCTTTTTTGATAAATGAGAAGTTAAAATTTTAAAATCTTGTATACCTTACTTGAAAACAGATAGACACAACAGACCAAACTACGTAATATGGCCCCTCTGATGTCACTGCCGACTGATCAGCTTCAATTCATTGGCCGGCAGTAGGATGAACCTGCCTGATAAATGCACTCAAGCACCCATTAAGGTCTACATGCAAGGCCAATTTGCCTATATTTGGCTTTGAATCACTGCAAGGCACATCACTGGCTGTGGCAGAAATGCACTCGGGACTAATTATCAGGCAGGTGCGATTCCTGATATTTCCATCAAAGGACAAACAAGCATTAACGAGCATTTGCTTGGGTTTTGGCTGTTGCCATGTGATATTCCTGACAAAACACTGCTTGCACTGATTGTGCAGGGAATAAGCTATCTATAGTTTCAGTTGCATTTCAATTCAGTAGGTAAAAGGAGGTTCAGGTGATTTTACATGGCCAAAAGCAGAGAATTTACTGGTTAGTCTCTTGCAAAAAAGGGAACAAATTCACAGTTTGTACAGAAATGTTATTTCACAGTTCACTGTAATGAGTTAATCAAGGAAAGACTAGATTTCAAGACTTTGTGTAATAGACTGTAATCAGGGGCTGTAGACAAAACCATTACTGTAATGCAGGTCTTCAATTATTTAAGTTTGACTACAGCTCAACTCAAAAGTGCTGTCTACTTTATTCTGAGTAAGAGTGGAAGGAGTTGATATTTTGAAAACGAAATGTCCTGTAATCACACATCTGTTGATGATTTCTCTGTTTTGGAAAAAGAAAAAAGTCTTAAGTGGTTGGCAACAAATATAACAGTAGAGAGATGTTTTATGTTGGAAGTTAAGCAAGAAAACGACACAATGAATAAAAGCAACGAATAAAATTGTCACACCTGTGAGGATGTTTTTTGGATTAAAAATGAAATCTCTATTGCGTGCACTCTGCTAATTTTTTTTCCTCTGTGCTCCTATTCAGTTACATCGGACTTCTAAGTAGATTTCATTGTCTGCGCTTTCAAAGCATGAAGTGCTGTTTAGGTGTTAAAAACAACAGTATGGCCCATAAAATATTCAGAACGCATTGAAAATGAAGAGAAGGAGTCACACATGCAAGGCAGATAGGTCCAGATATGATTACGCTACCTTGCTGTGTTTGTTTGTTTGACTGAGGGAAGCACAATTATCATTTATATATTCATATTGGCAAATCAAACCTCAGCCTGGCAGCCTGCATCGATGCTAATACTCACACATTCTGGGAACGGATGACCCTGTTAGGCTTTTACTGTTGCAATATGGATAAACTGGCACTCTCCTGGGTTCAGCAGTCCCATCCCACCTGCTTTCCCTGAAACCTTTGGACCAGGAGTCCAGGGTCCCAAGGGTGGCATGTCGTTACTTTTTTGTGCGTATTTATGAACATGTAAAATGCGACAGCCCTGCGCATCACAACATGCCATGCAACACTGTAATTGTTACGTGTTCTTTTATGCATGCAACCCAGAGTGCTGCCTCCAGAATGAACTCTCCTCTGAGTTGTCTTCCTCCCTTTATGTTTCCACTGAGGCACGCCTAGTCGGCTGGTTCACACGGCGAAGATGAGCAAACAACCAGAGGTTACAGACAGTTTGCTCATCACACATGCATGTCACACATATGTGTAACATGCAAGCAGTGAATGTGTACAGCCTCTGCCTCAGCTAATGGCTTTTTGCTTGCAAAATGTGCCCTAAACGTGCTTGTATATACTGCTGTGTTAATATACACTTGCTTTATGTATGTGTTTTGACTGCTAACAGGGTCTGAGTTGGTAAAAGCTGAAATGGTGAGACAACTCCCTTGAGCCAGATGCACTCCTGTCTTCAGACTCATCTAACGCTGGTCCACCTCCCTGCCTTCTTTGGCACAGCCGATCCTTCATATCCAAACACATGCATTGCGTTGTCTCTCCTCATTAGATCAAATAGCGCTGCAGTATTTGTGAGGGGTTTCTGTGGCTTGGCCACTTCCAGATGATGCCGGGAGCGAAGCTGTTTTTCTCTTTAATTATTATCACTGTGCCAGTGGAACAGGCGAAATCCAGATGGTCCCCCATGCATGAAATTAGTATCTGAGTGAAGCCTGGCTCATCATTACAGTATGTGAAAAATTGGATCTGTGTTGGTAAAGTAAAAAAAAAATTAAAAGTTGTGCCGCTCACGGTGGGTATGTTATAAAGGGTGTTCCTTACACGCTAATAGTGTCATGTATTATGCGTAAAATAAGGGTTTGCTGGTTGTCAGGCTGTACTTGGCAATACTTTGCATGTGAAAAGATATAATTGATCCTCAGCCAAGACATGCCAGAGTTGTGTAATGATCGCGGGCCATTACCCAGTTTCCCCAAAAAACAGTGCCCTCATTTACATGCCTTCAGGCCACATCAGGCTGCTCGCAGAATCGAATGCCGACGCACATTAGAGCAGAAAGGGGAAACGTTAGGGAGCGCTTAGCGCTAAAAAAAGGCAAATCGATGCTGCGCCTGACAGAAAAGTGGACGGGCACAGAGAGCGAGGGGGACGGGGAGCGGAGAGGTGGCGCATCTGTATGCAGGGTCTGGCCCTATTCTGTCTGCAGCCTGTCTAATTTCTGAGGCGCGGTGTGGACGTTGGCCCAGCGTTAAAAATCAAAGCAGGTTAGAGGCAGTCGCAGCAGTCAAGGCTTGCGACACTGTGACGGTGCGTTTCGAGCGCTGTTAAAGTGTGCCTTCACGTTGGTCCCTTCATGCCAGTGCATCCGTAATCCAGTTTAACGTGACGGGCGAATCAACTTATGAGCGCAGTGTTTCAAACGCCGTGGCATAAATTGAAATGGCACATGATGACTTGACACCTCTTTGGCGGGCTGCGTTATTGGATCCGTCCGGTGGATGTGGAGGTGTGCGCCGTAGCTGCCGCCTTTTTATTGCTGTTGACGTGTCTCCTGATGTTGCTGCTTTGTCTCAGTGCTGGCTCTCGGATGGACACAGTAGACCATTGCCATGGTGAATGCACGCGCACACACGCACACACGCACACACACATGCTCACGGGTGGTGTGAAGAGTTTTCACATTTAATCCGCCCAATGTTGTTGAAGGAAGGAGTGCTTCCAATTACCGATCTATTTGCATTGGCCTTCATAACAGATCTGACAAGAGTGCTTCATTATTTAAAGAGCAGTCATACCATTAAGGTTTTAACCTTTGCGGCATGGTGAGAACGCATTACCAATAGAAAAACAACAGCCAACAAAACGTACGGAGCAGGCTCCGCATTGTGGCGGCCTTTGAAAGTGACTAGCACTCACTGATAAAAAAATAAAATAAAATAAAAAAAAATTAAAAAGAACATTCTGCCAATATTGAAGTGGACTTCTTTCAGTTGGAATGGTTAAAACCTCGCATGGCTTTGATTTTGGTCTGATGAATCATAATTTGTTTTCGCTGGCGGGTAAATGTTCAGTCTGTTGGGTTTGCCACTCTTAAAAGCATCTCGTTGCTCAGCAAACTCTGAATAAGTAACAGGATTGAATCCGACACTCATTGTCCCTCCCCAATCTCATGTGCAGCCGCGTTCTCTTAATTTTTCAGCACAAACAGTGGAATCCTCCCAGACGGTAATGTGCACCCCTGAGATTCTCTGTCACTTTTCTCATATCAGGGGGAGGCCAGTCTCACAGTTTCATCCATGGGTGAAAGCAAAGGAGGAAATTCATTTGTTTGTGTTTTTAACAGAAATTAAATGACAGTACGCATGAGCAATGAGCGCATTTAAACGCACAGTGTGACACATTTTTAATTTGGAATAGAGGGCATTTGCACTCCTGATAAAAAATAAAAGGCATTTATTCAAATTTGAATGTCCTGCTTGGCTTGCAGTGCAATTCAGTTTCATTGGTTGCAGACTGTTTTGCCCCACCCCACTTTAAACATTTACCCAGAATATACCGGTGCTTAACTCTCTGCACTGAATTCTCTGTCTTATCCCATTTAAAAATGTAAATTTCTTTTGATAAACAGCTTTGTTTGCATTATGCTTGCTCATAATACTGTCTGGCAACCAAGATGTTCCAGGATCTCATCACTTCAGTCCTTCAGGCCGTATCAGTATGAATTGTTTTCGGGGGTAAATTATGTTGGTTAACAATCTGCCTCCATTTCCTTAGCTTTAATTCTCTACTTATGCAAAACAATATTCAGAACAAAGAGGGAGATAAAAGGATGAGATTCCACCTTTTCAAATCTTGGCCAGTAAAGCTAAGGGTTATGTGCTGATACATTGCTTTCTGTATTGGCAATAAGGTAGTAATTTTAAGTCTTGCTTTAATGCACACTACAATATGATATCAGCAGAGGCTGATGGTAAACTGTGTGCAATAATAATGAAAGGGTTTGAAAGCAGTGGGGGTGACCCTTGGAAGTTTGAAGGTTGTGCTTCAGTAGATTCTTGAATCATAGACACATAAAAATATTTCTCTTGTGTTTAAGGCTCGGAGTAAAAGCTCTGCAGTATGACTTTAGCCACACATTGGGCTGGACTGGTGCCCTGGAGATACATGTTTTTCCATTAATAGCATTGCTCTAAATTCTGTTCGAGTTAAAATCAATAACCTTTTTCCTCAAAGAGGAGCACTCAGCCTGTGTGAAATGGACGGTCGAGGGGCCTGCAGTGCCACCTCACCCCTCCATCCTCCCATCCCTCCCGCACTCTAGCATGCATGCACATTACACCCCAGGCTCTCTCTGAAGAGGTCCTACTGTAGTGTTGCTGGACTTACGCCATAGACCTGTGGGCGGCTCCCAGTACCCCAAGTGACCTTTATTATGGCCAGCGCTTTAGCAGCAAATTAAGGAATTGGCAGTTGCTATTACAAATGCATTATGTCTGATGCTGCCTACCAGCCCCCGTCCACTGCTCTGTCCACAGACACCCGTTTGACCCAAAAACTTTCAGAGGGCCGCTGCTTTTAAACCAGGCCAAGCAGGCTGACATTAGCTGGCCTTAATTTAACGACGGGCAAGATCAAATCAATTTCGCTGATTAGTCAAGTGATAAGCAGCACCAAAACGATCTTGATGTCTCCCCTGGGGCGCTGTGGCCAGATCCCAGACCGGCACTCTAAAGTATGGAGATGGATTTTTCCATTCCCAGAGGAGATCCTTCCATTAAGAAGTCTTTTTCCATTCCCCTTCTGGAATGAGGGCTGGAAATTGGAAGGTTCAGCTATCATCACCTTCTGGGTTCCAGAAAATCCTAACTTACTTAATCATCTGGCCTTAGTCTATGACGATACAGAGTGTCGGCATTCACTACAGCCATTATTGAACCTTAATGCAAGTATCTCTTCAAGCATTATTTTTTTGACAGGACTTTGGTCCCTTCCAGTATTCTTTTACAATGGGCAATGGGCCTCTCAGCAGCATGTGCCAGTTTGACTGAGAAACTGAACTTCTTCACTTCCATTGGCTTTATGCTGGGGGCATCTGAACTGTTGAGCACTGGCCTTGATAAATATAAATGGCTATGATGGTAGCATCAGAGTTTTAATTTCCGCTGGCTTGTGTCTGGATCTGAGCCCCTCTCCCTGGCCTTGGGAGCACCTCCCTGGCCTGGTTATCAGAGTAGGCTACCCACTGCATCACCCTCCGTGTTCTACTGTCCGTTTTCCCTTTTAATTGAAAACTCTGAATCCATCCCCTGTCCTCCGGGGCCAGGCTTTTTTCCCCCTAATTAGTCTAAAATGAAATAGCTCTGTATTCAGTTTGATGTAGCTACTGTAATTGCCTGAGATGACGTGAAAGGCTGCCCTTGCAGCTGGCCAACCAGCGGGCTTGCTCCAATGTGGCTGTGCGTGATGAGGTCTTGTTGGTCCTAGGTGGTGGGAGGAGCTGTGAGATATGGGACGAGGGGCAGAGGGGTCCTTCCTCAGTGGTGGGGCAGACACTGACAGTAGACAGGCAAGGGGCAGGCTGAAGTGGTGCTCCCATGGAACCAAGATGTACCACAGCAGTCAGAGCGGGAATCTTTGGGGGGTTGGTGTTTCCGAGGTCTGAGTTTTCCAGTGACAGGCAGCCTGATACCTGGCCCAATTCAGTCAGTTTGATCCGTGCAGTTGCATGTTTTAGTCCCCGAATATACGCCAGTATTTATAGTCCCGGCAAGCGGAGATCGACCTCTTCGCCTGTATCACAGTATTTTCCCCCTCCGGTTTTTTGCTGCATATTACTACTGGGACCATTGGAAGCAATTTTTCTTGAAAAGGACTCATTGAATACAAACTTTCTCCAGGATTCATTTTTTCATGGTTCCTTAATTTTTCAGTGTATTTTTGACATTAAGGTTTACAACGTTTAAAATGGCAAGGTTTAAAATGGTTGCGTAAATGGTTGCATGACAATTGGCATTAAAATGTTTGAACCCATGATTATTAAAACATTGCCATGAAAAATCTGAATGTGTGAAAACATCTGCTGTACCACTGAAAGTACTGATACCTGAAATTTTGTGACTAGAGTTGTCATGTGCCCGTTGCCTACTGTACAACATTTTATTTTACTCTATTTAAAAATGAATTTTCCTTGATGAAAATATTTAAAGTTGTAAAATAAAAAAATAATATTTTGGTGTTAGACATCTGATTGATAATACTGTAGAGGAAAAAAATATAAGTACATATTTTAGGTACATATACATATTTTTTTTCTGAATCCCTAACTGTGAAAATATGTTTTGACTCCATCAAGGTATCCAACTGTGTGGGAAATTAAATCTCCTAGCACTTAAATCCTTTACTCATCTTCTCTTCCTTTTTAAATGTAGAAGAAATTTCTAGAGACATGTTTCTGCATTTTATATTATTATATAGTGTCAACCTGTCATGTACTGTATGTAAGCACACACCTGCAATAAAAGCTAATGTACTGTAACTGTGATTTTGCTTCAAGGCTGCTTGTTAGATAACAAATTGTTCAACTTGGAAGTACCACAGAGATATAGAGCCACTCTTTATCGTACCATTTCACAGATTTCTCACTGAAATGCCAATTTGGTGGTTATTCATCTGTGGCTCTTACTGGGGAAAGGTTTAACTCAGAATGGAAAGGAAGGCCCAAATCAGGTTTGGATTTGCTTCCGTGGAATTCTCCCTCCTAGCTGCACCGTGACATTCCTTCTGACACATGCCTGCCTCTTGAAGGGAAAGAGTTGTATATTATTTCATACCTAACCCTCTGTTGGACTCTTCGACATTCATAACAGGATAAGCTTTTCATTTTAGAGAGGGGGACTCATAAAATCGGTCCCCTGATTTTCCTTTATGGAAAAAAAAATCAATCGTTTACATTCTGTTTTCTGCATTATGTTGGCAATGAATTTTAAGCAGAGGGAGGCTTGTTGTTTGTGGCACAAAGGCCCGGCAAAAGAAAAGGACTCTATTAAACGTGCCTGCATACAAATGAAGCGGGCCCGGCACAAATGCCTGGGTCGAACTCCTGAGTCTAATGTGAGTCAATTTCCTGTCAACGGCTGGAGAAAAGCTAATTGTATTTAAACTAAGGAAATCGCAAGCACAAACTCGATTATGATATCGGTCTTGACTCTGTTCCCAACACTGCCGTATATTTATACAGAAGTTATTTTACTTTGTTGCCATCATTTGTTCTGCACACAGAGGGAGGGCCTTCATCAGCTTTGCCTTGTTGAGCTTCTTTCACTTGGAGCACCATTTTAATGAATATAGGATTTCTGGATAGGTGTCTCAACATTCCTTATTAGGGGACCCTAATTATTATTAGGGGTCTGTCCATCTGCATCCTGTTTCAGCAGATTCACAGTCAAACGAGTAAGCCCAATAAGTGTAGGATTGTAGTTAGTGTCAATACCTTTACCAAAGTATTACCCATTTTCTTCAAAATATCTGAATTACAGTTCCCACTTTTCTTCATATCCTCATTGATTTTTCATGGGTGGGAGGAAATATTGAAATACATTTACATAGAGTCCCATTAACAAATCAATCAGGTGAGTTTTCATCTCTCAAATGTGGCAGGCTGGCTCCTCCATGCTGTGTACAGGGACGTTTGACATGTATGCTTTTCAACAGTCCTTCCTTCACACTCACCTTCTGGCCTTGCACGCCCACCTGATAGATAACCACGTCCTGCCCCATTCTGGTCCAGCCCACTGCAGTATACTTCAGCCTCCTCTCCTCTTCTTACGTGGGAAAAAAAGAGGAGTATTTGATCCTGTGGCCCTAAATCGATATATTACAAAAGATAAAGTACATGTCAGTTCGGGACAGCTATTTTGTGTTTCTGGTGGGAGATTGGCAGGGGGGCGGAGGGATGTGGTGACAGATGTGTTTCCGTCACATATTCATTTCAACCCAGGGTTTTTTTTCCCTTTAACGCGCAACACTGCTGTTCTCATATTTTGAGCATGGTTATTACATGTTGCCTGTTTTTTTTTTTTTGGAGCGGGGTGGGTGAATTCATTCCTTTGCTTCATTTCAATAGCTTCCTTTGTTCAAATCTGAAAGTGGGACAGATCAGAATGGAAGGGTGTCTGGAAAGAAAATTGGGGGGAGGGGGTTGTGGTGAAAAACATTGCGAACCCAACAAAAGCCAGAGCCAGAGCCAGAGTTTTTTAGTGTTTAAAGAAAAGGCAGAGGAAGCCCAAGCACAGGTCCCTAAACTGATCGCTCTTCAAACTGTAATCTTTTGCTCATCTGCAGGCTTGTTTGATGACCTCTTGTGAACCCTCGAAACTTCCTTTCAAATAACTGTTTTACTACAAACCTCTCATATATCAGTGGATGACAGAAAATGAATGACTAATTGGAGCACATGCATGGCGTGCGGTAACTTTTGGTAAATTCGTAGGGGAAAAAGACAGATACACTTCTGAATTATCTTACAAATAATTTCAAAATAATGCACTGATGAACGCATTTAGCAGAGGTCTTTATCCTGCCACTCTGCAAATTGCCTTCACCCCTGGTGTGTTTTGTTTTATTCATTGCGCATTTACCTGCATTTTGTTTCCGCCACCAGCGGTATCACAATCAAGCTAAATACGATTTAATCAGAAGTTATTAAATAATGATGAGGTTGAAGGCTTCTTTACTGTTATTTTTGTCTTTAGTAGCACCATAACTTTTGGTTGGCGGGGCCTTTGTCAATGCTGAAAAGCAACCCTTAGAATGAGTAGGGGTACTCACTCTAAGTACCCCTACTACGGATGGACTAAATGTGATACACAATCTGCTGTAACCTGACCATTTTGTTGAATCTTTTCTGATTAAACTCGAAGCAGACAGCCACACTTGTGGTGTGATCAACAAAGTGCTTTGGCAAAGCATATTCCTGAGTGGCATGCATGTCACATGTTATGAGGTGATGCAGCGCTCAAGATGAAAAGCCTGCATGTCATAAGAGACCCATTTCCCTCCTGTAGTCAACCCTCTTCTCTTTTGCTCTTTGCTCATGTTTACCCGTGGTTCACCAAGGTGGCTGCTGCTTTTTGTTGGGCTCTGATTCGTTTGTTTGCTCTTCACAGCTCATGCCATGCATCCCCCCCCCTTCCTCCAAAAGGGCTGAGAGCATTTGCATGTATTTGCTTGAAGAGAGGGCCAGTGTTTGTTGGAGCGTGCTTCTTGTGGCACGGTCACAGTGGGGATGCCCAGGCCTGGACTTCTCCAGGGGTCTTTCAATTATTTACCACCAACACTTGGTGTTGTCAGGAGCGTCTGCTTTCCTCCCATGCTTCTAATGCCTAATGCTCTGCCTTTATTGGGTCATTCACACCCGGGTTCAGGCAGAGCTTGTCTTTTGACACACAGTCGAATGCAAGCATTATTTTGGCCGAGTACGGTTCAACATGATCACTAATCACCAGAATGAATGAAAAAAGTGTTGCAGTATTGCATATAGTAACACCTGGATTTAATTGTCAGTTGAAGTTCAGGATTGAGTGTGATTTCATCCACAGGACGATTTTGTGGAAGCAATGCTGCTCCTTTGATGAAAAACATCAGGGACTGTACGATTGACCTTGAGATGCATTTTAGGTACCTGTTGCATGATGTTACCGTATACCTTCCAGTTTTTTCCTTCTCTGTGAGTAACCAGAGGTCTTCAGACGCTCCATTAGATCAAGATGAAAGATTGATTATGCTGTTTACAAGCTACCTTGAAAGGGATCCATGAGGCGAGTGTGATTTGTTCATTCACTCGTGGAGGAGGAAGTGGTTTTCCATGTTTGAAGTTGTTTTTAGGGCCTGAAAGGGGAGTTTGTGTCGTGTAATGTCCTCTAATGTAAAGAGAAAAGTGACTGGTAACCAGCTGATCGCTTTGAGAGAAGTTGAAATGAATTCTCTGCTGTTTTTTTTTTTTTTCTCCCCAAGCAAACCAGGTGCTGGCTGAGAGCGTGAGGCTGCTTGTTTATGATCTCTGCTTGCTGTGACAGTGAACTTGAAGCCTCCACGTGGACAGTCAGCAGGTTTCTCATGCAGGCAGATGTCAGGAAGCCGAGCGTATCCAAGGGTTCTGGGAATTAGATGGACAGGAGCAGTTGATGCGCAGGAAGACACCTGTGTTGTACTGCAGAGACAGAGGCAGAAAGAAAGAGAAGGAGAAGGACAGAGAGTGATATATGGAGAGAGGGAGGGAGAGAGAGAGAGAGAGAGAGAGAGAGAGAGAGAGGTTACACTATATTGCACATTCCAGCTCTCTCATATGTTGTCAGCCCCCTCCCGGCGTTATGTCACGACTCACTTCTTATCGATCAACATTGTCCTTGCAAAAGTGCCAAAAATAGTCTTAAGTGGCTTACCTCTGAGGATGACGGCGAGTTTAAGTCACTGTTCCTTTCTGCCGTGTCATGTCCCTTAAATGCTATCAGAAGCGCATTTCACCTGAGACAGCTCGGTGCTTTCCCTCTTATTGGACTCCTGGAGTGGCATTAACTTAAGAGATATTTAAACCATTAGCTGCAGAGGAAAAGGTCTGTCATTTCATTGGATATTATAACACTGAAATAACTGAAAAGAGAGAACACTTAACCTGCAGTACACCACTTGCATTTCTGAATGTTTTAATACTGCTTGGTGAGCCTCTTTATTATATCTGATCTGTAATAGGGGATAGTAGTAGGGGATAGATCTGTCGGTCAGCGGTAAACTAATGACTTTGAAACACTAAATATAATGTCAAGAACCAGTGTGCCTAAGAGATTAATTTTACCATGACTTCAAGGAAGTATCGTTGACTTGCATATAAGACTGTATTCTCTCTTACCCCTCCTGGATCACGAGCCCAGCTTGGTGCCCATGCTGGCGTACACCAGGGGTTGTGCGATGATGCCATCTGATGTTCGAGGGTTGGTGTGCAGCAAAGAAAATAGAAGAAGCAACTCATTTTCATGTGCCCCAGACCTGGTAACAAGGTTGACACTGGAGCAGTTCAGCTCCCTTTATTTTTCTGTTTATTAATTGCATCTAGATAAAATGTGTTTGTTTCCTATAGTGAGGGAAAGCGACATGTTGGCCTCCGCAGTAGATTCGATGTGTTGTGAACACAGAGCACAAGGTTAAATCCTGATTTGGCAGGATCCCAGAGGATTGTCGTTTCCCCATGTGCTCAACACTTGATTTAATTGATGTGGGCATTGTGTGCATTGTTTCAGTGCACTCAAAAGCAGGGCTCCTGCCAATGTTGCTTTGTTTCTTATGTTGTGATTACTTGACATTATGTATTGCCTGTTAACATAAGCTTACAGAGACGGCCCTAAATCTCTCCATCCGATAACGTGTTTTCATTTGACAAAGAGACCAATTTGTGGATCACGGCTCTAATGGGCTGCATTGTCTCATTGGCAGAGAAGAAACGTATTTGCCAGAGAACAGAGGTCAGGGGACACCAATCAGTGTCCAATAAACCATGCAGATTATTTAAAAAATGCTGCGGTAGCCAAATCAAATTAGGCTCCTTGCCAGTGCTCGGGGCTGGATGATGGTGTGCAGGAAGCCATTACCTGGGCTCTGGAAGCCGGGGTTGCGCAGGTGGAGGGCATTGTTTCTTACTTTGGGCCCACGCTCTGCATGTAGGTGTGTGTGTGTGTGTGTGTGGTAATGTAACAATGTCTCTAATTGAGTTGCCTCATCAAGGGACTCACCTGCGCGTGTCGTGGCTCTGCCGGGAAATTACATCCTCTCACATCTCTATTTATTTCATCTAGGATGTTCTTTTTGCGGAAGAGAAAGCTCTGCAGTGGGGGTGCTCCTTTAAATCCTATTAAAATGTCTATGGTGGCATGCAATTTGTCATTTGCGCCCATGCTGGTCAGCTCTCAAGGACACTCGGAGGGTGTGCGCCTTCGGAGTCCCCTCTCGGCTCTCGCACAACACGCTACGAGCGGTAATTAATAGAAAGGGACCGTCACTGGGGACACATCACCAAGCGCTGAGTGTGTGATAGCTTTAAGGAGGGTTTTCATTTGGGCCGGGGTGTGTTCCTCCCAGTATCCCAGAGGGCGGCGAGGAAAGGCTGATTGGAGATGCGTGGTGGGGGGGGTTGTACAATCCTCCGCACAGTCGCTCTGACAGACAGAAGCTCAGGCATGCCTTAAAGTGGCCTCAGCGTGGCCTTTGCGGTTCACCTCCCAAAGCTGTCGAGGGTTTGGTGTGTGAGGGGGCAGTGATGTGGCTCTCATTCGGTTACATGGTCTGTGCTCAGCAGAAGGGTCCATCCCCCCCACCCCCACTGCCCACACCAGGGTCCATTCTCACAGCTGCATGTCACCTGGCAACTTTGGCTAACATTCGCTAATCCCTTCCCCTAACAGCATACTCATGCACAGGCTGGGAGTAGGTTGTTTTGATTAGACATTGCACAACATGATTTAACACAACACATCCTTGGCTGTTATCAGAAAGGGATGAACTGAATGTGCTACACCCTCTGTAAAATATAGGCCTCTGCTATAAATTATGCAACAAGCACTGTACCACTGAATTAATTAACAATTAGTATTAGTTGTAAAAAATGTAGAAAAGTAATGTGAGGCAAAAAGGAAAAAAAAAAACAGGGACTGGAGTCTTTCAGAGCAGTTTTTCTATGAAGTGGTGTAAAATTTCAGAATGTACTGAAAATGACACAAAGGTCTAGTCCCTCTGAAGAGATTGGCAGAACCTGGAAGTGTTGCCTGGGCTTGCAAAGTTGTGTTTGCTCAGGGCAAAAGGGTCTTAAGCGGAGCTGGCGGGCCGGGTGCCGTGACGCAGTGCTCAGTCGTGAAGGTTGGGCTTGGTGACAGCTCCGTGTCTCTGATCACGCTCGGTTGCTCAAGGACCCACCCCGCCGCCGCTTGACGGCTGTCTGAAATCCCGCCGCGCCATGCTCCCCGAGTCGTCGCTGTGTCAAGTTTTACCTGAGGCTTCTGGTAGGAATGACGGCTCTCCTCTATACAGCGCAAGTACAAGAAGTTCCTCAAGTCCCCCACCTAGCCACCCACCCCCCCTCCCTCACCCTTCCTCTGTCACTCAACCCCCCTCCCCTGTGGGATTTCCTCTGTGAATTTCAGGTGGGGCCACGTCCTTTCAAATCCCTGGAGTATCCGGCTGTGTTGCACGGCTAGAGGAGATAACGTTGCCTCTTCTGTTACTCCATATTCTCTGATAGAATACCAGGGAGTGCTACCTTTTGGGGTCACTGTCTTATCATTGTGGAAAAGAATTGTTCGTTTGAACAAGATTCTTTTCCATTTGTTGCTATTGTTCAGACTTTGGGTGTTCCGTATTCAAACACTGTCTGTTGAGTTTGCCATTTTTTAAAGTAATATATTTGATCTAAAAGAATTTCCTCCTGTATAAAATGTCACCAGTCTTAGCAGATGTGGCCTACTTGTAACTTGAAATAAATTGAATGTCATTCTTTATAACATTATTGTTATTCTATTACACAACATTGCCTTTAGAAACAATCGGGTTGCTATAAATATATTCGTACATGCCTGTCTGTGTGTGTACATGCCTTTGGGTGTGTGGATATGTGTGTGTTATAAAGAATGGGATACAGAGGAAAACAGGACCCTGTCAGTGTATCACTCAAAACAGCAGGGCTGTTAGGTGCTCTCAGTGATAAGAGGTGGAACCCTGGAAAGGTGAAAATGGCTGTTCATTATATACTTAGCAGCATGCTGAACTTGAGTGGGGCTGAAAATACAATTCTGCGGGGTGGAACATTGCTTTGGCTCATTATCCTCTAGGAGAGAGAGTCCTAATCTTGACACAGAGGTGTTAAATGTTGCCTTGACAGGGCTGTGTGTGCCTGATGCAAATATGAGAAATCACAACTTTACAACATAGACTTTGGTACAAAGTGGGTATTGCAAACCCCTGTACTGTCATTGTCCCTCTTTTGCTGGGATTGTTATGAAAAATGTACTGTGTAGTAACTCCCAGGTTAAAAAACACTCCACAACAGAGGTGTCTTTTTCAATTGAGCTTTGTTAAATGTGGAAGTCATCTGAAATAAAGGTGAGTGACTTGAAATTTTACACCTTCTCCTCTTTGGCATTAGTGGTGCCCCAGTGACTAAGCTGGCCTACCTGGAGAAATGGATAGTAACAGTCCCCCACAGAGAAGGGCCCATTGCCCAGATGCCTGCTGTGTGGTCCTGTTAGGCTGTCTGTCTCAGTGCTCAGCGGTAATGGCCAAGCTCGGAGACAGTATCTGATTAGTTTGCTTGCCTGACACTCTCTCAAGTGTAACCCTTAATTAAGCCATAATACTGCCCTAATTTATGTTGTGTAATGGTAGAAAATTGTTTTGGCGTAACAGCATACCGAACAGTGTGTGAAATACTTTTCTTGCTGTTGCCTTCAAAATTGCTGCCTGGAAAATGTAGTTTCCTCAATTTCACAAAATGTTCTGCAAGACTTCAAAAGACATTACTCAACCCCTTATCACATTCCTCCTGATGCACACGTAAACATGTTCCTTCTCTCTCTGCAACAACTAACGCTTTTAAAGTCTGTCTTTATAGCTTTATAATCAATAGATTGACAAAGAGTATGAATGCAATTCACATTGAAATGCAAAACGAAATTTGAGAGTCATCAGCTGTATTTCTTTACAAACATATACGTATGCATATGTAATATACAGTTAATAATAATCTGTTCATAATAATCTGTTTCCAAAGCACCATGATCAGAAAGACCAGAGATTTTGTTTGGTGGACAAGAGATGAAATATATGTAATATATGTAATATATGTATTATATATGTGATTACATGTTTACAATATGTATACTATTATACACTATATATATATATATATATATATATATATATATATATATATATATATATATATATATATATGGTGATTTTGGTGTAGAAGCCACATTTGAGTTGCATATTTTTGGTCATTTTTATTTGTACTTTAGCAAAACAATAAAGAGTTATTTGCGAAATGTATGCCATACGAAAGTTGGTTACCTCACATGTTGTTGTCACTTCACAGATGAAAATGAATGGCTCCAATGATTCTGCTATTCATGTCTCTGTGTCCAAAGTACAGTCAAACATTGTCAGAAAAGGAACTCTGTGGAACCATTATACACTAATGGGCTACACAACGTAAAAGAATTTTTTGCTTCAAAATAGCCATATTTAAACTTGCAAAAGGCAGGGAAATGGGGGTATCTTGCACCATAGCAATACAGCAAAGAGCAAAAAAATCCATCTCACCTGAATGTAACAATGTTCCTTGAAATTGTTTGTTGTCTCTTAAAGTACAATTTAGATGACAGAAAATTGTTCAGTGAAATGAATGTAAGCGTCCAATGAGCTCCGACTCTGAAATTATCCTTTTTTCCTGCTTTGAAAAAGGATGCACCTGAGGGTTGTTCCAACAGGAATCTTGGAGCAGATAATAAGGAACTGTTACTAATGTCCAGACTGACAATGGGGAGTCAGACATTTTTTTCTTAAAAAAGTTTTAGAGCTCCAACGCCCCCTTCTTCCTAAACCAGGCGTGAAAGACTCACTAACTTGAGGGGGGTAGCTAGCATATGCTTGTTTTTGTTTTGGCCGAACCCCTATGTAATTAGTTGGTCTAATTATCGAATTAGCAGGATATTGTTATGTAATTAAGGCTTCCAGATTTTTAGGAATTTAGTAACCCACATATTTCCCAAGCTCAGAGTGCATTTTAGTGTTTGGTGTTAATCTTTTTTTTTTTTCTTCACTAACACAAGAACATGCAGAATTTGTGGATAATTAGCTTTGTCGAGCCATTAAGACAGAAGGTTGGAAGGAAAAATGCCCACAGTCCTTCAGGGACTGGAGTCTGACACCCCTGCTCTAAGTGTTGCCCTCCAGCATCCAGTTTAATGAATTCCCCAACAGGACAAGAAAGAAGGCCGGTTAACACAGTTCTTCTGAGGACTCGGCTTGTCTTGCTTAGTCCACTGTGAGATGAGGTCAGACTAGACCTTTATCCAATCGGTAGTCTCCCGTGTGTCTGTCTTCACTGCCTCTAACCAAGGGGGAGGAATGGGGGAAATGAGGGCCTCCTCTCTCTTGAGAGGGCAACTTCAATAAAAGCTGACAATTGCAAGTCACACCTGAGAAATCCACCTCACCTGAATAAACCTGTCAAATTGAGGCCTTGCTTTTTAGGCCTCAGTAATTATGACTGTCCCCCACCCAACCCCCAATCATTTTAGCACCGGTTTTTGGTTCCTCTTGGAAAAATGGCTTTCTCTGCAAAGGTTAAACACCCTGTGCAACCAGCAGCCTTGGAATCCATCTCCAGGTTATATTCCTCCTGACACAAAATAAATACTGTGCCTTCTGTTTGGTGGTGGCGAATGGCCGAAATCAATGGTGTCTAATTAATTCAGCTGCGAAGGAGAAATCTGCCCTCCTGAATATGTTTAACACTCTTGACAAATTATTACTGAGGCGGTGGAGATGTGGGCCTGAATTGTATCGAAAGATTAGTCACATGCCGCCAATACTTCACCTCATGCACTGTAAGGAGCTGCAAATGTGTGTTTGGCACCAAATCAAAGTAAAGTCAAAAAATAGAGTGGCACCTCTCTGCCTTAAGCATTTTTGTGTGAATGACAAAACTCTCAGTGAATATAAACCTCTTATCCAAATATGTGAAGCATTCTATCACAATCATTTGGAAGTCCCACTGGCAAATTAGTGGATAATGGCCATTTTTGTCAAGTAGCACTTTACCCATTTTGGGACTTTTAATGATTTTGCTAGAAAAACATGTTTTCTACTATAATTCCTTACATTTTAATATGAAAATCATACTTAATAAATACTAAAAACTTTCAGAATGCTGGGCATTTTTGTATTGTCTGGAAGCTTGGAATATACATTCATGGTTCCCCATCACCATAATTTCAATTAATCTAACCACAACCAGGATGACAGCAGTTTACAAGATATAATCTTGCTGTGAAAGGTGTATCACCCATTGGAAATACTATATAAATGTATGCCAGCTTGCATCAGATTGAATTTTTGTCATTCCTCATGTGAGATAAGGTAAATGAAGCAGTTAGCTAATTAGTTAGTAGCTTAACAGAAATGTCACAGGAATACAAAGTTTCTACCACTGTAAATACACAGAGTATCTCAATCGAGCATAGATAAATGGTGACAGGTAATTGACGAGAAGGAGAGTGTAACTGTAGCCTTAACTTTGGAGGCATTTTTCTCAAAACCACTGTTCTGTAACTGTTGGTGCAATTCACTTAAGTTTTGGAGTTGAGAAATAAAATTGGTGTTGTTAGAAAGCTGAGTTTCTTCTCTTTCCAACTGTATGGAAAACTTGAAATATGTATTAGGGGTCCAAAGCAAATGAATATGACACCTTTACATTCTGTTAGTACAGTATCTGTGTATCGTTCAGGACAGTCTTGATCCTTGTGTGGTGTTTATGTATACCTCAAGACACACATCCCAATTAAGAGATACCATTTGCATAGTGCAAATGTACAACCACAAATGTCACAAGATGGAAAGGGTTCGTAAAGTTCTGATTGTGAAACGTTTTGCCACTGGTCCTTCTGTCGGGAAAAGAAACCAACATACTGCAATGATCTCCGTATGTCAGATGATGCTTGTATGTCATTGATAATGGTTTTCACTCTTCAGCACTACTGCATGCTTTGTGCTGGTGTTCATATATGTCTGAAGTACATAAAACATACATAAAACAAACATACACAGCCTAAGCTAATAGCTGCAAGTCCTTTTACTTGAACAACAATCCAGTTTATTATCTGACTCTACTGCTCATATCTAATTATCAGACAGCGTTGTTTGAATTGTCCACCTCAGTAAATAAAATAAGGTCATTCCCAATTCAGATTAGAACACCAGGCCTCAGACTTTTACCAGCTATTCCTGTCTGAGACACTGGTTATGCATCTTCAGTTGCCTCAGTTTCTACTAATCGCAAAAGCCTGATCTGGCATTGCATTGCCTCATGAATACAGACCCTGGAATGATATTCCATAGTCACTTGAATTGAGCCAAATAGCCTTGTACTTCTAAAGCCTCCTGTCTTGCATGCATTAAGTGCTTAATCCAATGATTCACCCTGCTTAGGCTATAACTTCACATCTCAGTACCTATTCCAATCAGGCATGCTATTATCTGTCCCTTAATACTAAATAACTTTTCTAAATCTGCCCTGGCAAGGTAATCTTCTTAGTCCACATTACTGCCCCTAATTTGTTTTCTTCTCCATCGGCTGTTGAACAAGGTTGGTCGTGGTCTGATGGATGTTTTGATCCATGCTCTGTGAATTAGTACGCAGCTAATTTCCCCTGTAGAGGGACCAAAGGAGGGCCTGCTAAATCAAGGGTGGACTGACACAAATACAGTGGTGTTTCTGTTAACAGGAACCTAGCTGAGGGTCAAGGCTGAGGACACTGCTATTGGTGGAGAGAGTTTCTGAACTCTCGTTAGCCTCCCCCTTTACGTCCTTTTTATACAACTCTTATACACAGACGCTAATAGCTAGTGCTCTTGTGGAAATGGCACACTCAAATCTATTTAGGCATTTGAATGTCACTAATGTGTATGCCATAAAGTGCACATAGGCTGGGAGAACATCTTTAATAAGGAGAGGGTGAGACAAAGGTGTGTCTGTGTGGCTTATCAGGATGCCTGCCACATTGCCCTTGAAACAGCCTTTGCCCCCTACACAGTTCATGATTACTTACTTTTTGTGTCATGGCTCAAAATGTATGCGACTATAAACCTAGCGAGAAGGGTTATGCATGACAGTCTGACCACTGAAGAGGTTCCATTGTCATCTAGTAGCCCACATGTGGATAGCATGCCAAGAACTTGTGCATGGCCAGAAGCATAAACATACTGAGTAATGCATTAGAATCTCAATTGATATTCACTTTCCATCCTAATTCTCTCTGTATTTACTGACCATTTTTAGAAATTACATCCATAGATTGTTGTCTGGAATTCTAAATGATGCCATGCCAATGTATGAAATGAAGAATGAATTTCTGGAAAAAGGCAGCAAAGTTCATTCATGCAAATAATGCTAAATAATGCAACATGACACTTACATCCCTTGACTAGCTGTATGGAGTGATGCATGTGAAGGGTACTACAGGTATTAGGAAGTCTGTACTTGTCAAGAAACTCCTGATTAGATTGCTCATGCCTGGCATTGTTAAAAGAAATTTCAGAAATGTGCTGGAATTAGCCAATATGATGTAGTAAATCTGAGGACACTAAGAAAACTAATCTTTCCACATGATCATATACTATTAAATGGTTGTAAAAAAAAAAGACGTAAATACTCATGTATATATCTTTGGGTTTGTATTTGAAGTTTAATTTGAAATTATGGATAAAACTTATGTCAGTAACCGTACAGTTTCAACACGCGGACATGGAATGATCCGTAGTTAATCATCTTTTTTGTCATAAAATAATCTAATCCACGTCTCTCAGTGATCAATCAAGCAAATGTAGATGTAAATGTTGCCTAATACAGGTTTCACTAAAGGTGGCAAAACTTAGGAAGACTGAAAGTTTGCCTCTTGTTGAGTGAGGTGCAGTGTTCAGTTTGATAGAGTTAGAAGTGCATTTCATCGAATTGTAATGAGAGGTTTTGTGAAGCTGGCTTCCCATTTACAGAGGACACAGATCAGTATAACAATTGCAGAGCTACTGATTGTTTGGCAAACTTGACTAAGCATTCACTGATACATGTTTTATCCATGAATATGAACAAAATATGAAACAAAGCAAAAAGATGTGCTAAAACAAACAATTACAGTATGTCAGATTTGCTTTAAAAGTAGCTTTAATGTGGTGGATATTTAGGACTATGTAAATACTCTGAAATACTCTGAGCTGAGTGCCACTCCACTCCCTAAAACAAATGGCTACACCCCTGTCACACCTACACAATGCAAGTACTAAGGATCAGCACATTGGAAAACAGTACCTTCAGAGCAGCTCTCGTTTTCCCCAAGATAACAACGTGGTGTGTTCTGTGTTAGGTAACCGCACCTGCTTTTACATGCTCTAAAGAGGGCCAAAAGTGTTAAACTCATATATCCTCACAATCCATTTTTTCCACCTGCTCCTTCCTTACCCCTCTCCCTCTACCAAGTAGTAAAGTGGCATCTATTTATTTATATATTTGGGATGAAATTAGTTTGGAAGAGGGCAGGTCAGGAGCTGTGACATCCATCAAACAGCCAATTGAGGAGTTGTAATGAAACCTGTTTTTGAGGTTATAAAACCCCACCATCTGGGATTTGCTGGAGGCTGTCTGGGGCAAAGGTCAGTCCTGTGACAATTGCAGGGGTCAAGGATTTGGTACAGTGTGCTTATATATCACGGTTGAATACAAGACTAGAGTTTGAACATCTGCAATTGAAACCCTTTCCCATAGCACTTACAGGTTTTTTTTTTCTCAAACTCACCTTACACGTGTATATGTACAAGCATGCTTAAAGACACAGGCACACAGTGAAATCAGAACTGTTTGGATGATCCTCTCTTCTTTACCCTATACAGTGTATGCTTATCCTTGTTCTTTTGTTATGGCAATATGGCGTGAGGCTTCACTGTTAAGATGATGACGCATAGATTTATCTTGGCACCGAATCTACCTCTGAGTTACCCTGTCTGTCCTTGTCATCTGCCTTCAGGATATTAAAAACTGGAATAGAAATTTTCTGAAACTGAACAGTGACACAACGGAACCCATTGCCCCCTAAGTGACCTTGTTCAAAATTACAGACCTCAACATGACTGCTTTAGTTGCTCCCTGTTACGTAAATTGCTTTTCTTCTTATGTAACATTTTGAGACTTAGACCCTTGTTTTCACACACAGACACCACAGCTCCTGTCGGTGCCCATATCACATCCCAGCTTGATGATTCGAATTAAGTCTTATTCAAATTGCTGCAATTTTGGACAGACTCTCTAATAAACTGAGGCACACATAGAATTCTGCTTCAGGAATTCTTATCTGGACCCAAATCCCAGGCGCGTTTCATTTGAAACCCCGTTCATGCACTGTCGGTTATCTGTTCAATTTAGAGTCCGGTACAGTGGTACTGCTGAAGACATCCAAATCTCTTTACGGCCTTGCTTCACGCTGCCACACCGATCTTCCTCCAGTTTACACTCCCACCCTAGCGCACCTCCAGTGCTGGCAAATTAATCATCCCCACAACTGAGGTCTGCACCACTTACAATCGTGCTCTCAGCTATGCTGAACCCAAATTAAAGGATATCCTAGTATGAACCTTTAGCCTGTGACTGCCACCAAAAGCAACTTAAAAGCTGTTCTTTTAAAACTGGCCAATATCTAGTGGGGTCACTGTTTTACTGTTCTCATGGTGCTGCTGTGCTGCTTGTTGTTACTGTTGCAGTTTTTTGCCTTTTATCTTTGAAGACAATACATTTCTTTCAAAAATGCCTAATATATTATTAAAGTTTTTATAATTAAAGCATTTGTTATCATAATTCTTCTTCTTCCTCTTTTCCTTAATCTGATTGTTATTGTTATTGTGAATATGATTAGATTTTCTTTTTTGCTGTGCATCTCCTTTGCTGGTTGTTACACCCCTGGGTCTAATTCTTTTTCCCTTTTCTGTATGTTCTGTCTAGATTGGAGGGCTCCTTCTACGAGGTCATGCTAGTAGAGTTTAAGGTAGACAACTTCATCAACCTCCAGTCCACCCAGTCGGTGCGGTGGCAGATTGAGTACCCGGGATCAGCAGGGGCACTGGCAGAGGTGACCTCCGCTATCTACGTTATTCAAAGGGAACTGCAGGGCATTGTCCCACTGGCAGAGGTAAGAGGAGCTTTTTTCAGCCTGTTTTCACCGTGGGTGTATTTATACAGTGGAAAACCTTTCAGAAATGAGTAGACTGTAAAGTTCACATTCTGGGATTATGGTACTTTGAATTAGACATTTATAGAAGATGAAAAAAAGAAAACAAATTAACACACATATACAGGATGACTGCTACCACTACTGCTGGTAGGAATTATATGATACACAACTGACAATTTTGGAAAAAAAAAATAAATCACTGCTAGGGGTGATGTCTGATTTAGAATATATTTATTTGTTACATGTTATATAAACATAATAATATTTGCTTTTCGAATTTGGGTTTCTTGGAAACATGGATCAAGCTACTGTACATGGGTACTCTGGGAACCCATCACCAAACTTGTTGGTTTTCTTAGCAGTTTCTGTTCTGATCAGCTGCTGTTGACAGAATGTGTATTTCTGCGTATATCTCCATACAGCATATGTGTATTTAGTTTGGGTGATGTGGAAATTAATTTCATTTACAAAGAATAGAAATACTGTCTATCCAAAGGTAGTCTTTGTGTCATTGTTAGTGAGCACATGTACATGTATATACACCTGTGAGTCCAACTGCTGAATGCTTGTGTAGAAAATATATGCAGGTGCTGTATTCACATGTACATTTGCATACATTGGGCCAGAGTCACTGTTCATGCATAACAACAATTTTGTGCATTTGATGTGCATGCAGTCAATTTGACAAAAATTTTGGAATCAACTAAGAATCCAGACCACGTGCACCTGATACACAAACACACATTATTTTTAGTAAGAAGACATGCATTTTGCCTTTCTTTCAAATTGTGCAGCTATCAGATTTGTATGAGAACAAAATGCCCTTTCACAGTTGGAATACGTAAACACTTTTCAATTTCCAATAGATAAATAAAAATACTAGGTATTGTAATCTCAGGTGGTTTATAATTATTTGCCAAATTGTAATTGTAAATCTGTCTATACTGTCAGTGACAGCTGTTATGTGCAGAAAAAGCATTTGATGTTGCATCTATAGTGTAACACTTAACTCTGAGTTTACCATGGGTGTGTTGGTTTAGGGAAACAAAAGTAAAGCTACAGATGGTTATAATCTGGAACTAACAAAATACCACCAAATAAAAATAAAGCAAATGCAGAGTTCTGTAAAAAATGTGTTTTTATTTCAGAAAAAGTGCCTGAGTGCAGGAGGTGAAGTGCAAATTAGAAACCATTTTGGTCAAGAGACCTTTATCAGTGCTACTTTTTTGTCCTTAGTTATGTGCTGAAACCCTGGCTGATGACATTTCTGGTAAACCCATAGACAACAGAAAGTCAGAATATCCTTATATAGGATTACTGGGATCTTTATTTATGCTAATTACAGATAATGTGCATGAGCATCTAATTTAAGAATGACTTGCATTCATCAATATATGAACAAGGGTAAGAAGGAAAATGGGTATTTCCACAGGTTCCATGAATCAGATGTGACTTTTTCATACATTTTTTTTCTACTTTTTCATACTTTTTCCAAGAATAAAATACGCTCATATTCTCATGAATATTTTGATGGATTAGGCCCATTGTGTTTTCCTGACTCCTAAAATGCCCAGATTTTGGCAAATGTATCATGTATTATGTCTACAGTCGTAAAGCAATTCCCACAAAGTGAGAGCATAATATAATCACAAAGTGGAACATATTGCAACCACACAAATATATATGTTCATGAAAGTTTAGCACTTTTTTATTTTTGAGGGCTCTGTAGCACAATGAAGAACCCTAGAAATGGTTTGTGTTGATATTATTTTTGATTTGGAAAGTCCAATGAGTACAGTAAGCTGCTAACCAACACCCTGAAATACCCTGTAGACCAACTCCCTGTGTGGTGATTCTTGTTCTAAATGTCAGAGATGCTCATCAATGAATTCTTATCCCAGAGCCCATGAGCACTGTCTCTGCCCTCGGTAGTCCCAAATAAGTGGCCACATTCTTAATTGTACTTAATCAGTGCTCCTCCGCTCTCCCGTCCCTAACCTCATTAAAGGTCAGGCTACGTGTCTCCCTGGTGCTCCACGCAGCGCCGTGGGTCCGTGACACCGCCATTAATCAGAACTGACATGCCACAATGCCCCAGCAAATGGACCCAGTGAGGGTGGATGCAGGGGTTTCTCTCAGGTCCTGTGCAGGGGAGGCCAAGTAGTCCCTTCGTGTACAGCACCCTGTCGCTCAGCCCCTACTGGGTAGGGTGGTGATAAGGGAATTGGACATCTCACTGCAAGGCTGTAGATTGGGATCCCAGATGCTTCACACTTCTCAGTGTAGCCTCAAGTGAGATGCTTAATCAGAATTGTTTTAAAATGGGCATACTCACATACATGGCTTGAAGTTGAATGAAATTTCCCTTTTGTTCTTAGAGGTATCACCTAGGTGGGATTCTTTTTTTATCTTTGGAAGATTGCCATGTACAAAACATAATCATACTTGAATTTTATCATGACCAGTGGCCACAGAATATCTTACTTAGATAGGTGGTAGCACAGGATATTCCTAGAGCATAGGTGAACTAAATGCAGAAAGTGAACAGACTGCCGTGGTGAACAGTGTCTAACCATGTATTGTTTATTTAATAATGTTTTGGAGTGTGTGAAGTCAGTCTGTGCTGAAGTAAGTGTTTGTGTGTGTGTTCCTGAGGGTGTGTGTGGGGGGCGTACAACAGCTTCAGCCAAGAAGCATCTCATTTATCATATGGATATCATGCCCTGAGGTGATGTGGTCAGAGATCATGGTGCTTTTGCGTGCCCCAATGAGCTTTCTCAATTGAGACATTTACCTCTGGATCCAGTAAAAATTGTCATCAACAACGCTGACTAAAAACAAGCGCAAATATTTGCTTTTTTGACCATTACTGAGCTCATCAAACTGTACTTCAGAACAAAAATTAGCGCACATGTGCAAATGTCGATTGAATCCAAATTGATGTCACAGTCATATTCCGAATGTAACCAAGCATGTTAAAACACAGAATCTAAATGTCCATGCCGCTCAATGCTTTGTGTCAGAGATTAATAAATACCCATCTAAAAATACAGGTGAGGGAATTTGACATTTTAGACATGCCTGTTTGATTTTACATTTCTTATAGTTAAAGTACTTAGTCTGACTTTTTATGTCTGAGTTGTGCTCAATCATAGATTTGTCAGGTATGTCACAATATAATGGCACAAATCTGCTGATATCAAAGTCTTGAATGAATTGTGGTTGACAGAGGAGAGTGTACACACTGCTGACTACTCCAAGAAATGCATTGTAATGGAAATGAATGTCAGAGCTTATTTTTTTCCACTTCCCATTAGTCAGTCATTTCCAAGGCACCATGGGAAACTGCATATTCAGTGAAAAGGTTAGAGAGACACAAAAATACAGAGCATTCAATTGTAAATCCTGCTGGTTAAATTTTCTACTTTCTCCCCATTGGCATTTCATTGAAATACCTGCAAATGTTCAGGTTTGGAGGGGTTAAGAGACTGCTTGCAGGTAGGTCCTGAGCTAAGAGTTCAAATAATGACAATATGAAAAGAAAGCACTCCTTTTTGTCAGTTTCCCTTATTGTCCTAGATTATCCCTCCTTGCCAATTTTCAGTGCAGGGCTCATTGCCTCTTCTTGACGAAGATGCCAAAAAAAGGTGTTTGACGCAACTGAAGTGCAAAGAACTGATGGAAACAAATGTGGGAAGAGGGCCCAGAGCCACAGTCGAGTCAGAAAGACTGAAAGACTTCTAGCTCCAGGATTTCTGACTCGATTATGTGGGTCATCAGAAAGGTCTGGCCCTCGCCATACAGTTCAATTGATTCCATCTGATAACATTCCTCTTTCTGGAGACCTTTCTTATCCTTGGATGACTTCTAATCCGTTTGTGCCCCTGTAAAGTTTTACCACGGTGCCCCAAGGCTGATGAGGGGTGAAGCAGGGAGCTACAGGCAAGCAGCCCAGGCGAAGCGCCGTGGGGGAAAAGGGAAATGTTCCAAGACAAGCTGTGATGAGCATTGAACTCCGTGAATGACCAAGAATTACAAGTGACTGAATGGTACCAGAGCACTGAGTACAGTCTGATACCAGTGAAGCATCATTTGATTTATTATAATTTTTGTTTGGAACTTGAGGAACAAAGGAATTGCTTGTGTTAGAAATGAGGACCACAACGTTTATGTCTTTTGAGCACGCCTGGAGAAGGATCCAAAATTTTCTCCTCCACATTGCGTAGAGGAATGTTGTGTTTGCACAGGAAGTCTCAAAAAATGTGTGAGTAAAACGTCAGCATTTGGGCAGTGTATTCGTCAGTGTTTGGGCAGTGTTCCAGAGCTCTTTGGATTGATAAGGTATCAGCAGCACAAAGCTCTAAGCATTCTACTTTAGTTTCCCCCTCCCTTTAAAGTTACTGAATATACCCAATAACTCCTGGCTAGTATCTCTTCCTGTTAGGTCGTGGTGAAGGTGCTGCACTGACACCGCGATAGGGAAGGTATCTCAGGCTGGTGTCGGGAAGGCTTGAAGTCAGGATGTTTGGTGTTAAATAAGTTGAGGTGCATAGCCGCAGGCGCACACAAGATGAAAGGCAGCCTGGTAATGTGTCTGCAGCATTCTCACTGTTTATCTCAGATATGCGCTTGTAGAGGCAAACAGAGAAACAAATCTCAGGCACTCTCACAGAGGGTAGAATGAGACAGTCCTGTTTCACAGAGAGATGGAATGAGTCTGATCTCACAGAGAGAGAATGAGTCTGCTCTCACAGAGAGAGACAATGAGTGCTGTCTCACAGAGAGACGGAACAAGTCCAGTCTTACAAGAAGAGAGAATTAGTCCCGTCGCACAGAGAGAGTGAGTATCAGTGGTGTCTCATAGAGGGACAGAATGATGCATAAGTCCCATCTGTCTTAGTGGTAGAATGAGTACTGTCTCACAGCTACTAAGGAGACCCACAATGTTGCTGTACTGTACTTTTTTCTTCATAGGTGCCTTTTTCAGATATTAGGAAGCATTATCAAGTGGTGCTGAGCATACTCCTTATAGGCCACATTATGCATTTCGAATCAAAGGTTAACAAACATATTTTATGATATTTTTAAATCTGTTACTTTTTCCCACAAACTTTTTGAGAAAGAAATGAAGAGTTGTTGTTTCCATATCAGCTCACATGATTTGGCCTTTGTGAATCTAGCAGCGCTGTAGCAAGCTCTTTGGAAAATATGGATTATTACATGCAATTTGCTTCACACTGTAGAGGCTCACATTTTTATAAATGGGAAAAAGTATAAAGGGCTATTTTTCCTCTTTGGTAACTTTGGCTTCAAAGGCCTTGGAAAATTGCAGCATTGCTGTTGTTTCTTTATCTGCAAACTATGGCTATTACTCCACTGTGGGCTTGTTATGTGAATAAAATGGACTCTCGTCTTTTTTTTCCCCACAATGACTGTGGAGTCTGTTTTTCTCGTTTGCGTTTGTTTTTCCCCAGAAGATTACTGTGTGGTTTCGCTCACTGCTCCTTATACTAAACAGTCCCTGCGGATGCAACAGCAGCACAGAGCACCAGCGCATAATTAATTCTTAATTGGAACACTTGTTTGTATTTGTTGTTTGCTGATTTTGATGAGTTGTGACTCACCCAGTGGGCAATATGGTACTCAAATGAGTGGAACTCTCCACTGTACAGTTTAACAGTTGCCCCTCCTTCATTTGTTTTTCTGGGAAAGTCGGCTCTGCCATGATTGTCTGGGAGATGTGGTGTTAAAAAGACAGCAGCACATTGACGCCAGTCTGGCTGGAGCAAGACAAAAAAAAACCCATTACTTTTTTGACACCTCTGAGTTTTATAGTGATGTTGTTTTGTAATGCACCTCATTTGGTTTTCCAATCCAATTTGAAAGTCTTGAAAAAAATGATGACGGATACTTTTGTCCGAGGTGCTGCCTAGAATTAATTAATTCTGTTTCGTTAATATTTCATGCACAGAACCTTCCTTGAAGAGCAGCACTTTTATTAGTTTTGGAGAACTGTGACCTTGCTTTGGATGGATTAAAGAGTATGGGCCATCTATTTTTCAAACATGGGAAAAACAACAATGACCCATTTCGAATAATTCACCTCTGCATAGATCAATGAAACAGCTGCTGTGTTATCCATATAAATTAGATTTGTTTTAAGGGAGATATGGTGACTAGTGTACTATATCAATCAAGTCTCAGGCAGCAGCAGGAAGACCTGGGTATGCATAACTAAGGGGATACATGGCGCAATGTTTGTATTAATCCTTTCAGATTTAAGTTTTTTTAGATGTTCCCCCAGCATTTTCATTAAGGAGACGATTAGTGTGAGAAAAGGGTAAAGTCAATCAGTTATGCAGCTGAAAAGTAGTTTGTGACAACAGAACTTAAGACACCAACTCTTCACCAGTTTAGATGAGGCCCGATTTCAACCCTTGTGCAATGCTGTTTAACATATTTGTATGCCCCAATTCACTTTGCACTGTGCATGTGTCAGAATGATGTGTTTTTCTTTAAAGTTGTCGTGTCTCTATATGTATGCACAGGTACTGTATCACCTTGCAGCCTAACAGCAGTCCTATCAGGCTAGTGAAGTCAGGCAAGTGATATTCTTAGCAGTTGAATGTCCGTCCTGTTGCCCAACCTGACCTACTTTTTAAAGGAAATGAACTTTATCACACCTTCTTTTTTAGAAGAGTGTCCAGTTGGTATGCCTTTTTACTTATTGAAAATTGCAAAAGTAATCCCTCCCGCATGTGTTGTCCGTGAGAAACTGCAGATTTTGTATATAATTGCAGACAGTTTGCCATATAAGGCATGCAACAGATAAAGTATACACTATATAAATAATAATGTATTGCTTACCATTTGCGATTAATATTTCAACAGGTATTTCAGCAGATCTTTATCGTAAGTGTTTTCACCCTCTCGGTGCCTTGAAGTGATTGTCAAATAGTTCATCCTTGCTCACACAATTATGTTACATGATTAGAGACAGGGATGCTCAAATGCTCACAATCATCAGCAGCTGTTACCATCCAGCCGTTTCCGGTCCTCAGTTGTATGTTCAGGATATGACCCTTTGAGTTTGTAACGAGAGGGTTTCCACATTGAATTCACAAGTGGGTCATACTTAATTTCAACTGAATGTTTATACATTTCAATTACATTACAGTCATTTAGAAGACATTCTTTTCCAGAGCAAATTGTGGGAGAGCGTAAGTATATTCTCCTGATTAATGTCAGAAATAGTGCCAGACCTGGCTGAAAATATTCCTGGACCAGTGAGAAGTATATATGTAACTTCATTAAAGTACTAGTGCAAGTTAACTGTGCTTACCCTGAGTACACCGTAGCATTCGTAATAACCCCACTTAGAAAAACATACAGCCGTAATAACCAGAACCATAAAATACTATAAACTCAGTTTGTACAAAAGATGGGAAGATGGAAGTGGTAGGGGATGGAGACAGGAAGGGAGCCAAGGTGCAGTCTGAAGAGGTGAAGAGGTGAGTCCACAGTCTGTGTTGGAAGCTAACCAATGTTATTGCTGTCCTGACCACAGTGGGAAGTTTGTTCCACTACTGGAGGGCCAGTATTGTGCCTGGGAAGCACAACCACACAAGGAGGGGGCAGTCAGTCACCTTGAGGTTGCAAAATGGAGAGATCTGGCCGGGATGTATGATTTGAATATTGATTTGAGGTATGGTGGAGCTGTTCAGGAGGGAACAATTAACCATGACTCTTGAAAACAGTTCATAAACAATAAGTGGGTTTTAAGTAGCTAGTAAGATTATCACTTCCCAGTTTCTACTGGTTGTTGGAACACTGCTTTTAAAATTACATTTAATTGTAAATAACAACATTGTGAACTCAGAATCTACAACTTGACCTAAAATCAAGTAAACCATTCAGAGCATACAATATATACATTTATCAAATATTTAATTATCAAATATACTCATACCTAATTGAGTGGTACCAATATATTTCTCAATTGCTTGATGAAAACTGCATCTTGGTGGTTTATTGAGAGTGGTGTGCTAATGTACCTGTCATGCCTGTTAGGCAGGTTGGTGTTGCTTGGAAGAGCAGACCTCAGTCCAGGCGAGTCTAGAGCTCTTCACCTGCTCAGAAACCCCTGCTTTCTCCATTGGTGCTCAAATGGAGGATATTCCCAGTGGTGCTGGTCTGAAGCAGTACGTGCCAAATGTGATGCAAGGCCTGTTTTACAGCTCTCCACAAGGGGTTGCCCAGATTGAATAGCTCTCCCATCAAAAAGTCAGTGTGTGAGCTGGAAAGCATTGCTTTAACACCAGGCAAGTAAAAAGCACTGCAGCACTCTTATTCCACTTTTCTTACTTTTTCAGATTTGTCTACAGCCACTCACACTTCAACTGTAATTTTTCTTTTGGGAAAATCCTAAACATCCCGGATGCAGGACAGAAATGCTTCTCATGTCACAATTTTTTTCGCTTGCTGAGCAGTCTTAGACCTTTCACCGAAACAGACAGACAGCAGGTGTTGATTTCCGCGCTTCCCACTCGTTAACAGCAGACGACTGTGGTCGACGCATCTGCCCCGTTCACTTTTGTCGTGTGCGTGGTTACACGAGGTCTTTTCACCTTCCCCTGAAGATCTCGAAAGTGGCTGATATCGTGCGCGGATAGCTAATCAATCATCCCCTTTGCTTAATGCTATCATTGTTATAAAGAAGCCCGCGGCCGTGACTCGGGGGCCGTGACGGATGCCTGACCGAGCTGCGGAGAGGGTGCTTGCGGCTCAGTGTTCGCCCTACTTGTTACCAGTGAGACCAAGCCGAGGAAGAAAGCAATTTCGCAAGAAATTAGGCAAGTCACTTAACTTGAATTGACAGAGGTGGAAATGAAAAGCCCAGTGGAATTCCTGAGCCTCCCTCTAATAGGTCCACAGGGTAGCGGCAGCACAGAGCCTAATGCAATTAGAGGCTGGGAAATTGAAAGAACGATTCTCATGTGAATGTTCGGATGGCCCATTAGGTTTCATATCTACAGAATGTCTTCATCTCCTTTTTCTCTCTCCCCTTCTTTTATGCGGGTAAAAAGGCTTGTCTTCATTTATCATACATTAGATAGCAAACTGCCTTGTTGTATTTAATAATCCTGCATGATGAATTGCTTGTTTCCCAAAGGTTTGATATTAATAGTGAGCATACGGCAATCAACATGCAGCCCCAGTAATCAAAGGAAGAAAATAAATGCTGGTACTTTGCATACTTGTGGTAACTGTTAATGGCTTTTCTGCGCAGGTTGTTTTAAATAAGATAAATCAAACAAGGTCTTAAGTAGATTAATGGACTCTGGTACCAAATACCTCTGGTCTTTTTAAAAGAATGTTCTTTAATGTTATGGTCAAACATTTGTTGTAGTATCCTGCGAGGTACAGGTGACCTGGATTTGTTCAGCTAAACTACTCTTTTTCACACATTTTTCATATAAGCAATTTTATAGAAAAATAATTGCAGTACTCACCCTTGTACTCACCCACTTAAGAACGTGTGCACATTAGAATCACCTGGGACAAAATATGTTTCTTTTAAGTGATCTGCAGGTTAGCCCACTGTACATGGTTACAGATATTGATGGCATTGTTCTTATTGAGTTTGGCCTGGGAGAACAAACCTCATGACCCATTGAATGTGTTTGACTGGATTTTATAGACTCTGTCTCCTTTAATCTAAGGCTGCAAGGAGGCTAGCAGGACAGTAATTGACATAGCCATCAACAAGTTTACAAATAACTCATTTAGCTATTCTGTTAGTCTGTTAGTGGAGTAGTGCAGAAAAGCACTTCCTAATTTTATGTGTAACTAAAGCAGGGGAAACAGAAAGGGAACAGAAGTTGTTAGTTAGAACAAGCTAAAACATTCAGCAGAAAGAAACTCTCAGAAACCACAACATGTTGGAGGGAGAAGGATGCAGGGTCTTGCTGGCTGACTAGGACTACAGCTGTGCAGCTTCCTCCTCCAGGCCAGGTCAGTTAGTGTTTCTCTGTGTCCGATATGTGGCACCATGACATCCTCTCCCACCTCCCCTAGGGGTTTGCAGTGACACTTAGGCATTTTGATTTAAAATCCCTGTGACGCCCCGATCTCATTAGCGCAGTGGGATGCTACTTCCTCCCCTCTGCCCAGTAGGGCTCTATTTGTGGGAGAATGAATGGTTCAATTACCAGATGACTAATATATGAAGTGTAATTAACATTGTCATGCAGCTAATTTTCATTTATTTCTGTGCTATCAGTCTTTAGAGGCACATTATCTATTCCTGGCAGCCGCCCCTGACTCCTACTCTCCCAAACCTCTCCAAACTAGCTCCAGCTCCATGTTGCGGATATGCCAACAGTTTATGTAACCTTTTAATATACTTGGCTGACTTTAGTTCCTTTCTGCTGTCTTTCACTTTAAGCTACTATATTTGTTATGGTGGTCAGCTGGGGTGGAGTGTAAGTGTGAAAGTGTATGTGTGTCTGTGGATGTGGATGTGTCAAAATAGCCATACACTTTATCCCTTCTGAAAATTCCCTGCCATGACTTTTGATTGTAATTGTTGAGCTTTTCTCTGCATCTTAACAGTACATTGTACAGTATATTTTGCAAGTAGATCTAGGGTACTATCACCATGTGGGGTGGTTATTTCATTTGTTTTTGGAATCCACAGTCACAAACAAGGCAGTTTGTTGGTTTGCTTAAATGCTGTGGGTGCTGACCTCTTTGCTTGTAACCAGTGCTGTGCGTTTAGTCAACAGAGCACACCTATTTTTGTCTAAACAGAAGCTTGGCCCATGTGTTGGAACAAATAACCAGTGCATTAAGGCAGTTCAATCTAAATTTGTCTCTGCTGCGGTGTGCAGACGAAGCTCAGGGCACACTCGCAGGATGCTCTTGATGTGTTTAATGGATCCGCAGTAAATCGCCGCTAAGTGCCTCTTTCCAATTTACCCCTCACAGCTGAGGCATGTGAAGAGAGCAGGAAGGAAGGAGGGAGGAAGAATGAAAGAAAAGATGGAGAAAATCAGGCTACTTCACAAAACCCTCTAGCTAAAACTGCCAGGAATCCAAAATATGCTGGCCATGGAACAAATTGAGTCTCCTACAAACAGCAAATAAACGATTAAAAAGTGAACTGGTGTTCCGTAGTTGACCTAATGTCTGCACAGGTGACATTGCTACACGCATTAAGGATAACATAAATAAAAGCCAAATAAAAATCAGGATTTTTAATCAGGATGAAGTGCTGAAGTGCTGTGTCCCCTCTCAGTATCCATGGTAAATATTTTAAGATGTATTTTGTGACTTTCCCTTTACCATTTTGATGAAAAGAAATGCATAATTAGTGAGAGAAGCTTGGCAAGGCAATATACAGTACAAGGTAATATACAATTTACAGACAGAATGTAGACAAATGTGTCGTGACAGATTCCTGTGTCATCTTACATTTCTTACTAGATTTGACCAGGAAATGTTACATGAGGTATATTGATCTAGGATGCCTGGACTTCTTCCACATTCATAGTGTTCAGGTGACTTGAAGCCTTTTTTACACAGCACAGCTCTCCTGAATTATTTAATCGTGTCTGATTTCTGACTGAATCACACATGCATCTTATTATCGCCACAAATTTTCTGCACAAAAGAATCCTGAATTTTAACCAAATGAGCAAATGGGTTTTAGTATGATTTCTATTTAATGGTATGATTGTTCTTCAGCGATCCTTTTGTATGTACACAGCAAAGTTTAATTAAAATATGATTGCATTTTGAGTGAGCTGCCTTAGGTATGCCTGCAACTTGCAGCAACAGCTTGCAGTTGCTTAGTATAATGTTGAAATAGAGCTATATGATTAATTATCCCATTTACGCTATTATGATATAGATGTCGGGTTTACTGACATTTTAATAAATTGCACTTTAGTTGTTTAATGATTTGGGACATTACTGCTTAACAAAGAGCATAATTCACATTAAAATTGGCATGTTGCATATACAATGCAAATGGAGTGTGTATACATCTACATGTGCATATAGATGTGGTTGCTTGTAAATATTCGGATTTTAACAGAAGAGGCTAAAAAAGAAGGAAAAATGTCACAGTAAAACAAAGTTTTTTGTGGTACAAGGCTGCAGCATTACTTATTTAATGATGAAGCATTATTTTTTGGCAGTACACTCTAGCAAGACTGAAAGTGTGAGATGAACCCATGTGACCAAGTGAAACAAATCAACCAGGAAAAAAATTTAAAAAGGTTTATCAAGGGGATTAAAATGGGGGTGAGGGCAGAATGAGGGGAAAAACTCCAAAGTCCAGTCCAAGAGTTCAGTGAGGAAGCCATGTTCCTCTTCTTGTCCTGAACCTGTTCACCAAGTGTGTGCTTAAGTCAAACATTTCTTTTTCACCTCAACTGGTACTTCACACTGAGCAGTTTGAGGCTAGGCTTCTTCTGCCACCACAAATTAGGATTGTGTCAGCATGTGTTCTAAAACGAGCCCAGGAAGTCCTTATATGGCCTGGGATGGCGCCAGCAGGCTCTGACGTACCTGTGCTGAATTTTTATCAGCATTTTTATGAATCACATTTACATCATGTCTCACATGAGTGGCTCATGTTATGGAAAAAAATGTTCACATTGCTCCAATTTTGTAAATTTTGATGAAAGTCGAAGGGATTTTCTAGCTTTCTTTAGTTGGTCATCGAAAATGTGTGTCGCCAGTGGGGTTTTGACTAATTGAGTATCAGCTGTGCCTCTGATTGACCCATTTGTGAGCATTCGGACAAGGTCTAAACAGGACACTTTTCGGCGGGGCCCCACTGGTCTCCATGCATCAAAACGCGCACGCCTCATTACCTCTGTGCTCAGCCAGGCGGTGTGTCATTACGTGCTGCGCGTTGCCAAGGAAACCTATGGTCGGGAGGGCATGTGTGGTGCACTCGCTGGCGTTGCTTCCGCATTCCGCCATCAGTGGACGGACGGACTGGTCGAGGGAGTTGATCCTGACTTACAGGGCAACGGTCTGGGAGTTACTCAGCCTTATCAGCCATGTGGAGATCTGTGGGTGCGTGTCGTCAACATTGCCGTGGCTTGCGCTGAGATCCAGCGGGGGTGTCGAAGCAGTGGCACTCCTGAAAGGGCCACCAAAGGGAGAGAAAGTGGCAAGAAGTCAGATAAAAACATCTCTCCCTCTTTCTTTGAGAATGTAGCAGATAACACACTCCACCGCATGATTCATCTCCGCCGATTGTAGTGCACGTGGGTCCTCTGTGACTCATCTGGACGTGTCAGTGCCTAAATCAGCTTGAGAGATCATGATGCTGGTTCAAGCTGGCTCATTTCCTGCTCTCATCCCATGTGCAGGTGTGTTGTAGGTCGGTGGAAAGAAACAATAGGGCCAGCTGCCTTCAGAGACATCCAGCACAGATGCAGGGGTGAAGTAGGGGCATAAGGAGCCATGCTACACCATGTTAAGATCCTCTCAGCCAATAAGAACTCTACAGAATTTTATTATAATTTTAATGAAGATTGTAGTGTGCTATACAGCAATATTGAGAGTGATTGTGCAACTGCTAGGGCAGACAATCCAGTTGAGGTCTGCTATCTGCCTTCTCTAACAAGCCACACATTTGCTGTATAACAGGGACAGACAATTTGTTTGGTCGCTCAGGTAACTCAGTACCTCAGGTGACTGATTAATCATGGGGGATCTAATCTAACCAGAGATGGGAGCTGCGTGGTCACCCTGACAGGATCTGAATGTGCTTTTAATGGCTTACCCAATTGAACATGTGTGCTGTAGAAGATAGCAACAATAAAAGTCCCCCACTGGCATGAGCAGCTCCTGACACAGTGGTAAAATGTTTTCTCAGTTTTAATATGAAACAGAATGACCACAGTGTCTCTTGAATTTCAGATTCAATTTTTTTTTTGAATTTTGAAATAATATACTAAAAATATACTTGTGTGAATAAAATGTATTGAAATACTGTATGTTATTCAGTCCAAGAAAATATTGCAAATACATTTAAAATATTAGTGCAAAATAGAGATATACTGCAATATACCAAGATGGAAATAATTTTGTACTGATTGAGCTAAAATTATATGATGATACATCATTATATTCTGATAGCTAATTTATACCCAGATAGATGTGAATTTGGGAGTTGTGTATAGCAGAATAATCATGCAGTCATTAACGTTAAAGAAAACTCCAACCTTGTTTTTCTGATGAGGCGGGTCATGATGAAAATACACACTCATGGTTTTGAGTAATGCCGTGTTTCCTTGTCACTGACATTAAGCATTTATAAGTCTTCCTTGTCTTCACTATGAAAATGTTCCTAGGCATAGTTAATAAGTAAATAGCTTTGTGTGACTGCTATTTTTGGGCTTCACTGTAGGAAATCAGTCACTTATGTTAGTGCTCTATATAAACGTGCATACACAGACACACACACACACACTCACTCTCGCACACACACACTCAGACACGCACATAATCTGTTGTTCTTTTGAGACCACTCTCCCAAGGTTATTGGAAGCACTGAAAAGAGTAATATTACAAAACAAAACCTTTACAGCGAAGTCAGATGACGTAGCATGATGTTTTGGGACTTCTGTGATTAGACATGCAGAGAAAGGAAGTTTCTGATTATGGGATTACAGGACATTCCGCAAAATACAAAATATGTAGTAGCGTCAAAATTGGATTTGGTCACTGATACTTTCTGATCTGAAATTAGCATAAATTGTTTGGTAATCTCACAGCTGCGGATTAAACCCCCTTTTGAATTGCTCTCAGACATGGCAGGGCAGTAATGACATAGCATTGTATATATAGAGCTGATTTAAACCTTATTTCAGGGCTGTTATTCCTATCTCCCTGTGTCTTCCCTGTTGTCACAGTTTCTGACACTTGGGGGTTTAGCTTGCAGCACTGGAGTGTTGGTGCCACACTGAGCCTGTATGGATCTGGGGTTCATACTAAACTCTAATACAACAAAATAACACAAACAAAATACTCCACATCTGCCTGTGGCTGCATAAAAAAAAAAACTGAATTCTCTGTCAGCTCTCATCGGAATGTGTGTACAGATTCGCTTCCTATGTTAGGACCAAACCTGAGTATTCTGACCAAGGTCAGCATCCTTCTCGAATGCAGTGTGTGTGTCTTGCATGGGGGTTTTTAGATGTCCGCACTTCCAGTTCTCTGTGACCGCCACCAAAGGGATGCGCCCCCTATTCGCTCAAATAAGATGCAAACGTGCACTGGACCATGGTGAAAGATCAAAACTGTGTTAGCAGAAATAAGATTGCATGGAAATTGGAGCCCCGGGGCCCTGCAAGTCAAGCTAAAGTGGTTTTGAGAAACGACGCTCCCTAAATTTTTGCGGAAGGAGCTGTGTTGCGAGGCAGTGCACGTGGCGTGAGGGAGCAACAAAGCAAGAGCCCAAGAGTTATGTGTATTTATGCAGCATTACAAACATTCCACTTTGCGGTAACTTTCTTTTTTCTATTGCAGAAAGGCGTACTTCTCCCAGACTAGGGCCTTTTCAAATATAAAAAAATAACACAATGAATGCAGTATGTCTTGTCTTTTGAACAACTTTTTTTATCATTTTTTTTTTCAATATTACAGAAAGTGAAAACTGTAATTGTATTGAGTTTTGCTTTGTGTTTTTTAATTGGAAAACCCCCAAAGCATTATTATTGTGCATGAGCAAGAATTACTGTAGCATGAGAGTTCCCAGTTTGAGACGTGATTAGTTTCCTTCAGCCCTGTTGCTTAATATACCCTGCAGAGCGAGTCCTCTGATGTATTTTTACACGGCTCCCTGCATTGCAGTACCTTTTTCCATCAGGTGTTATGCATAGCATCCTACCAGGACCTTCCCCAATGTGTTCTGCTTATGAGGCCTTTAGACTCTGTTTTTGCTCCAATGCAGCATGCTGTGGCAGGTGACCATTCACACCATGCAAACGGAATGCAATATCTCAAACGGAATGTGCCTGCCTTTGAAGTTGGTAGAATGCACCTGATGTGACAGGACACTTAATAATTTAGCAGGACAAGCATAAAATACTTTTTAAAAAAATCAAACAGGATTTTTTTTTTATTACTGAAGGCAAAACACATTAACAGGACGGCCATAAAGGGATTAGTGATGCACCGTCATGGACATTAATTTTCATTTTCCTGGACTGTGCGCTGCGAAGACACTTCTTCCTCACAACACTGATAACTGCCCCTGGGAGAGTCTCAGGAGCTGTTTCCTTATCTGGTGATTTCTTTGCTTTAAGTACTGTTTGCTGACAGTATTTGTTTGTGTGAAGTCTTGGCATCCCTTGTTTTTTTTCTCAAAGAATTTGTTCTTAATGAAGGAATATAGACAGTGGAGTATATTGAGACTGATGTATATATTAAAAGGCTCTGTGAATAGCTCAAACAGGAGGTTTGTATTTATGGTGCTGACCTCATCTATGGAGATTCAGTTTTTTTAAATAACACCTCAGTACTCTGTAATTCTATGGATTACAGTCATCTTCTCATATAGTGCATTCTGAGCTACTTGATAGGTAGCTTCTTATCTACCAGTTTTGAGCACATTTTTATCAGTCCCATCAAAGTGTGAATGGCAGAGCCCTGGCAGATGTCTTATTGTATGTTTTTTTTCATGGTAGTACCCACCATGAAAAATTTGTGTCCTTTCCTAGTCATGCTGTATTTAACCTTTTTTCATGATAGAATTTTTCTTTTTCTATTTTTATTTTCTATGTCTATTTTTTGTGCTTCTTGTTTGTGGATAGATTGTGTGTTCTTGCAATTCACTATAAAGAGAAATGAAAAAACAATTGCCAATTTGACACCATGGTCCTTGAAAATATTAGTTCCAGAATGTCATTGAAATGACTTGAGAAAAGATAGAAATGCAAACAGCAAAAATCTTAATACAGTAGACATTATTACCCACAATCCTCTGTAATAAATGTTTGCTGTTGTTAAATAAGAAAGCATGGGAGAAAATCAGAATCCTAATCTGTATTTCCAGTACTTTAATCCTCATCGTCTGATTACCCCATGCTGTTGAATCGCATCTTCTAAGTGGATTCTGCCTGCGGTGGGATTTTCAATAGATATTAAAACCATATTCCTTTTTTATATCAGCATTAACATCTAACAGTCTGTCACTGCCCTGGGTCACTCTACAGCTTCTTAACAGCCATGCAAAGCCTTGCTCTCCTTCTCTTCCTCCTTGTTTGCTTGTCAATCTCCCCGCAGGCCAAATTAACGTGAGTTTTTCTTCATTCTGCTCTGAAATTCACAGCATGCTCAAAGTGGATGCTGGTCCCCAACCAAATTGCATTATTGGGCTCTGGCTGTTTCCCTGTCACTAAATAACACTGGAAATTAATGTTGCACCTCATTCCTCACACTAATTGCTTTCATGATGTTCTCATAAACATTTAGGTAGTGACTAAGTAGTAAGACTAAATCCAACATAGTGTGGTATTCATGAATTTTCGTTACTTTTTGACTATCAGATGCTTTCACCACAAGGCCTGTTCCATAACCACTTAAAGTGATTCCTGCATCGATAAATGACTTAATGGGGGTGCTGAATTACACACGATAGGCTACATAAAGGTATGTGGTATCTAGCCACCAAAATTGTAATTTTTTGTCACATGTCTCACTGAGAACAGGAGGGGGACCACATGACCAAAGGGTAGACCCTGATCTTGGTAATCTGTCCCCAATGACACTGTATGCTGAATATGAGGAAGAAATGCTCTGAGTTTAATGTTCCATCACAGCAGCAATGCTGGGCATTATCTATGTGTGTGCAGCAATTGATCATTGCTCATTTCATTTGAAGGTATTTTCTTGTAGTGTTAGACAGTTGTATTGGAAATCAGTAAAACATAAGTCATGTTTATATCTGGAGTTATTTAAGACAAGACAGGGCAAGATGTTTAATTTTAATGCTAATACTGTGATGATGTCATTTCATGCATCACTTACATCCTGCAAACCAGGAGGCGTTTTTGTTGGGGTCCTTTGACAGCAAATGCCAGAGAGGCCAGAAAAAGCTTTCAGTATACACTGCTATGTCTTGCATTGCATATGCATTGCTAAAGAACAGCATATTTTTTGTCAGGTTTAGCATCCAGATAATTTTTTATGTATTAACCCCAGTGGTGATAAATCTGATGAATGTGTAATTCCTTAATGGATAAAGCTGTGATTGAGGATGCTAAATTCTGGAGGGTGGAAGAGAATCTTAGACTGTGAGGTCTCAATACTGTACGTATGCTTCCTACAAGGAAGGAGTGCCTGAGATTTTGCTGCGCTGCAGTTCTTGGACCGGGCGCAACAGGGGAGCTGGCACTGTCCCTTGCCTGATGGATGGGTCCCTAGGCAGCTCTTCAGCCCAGCACTGACTGCAATTACCCAGAGCGGCCGAGTGGATTCCCTCCCGTAATGACCGCGCAAGTGCCCATTGTTTTAATCCTGCCATCGGCCCCAAGAAAGGCGCTGGCTCTCAACTGTACATTTTTCACTCAGTTATTACATGCGTGCTGATATCGATCTTGTGCTCTGATGTAGCTTGGCTCTGCTGTTTCCGTTTTTAGAAATGACTCTTGCACACAGTTGTGCAAGGCCACAAGGGTCTGGTGGGCGTTTACCTGAGGTCTGCCATCTTGGTGTTTTTGTCAGTGACAGAGGAGGGCAGGTGGACTGGTAAAATATGGTGGTGGTGATGGTAGGCAAAATGAAAATGAAGCAATAATTGATCCTGGGCCAAGACCTTGTTTTCCAGCAAAATGGCAGCTTCAGCCTTCCGCAGTCATTAGGTGAGCCCATCTAGCTTAAATTGTTCTCTCTCTGGAAAAACCTCTCCTCTGGTGGCTGCTGTGTGCTTTGCAGCCCACCCGCTGTTTGTCATACATATACAACTGTGCAGTCATCAGTGGGCTAGTGATGCTACCATGCAGGTGGTTGTGTGAAATTCAAAGCAATATCTCTGCCTCATTGCAATAAGTAAGGAGCGGAATGTTGTGTGTGTATGTGGGTGGGGGGTGTTGCTGAGGGGGTTTACCTCAGAGATAGTTTCCTCTCTGTACTCATTACAAAAAGGTCGGAAATAAATTAGAGCCTGGAGTAGGCATTAATTTTGCCTGGCTCTCTATGCCACCTTGCTCCCTTCCCCCCTCCCCCGTGCACCCCAACTGGCAGCGAGGTCATTGCCGAGACTCACGCTCTAATGTCTCCTCATTATCGCCACCGAGACGGGTCAGGGGGCCAGATGCACTGGCCTGCTCTTTGAGAGCAATTACCAGCCATTTTATAAAGTTTAAATGTCAATTCAGTGTGGGTTTCTGCTAGCTTTGATCAGACTCAGTGTGATACTGTTATGTTTAGTAATTCACTCCCTCAGTGATTATCGTGAAAATGGTCAGAGGCTAAATCGTGGTGTCATTTTTCAAAGTTCCTCTGGCAAAAGTTCATATCTTGCGCCCTGTTAGTAAGATTCCAAAGAATTTCCAGTTTATTCCAAAGAGTCATAAAAGATGAAATGAAGAGCAGGAAGTCCCCAGGGTTCTATACATTTGTTCAATGAAGTTTTTCGTAAAGGTGCCAAAAGAATTTCCTCATTGTAGTTGATTCAGCAGCAGAGCTGGAACGTGCTGTTTGTGTCTGTCATTCCCATCAGTTAGAGTGCCCTCTGTAAGACATAGCTATGTGTTTCTCTCTCACTTCTCTATCATGTTAGTATCTCATGCTGGCTTACCGTGTAATTCTCTCCCTCCTGTGGTTCTCTGGATGTGTTGGTTTTGCAATCCTCATCTTGTTGTGTCAGGAAGAAAAAAAAGATCTGCCTTGCACTCACTTCTGAGTTCTTTCAAACATGCGTAGATTTTTAGATATATACATTTTGTTTCAACACAGACAGATGATTCCCTGCCTGCCACTAACATAGTGGGGAGGTGGCATTCATCGGGATGTATGTCACATGAGGAAAACGTGAGGAAAACAACATTGCTTTGCCCGATGTTTTCACAAAACTGATCAACCTCACTCACCCAACAAGCTAGTACCCCAAAGTTGAAAGTCGCTAATCAAAAAATACTAGCCCTCAAGTGCATTACGGTGAACACCTACAGCTCAGTTTGGCTCATGAACCACTGTGGCCAAGAGAGTTTTCACCATCACCTGCAAATTGCCATGTAGCGTTTCTGTTGTTTTTAAACCTGACATCAAAAAGGCTGGGACAATTTAACTGTGCAATCAATCCAAACACAGAGGAGCTATCAAACACGGGGACATGGAGTGTTGCTTGTGCACTCTGTGAAATGGAGGCACTGCTGAGCCAGCCTTCCCTGTCTGTAATGGTCAACAATCCTACATCACATTCTGCTTGGGCTCTGTTACTAAACTGAACTATTTCCTTATACAGCAGACTAGAACCCACACAATTAACTTCAGCCTTCTGCTTTGATCTGTGCATGATGAATGCATATTCACCTTTCTAAAAAATGAGTTCACATTGATCAGTCAACTTTAATCTTAGATCAGTAAATTTAAATACAAGTGCACATTTTATTCTGCACAAACCCAATTTGGAAAGTTTAAATTTGAATGGTCCACAAAATTGATTAAATAAATTGTGTTTTTTATTGAAAAAAAGAAGAAACTCTTGCATTTCTTTGATTGAATCCAGGCAGAATTCTTAATTACAGTGCATTGTTAATATCTCATTGCCTGTGCCTGATTGTCTCTCTGGTCCCGATTCTAGGACACGGAAATCCTGAACACGGCCATCCTGACGGGGAAGAGGGTGGCGGTGCCAGTGAAAGTGGTGACAGTGGAGCGGGATGGCACCGTGCGGGAAGTGGAGGAGACCATCGGCTGCAGTTCCACCGATGAGGATGTTGTCAAGGTACTGCCCTGAAACTGTGCAGCGCAAACATAGGCAGTCTGTTGGTGTGTCAGCAAAAGTTCTGCAACATTATTAACCATCAGCCATTTCTCTCTCTTTTTTGTAGAGAGTAATGATTGAAATATGTGATTACAGTAAGTTTGCAGTTTCTGCTTTAGGCTTAGAAGAGGGTTATGAAGACGTTTTTCCTCTAGCCTTAATGCTGGCTGTAATACTGCTTGGTAAACTGATGAGCAGTGGGAGAAACAGTAAAATTAAACAGAAACAAATCATTAGTTTTAACTCCGTGAGACCCAGCCTTGCAAATTCATGAAACTGTGAATGTCTAATATGCTGAATGTTAAGAACAACTGCACCATTCCTCTATTATTGTTTTACAAGCTACTTCGATATTTCTGTGCCATATTCAACACAAATGAGGAACTCACAGATGGCTGTTTGCAATTATTCCAGAGGAGGATTTATTCACAGTCTGAAACAGACTTCTACAACTCAGCAGGCAAGTTAATTTGAACTAATTTAAACAAAATACTGTGGCTGTCCTGGTGAAGCAGCCAATGGGTGTGAGTGACACCATTGCCAGTTGAAGAATAGGAGTCTGTAGAGCAATGGCTGGGAGACAGTGGACAAGAGATGTTTGGGTCATAGTCTGCTGCTATGATGGTACTGTACTGCTTGAAGTCCCTTTCTTGATTCACACCAAATTATGAAATGAGAAAATGAAAGCCTGTTAAGAACAAGTGAAAACCAATGAAATTTGGCTGAGATGTGTATTTGATTAGAGTCCCGTGGTGCCTGTAAAACAGCACATTAAGGACTGATGGAGAAGCATTCAGCAAAAGAATTGAAATTGAGGTCACTGACAACAAATTGTTTTCAGCTTATAACTCAGTTCCTAACCGAGATTGCTATTCATCATTTCCATAATGTGATTTATGCTATGCAGCGGGTGTTTTATCACTGCAATGTTTTTTCTAATGAACAGAGGGGAACGACAAAAAAAAAAAAAAAACACATTACGTGTCTTACTCTGTGACGATGGCAGTTATCCAAAGCAGTGTTAATGTGTCGTCTGTTGTATTAAAATTGGTCTCACCAATGGGACAATGAGATCCTATTATTTACACCTTGGCCTTTGTCCAAAAGAAAAGATGTGTATCTGACAGCTTTGAAGTAAAAGCAGTTTCCGAGAACAAGAAGTGAAGTGACAAGACAACTGGTGTTATAAGAGAAGCAACAGAGTCACTCTTTCAATGCAAACCACAAAGAGTGTCCTTAGAATAATAGCAAGTCTTATTAGCCCTTTGTGAATCTCCTGTTTAGTGATGGTTCCATCATGTTCCATCTGGGGTAGAATTTCTTTCTACAAAATAATATTGAGCTGATTGGAGAACCCAAGCTGTTTTTCATCATCTCGGGTCTAAGTATTTCGTAAACAATTGCATCAGTACACAGCTGTAAATCACTTATGACTACAGCAAGATGCAGCTGACCAGGGATTCTGTATACTGTAGTATGTCACTGATAGTTGAGTTGTGGCTTCTGAAATGTAATTTGGAAGCTTGATGATGAAGGTGCCATTTTTAGCTAATTTACATGTACATTTAATTTTTTATCAGATGCTGTTTACCCTAAAAAAGTGAGAAGAGTCTGAACTCATGGCTCTGGATTTGTCTCGGTCGTAGTGTCCACAATCAAAAAATGGCCCTTCGTTAACTTCACAGGCATTGTGATACAGTGAACACAGTGAAAATAAAGCCGAGAGTAGACTGTATGGAGGAGTTCATCTGGGTTGGTGAATTTTTAATGCTGCATAGATAAACATCTTTGCAGTCGGAAACTGCTTGTGTCAACAGCTTAAGAAAGCAAATAAACTTGTCAGTTGCTGGGATCCTGTGGCTTACTATTCAAATCCCTTGTTAAACGGGTTGAACATTAACTCCTCATTGAGGAGGTTAGGGGCATAATTGGCTCCTGTGAAGATTTCTCCTGTAATGTCTGCAGTTATTGAATTCGACAAAGAAGGGAGAAAAGGATGAAACAAAGAGGATTACAAATTGATCTTCTTTCGGCGTTGTTTAATTAGGGAGGCCCGCCATTTGACACGTCTGAACCAGTCGCATCATTGAAATTGTCCTTTCCAAGTGCATGCAGTTCTAAGGGGGAACAGTCAGGGGTCTTGCCAATGTGAACAGACAGGCGCCGCGGTCTTACCTGCCAACAGGACAGTCCTAACCCAATCAAACTTTACAGGATTAGCGACCAGCAGGTATTATGCCTCTGACAGAAAGCGAATGAACCGAAAGTGGATTAACGCCAAACGGCACTTTCCTTCAGTTGGGCGCTAATGGGCTTAGAAGTGATATCTGCTGTTGCCTTTCATCATTGTCATTTCCAGTCCAGCATCTGTACCTTATATGAAGGTTTTGTATGGTTGCCCTGCAAAAAAGTGTCTGCTCGTATTGAGGCCTGTGGTTTAAAGCACACTGTTTTTTTTTTTTATAAATTATCACTCATGTTTTAAGAATATAGAATTTATCATTTCTGACAGATCAGATTTATGCACAGTTGAAGTGGAAATTGAATGGAAAGCTTCCTGTCAGTCTTGAGAGCTTTAAAAGGTGGCAGCTAGAGGTACAAAAATCTGGGAATTTTATGGGAAATTTTCCATATGAATTTATGGAAATTAGTAGGTTTCTTGCACACTGACTGCTTTTCTTTGAAGCTTTTTTGTCTTTAATATCAATTGAAATATACTCTTCAGGTAGTAATACAATAAGTGATATAAAATAAAACTTTAACTTTTTTAAAATTATAGGTTTGAATTTGAATTACGAAAACAATATTCGTTGAATATTAACATTCTTTCACTTGTTTTTTAAAATATTATGTAAATAATAACTGAGCAACTGTTTTTTTGTTTTGTTTTGTTTTTGCTAAAATAGCCAAAATGGCCTGCTCATCCTTTCAAACAAAAATGATATTTTATATATATATATATATATATATATATATATATATATATATATATATATATATATATATAATAATTCAAAATTATATGAGACATTCTTACTCAATAGTACTGTACTTATGCAAACTTGCTTCCGTACAAATTTAAGCCTAACATTCCAATTATAAATTAGTCATTATAGTGGACGCCATGCTTAGTGGAGGAACAAGTACCCTTATGAGCGGGCTGATTGATAAATCGGGACACACATGCTGTCACACTCTGGACAGTAACAGTGAAACCCACGGAGGTGGCCCTGTAAGGTGGAAACCAGACACACAAACACGGTGACACTTACTGTGCAAAGCCTGTCCCCTCTTGATGCGCAGTACCTGGCAAACAAGGCACTGCGGTCCCCTGGAGAGGCCCTGCCAGCACCAGTGTACACAAATGTATGGCTGTTGCAGATGCTTTTCCCTTACCTGTGCTCCCAGAGAGCATTGCTGCAACACTGCTGTCACCCTTTGTCCTAGCATGACACCAGAGGGCTAATCAGGCACCAAAAATACACCTTCTGTGTGGAATGACCCTTAAAACCTTACAGAGGCTGCAATTATCTTGTCAGAAACATAACATATAATCACTCATTTCTGGCCTTGTGCCCGTATGAACGGTTGTTTTGGTTTTTAGGGGACAAATGCAGAAATAATAAACAGCTCTTTGCCTTAGGCATGGATTTTCTAAGTAGTGGGTAGGTCAACGTTTTGATTCAACTAATCAGGCCCACAATGTCAAGTCTCTAATTGGGGTGCTTTTGGACTGATTTGCATTCTGTATGCCCGTAAATACTTTACTTCCCTGCCTCAGAATTGCTCGCGACATTTCTTCAAGCAACACATGGTCCCTGTATGAGATTAATTTGATAATTTCCAAGCTAGTTATCCCTCACTGATTCATGTTGGATCAATGCACCCGGACATAAATGGCTGCAACCTCAAAATGTCCTGGTACTCAGATGATTATAAAGCAATGCAAAGCAGCTCTCCTTTTGTCCTTGAGTTGCAAAATAATCTAAGACTCCAAATGGCTTAAAACCTGTAATCAGGGTTGTCATGCAGAACTCAATGCTCTAATGTCCTAACCCTTTTAAATGTTATAGGCTCTAATCAATATCTAATTACTCAGTAATTACTTTGCAATTCTAACACATGTTCGAAAGAGCGTGGAAGGCCCTGATGGCAAATACCTACTTAGTGTCCCCAGGCTGAAATCCGTCCTCATAATAGACAGGTAGTAGTCTTGGCTTGACCGCTCCTTAGGGCCCAATGAAATGAAATGCATACACAGTGAACAGTTGAGGGTAGTTTTCAACTTCAAATGACTTGTGGCCTGACCTTCCTGTCACCTCGACTCCAAATGGGCCTACTCCAGCCACCTCCCCTCCCATCTCAAACCCATAGAGGACTATTAGCAAACTCTACTTGTGCATTAGCATGCCATCAGGCACTGACAATGGAATGTAGCCCACAAGAGGAAGCCAAAGTTAATGTCCCATGCCACTGGACATCACTGCCGAATTATACAGAGAAAGTCTTTTCACTTTAAATTTCACTTTACTCAAGTCTAGGTTTGTACACTAGAAGGCCTTGAACTGTTAAGTATGGGTACGGGTAGCCATGATTAATTCTGATATAATGAATTATAAACACTTAATTTTTCCTATAATACAGTGTATTATTGCTGTGTAGTATTATTGCTTGCTTTCCCAATCATGGTGTAGGGTAGCATTGTGAATGCCTTTGTTGCATACTTGATTCTGTATTAGGTAGAATCATTGAAAACTGTCCTTTTTCTTCCTTTTGAAGTGTATTTGTGAAGTCATTTGTGATTTCAGTCAGTGACTAGATTCCAGGAATCAATTAACAACTCACTTTACCAATGGAAGTGAGGCTGGAAGGAAAATTAGAATGTGCTGTGGTCCCTCTGGGCTTGAGTCATGAAACATTGGCCTGGAGATAATGCCAATATTTGTATTTTGAAACAATGTCTATTATTATCTTTAACACCTAACCTGATTATTCTTTGAATGTGTGGAATGAGTAAAAAGATGGGAATTTCATGGCAATTATCTGTGTGGAAATCAAATGCACAACAGCAATCTTCTTTCCCAATTAGCAGTTGCATAGTTCCATTAACAGGCAGTAACATCGGCCATGTTTAAGTGCTCATGCAGAGTGATGCTATAATCAAATAGAACTTCTTTGTCTTTAAATGGGAGTAGTGTCGTGTTAAAAGAGCCTGGAACGAAACCTGCTCCACACCTGAAGCAAAACCCACCAGCGTGCCAGTACATTAGAAAGAGCAGGATAAATAAATAAAGGGACAACGCAGAGACAGGAAACAAACATGGCGCGGGGGCCGCACTCTACTTCCTTCACCGCTGCTCCTCTCCTCCAGAGTGGCTCTTTGATGTGTGAAGAACAACCAGCGGGGCCCTGCGCACACCTTATTTACAGTTACTTTGTGTGCATGACCAATTATGCCTGTTTACAAGCTTAACAATCCCCCGCTCTGAGTCAAGCCAGCGGCACGTCGTGCTGGTGGCAATTTAAAGATGCATTGTCTCGCTAATGCGGCGCTCCCCTGAGTTTGCACTGCGGAGCCGTGCACTCCTTTTTGGCACATGCTGCAATGATCTTTCCCGGTAAAGACTGCCTTTCGGAATTTGTGGTTCCCCCGTTTCCGAGGTTGCGTTGTTTTTTGGTGCCACTGCGTTGACTGTTTTTGCTCTGCATAAGAAGCGGTATTTTTGGCTCTAGAAGGGATAGGGCCTGTCCCGTCCTTCTCCCGTGCTTGATCCCAGACTGCAAGACAGAGATGAATCCATCGTGGGCAGGGTCACGTGTGCTCTCCTTTAGTTTCAGTTTGATTTGCATTTGATTGATCACAGCTCACAAATTGGGACCTCTTTATCTTCCCTGCAGAGGGACGTCATTTGTGTGTTAAGACACCACAAATGCAGACACATTCAGGACACTAATACAAAAGACACATTCAGGGCACAGTTGACTTATATCCCTATGCAAATATTTATGCAAATTCATGTACATCATTTCACCAAAAGCTTAGCTCCCCAAAATGCCCTCCCCTAACTAACAGGACAGTTTTCTGTAACACAAAACAGTTTTTATTGAGGACATTTTGGAGACATTTTATTGTCATATATAAGGATAAGCAAGCCTGGCTGGAATAATCAATTCCTGTACAGTGCCAAATATTTTTGGAGAAAGAAAAATCCCCTTCTGTATTTTTGAAATTAACACTACACATCTGTGTTAAATTCAATACATGAAAAAATGAAACATGCATAACATGTCAATTAAGTTAGAATTAGATAGATGCAAATTTGATGAGTAGGCTTCCTGCATAGTGCAAAGATCTACTACAGTTAATCATCTATTAAGCAGATGGTGTACATGGAACTATGATGTCAGCAGCAGTCCCTCTCTCTGCCATGGGTCGTCATGAAAGCGGGCATCAGGGAGCAGTTCTGTTCTAGTTGGTAAATGCAAGGTGACAGGCGATATGATTAGCTCAGAGATTTTCTAAAGAAACGTTATTATGCTAACCAAATAAGAATAATAAGCGGGAGTTGAGAGAGCCAGGAGGATGTGTGTAATGGAATCGGCCAGTGACAGCAGTATGAATCAGCAGAGACCATTGGTATAATGCACCTCTCAAAAGATGGTCAGGTGGGAGTCTTAAGCAGATCAGGGGTAGGCCTATATCATCCTGGGGAAAGCCCTTGCGGTAGCAAGAGCACTTTGCCCAGCTAACATCTCTGTGGTGCTACTGCCTCAGTGCTCAGCTTTATGGAGCTACATCTTGCATCATGTGAACTGGTTTGAACTGGTGACACAGTGCACAATTGAGGACAACCATTACTTTGTGAATCCTGTCAGGGATGCTATTTTGCTATTCACATCAATCTTATAAACAACACCCCAGTGGAGCATCTGTCCTGGTTTTTTTGTTTGCTGCTGTTCTTGAAGCTGTGTCAGTTTTCATTTATGGGAATCATATGTGGAATTATGGGTGAAGTGTTTTGCCTGGCCGGGGGAATTGTGGATTTAAGTGGTATGGCACTTTACCTCAATTTCTCTGGCAGTATAAATTGGTATAGTAAAAATAAGCAACTAGTGAATGGAGAATTGGGTAGTGTTCTCCCATCAAATCTCTTGTCAAAGATGCTACTTGTCAAGTCCTCAATGGGACAAACTCATGGCCATATTTTTGCGACCAAGTGCTTGTGGGCATTAAGTGCTCTTCAAAAGCCCATGGGCCTGGGGTGGAGCCGATGGCTCATTTCAGAGGGGGCGAGGACCTGTAGTGGGCTCTTATACAGCCTATTATAGGCTGTATGGTAATGCAAGACAGATCCAAGGGGAAACTTACGGAGACGGCAGGGCGTAACAGAGAGAAATGCTGATTATTATAATGAGGTGTGCTATTTCAGCACACTTCATTGTGTGAGACCATTTTTAAATACCGCGGCTCCGTCAGCAGTGACGGCGATGGGAAATAAAACAAGACAGCCAGCGATCGCCTAGTTCCTATACTTTGGGACTCGATCAGAGGGCGTATTTTTTCTGTTTGTACACTTACACAAGGATACTGGCCAGCAAATAAAGGTTTCTGTAACTCTGTTGTGTCTCTGCTCATTCAAAGTAAATATCACGGCGCCCTCAGTCTGACTTTTTATTTTTTTGCTGCAATCAAGATGCGCAAACAAACTTTATTCAAAATATTCAACTAAACAACAAAATGCATGTTCAGTAAGGCAGATTGGGCCCCTTAGCTGCACCCTCTGCCCCCCCGCTTGCTCCACTACAGCCATGGCCCATCCTTGTTTGAGATGGTTTCACATTTTTCACTCACATTAACGCCTTTTGAAGACTGTGTCACCAGTCAGGAGAGGGATAACATACCATGTTTGGTGAAATTTTGAATATGCTTCATTCTGTTTCTATCAGACAGATAGTGTGTTGGCCTCCATGGGTTTTTCACCTCTTTTTCAGGCTCTTCTCCTCCCTGTCAGGTATTCTGTTTCTCAACCCTGGCAGAAAGAGAACAGCAACTTTTCCAAATAATTTGATGCTCAGTTTGTGAAACAACCGGTCTTTTCCAGGCAGTGGCAGTTTTGCATTGTCAGCTGAATAACCAGTGATCTATCACAGGAAAGGAGAGCATGGGTTTGCCATAATCTGCAGGGAGGTGGCGGGGTTGTGGAATCAGTTCAGCATTTAAGCTGCTAATTCTTCTAGGAAGAGAGTTCCTTGCTGTTCAAAATTCTGGAGGGACTGAAAGGAAAATCCTTGGCACATTTATTCCTAATCGCCTAACTCTTTTTGTGTTTTTGTCTAAAGTATTCTGCTGTTCTGTGACTTCTCTTGGAAAAGTTTGGTAGAAACTTTGTGTGCTGCAGGTCCTTCAGAAATCAGAACACTTCTGTAGGATAACTTAGTATGGTATCAGTCACTTATCTGTCATCAGCAACATTTTATCGAGTTATCAGTGGGTCATTCATTGAAGTTACAATGAGAAGATAAAAAGGGAAAATTGGAGTGTTGTTTTGTAATAATAATAATAATAATCATCATCATCATCGTAGTAGTAGTAGTAGTAGTAATACAAAGAAGGAGAGGAAGAATTGGATTACAAATACGAATGTGAATTACAGACACAGTCCATACCCAAATAGACATGCAACTTGTGGTTACAGTTACCTAAGCAAAGTTATTTTTCTATTGTCTTAGAGTGTTTCCAGATATTGCCAAGGCTTTTTCATTTCTGAAATGAACCTTTCGTGATGTCTCAAAAGCTGTGGTCTGTGGTGGTCTGATTGGTCCATGGCTGGTTCTTGTCTAGTCCATCATGAAAAGAGGGCTCTTACCTTTGTTTCCTCCAGTTGAAATACAATTTCCTCTTTGTTGTGCCCTGGAAGACAGCTGCCTGGTCCTGGTCTTTGTTCATGCCAAATGCTGTGATCCACATTTTTTTCCACTTTTCTAAAATAGACAGAGAGATTAAATCAATTTTTCAGTGTCTCCAAAACCATTGCTCAGCTGTTTGGCATTGACACAGGGGAATGTTTTTTTTTTTTTTTTACTGGGCCAGCAGCTGACTGCAAATAAACCCCCAGCCACAAAAACAACTGCAAAACGACACCAGGTGAAAATGGCAAATTATGCACACAGCCTGTATTCAGAATAGGAGATGAGCTTATTTAGATTTTTTTAGCAATGATTATAATAACAAACATGCCTGTATTTTAAACAAGTACATGAACACAGTGTTTCACCGTAATGTTAGGTATTCATTGTGTATTAGATGTGACTTCATAGTGTTCTAAAGGGAATACAAAATGTTTGTCATTTATTATCTGTTAATATCTGCTTCAATGATCTTTTGACCTCTTGGCTATTTTAGTATAGTACCATACATATTGTTACGGGTCAAAGGGAATCGGTCATGCCTCACTTTGCGGCTTTGATTGATTGCTGTCAACTTTCAGCATCAGTCTTTCTGGTAGCTGTGAACTCAGTTTGACATCAGCGTGACTCCCCCGCTCCCCAATCTCACGGGCACCACTCATCTGAACAGAATGGGAAAGCTCTTTTATTTAACAGCCTCGCCCTGTTGTTGGATTCGATTTAGCCTCTCTCATGGTGCCTTCAGTGTAGCCTCCCTCCCTGCATGCAGACCCCCCTCGGCACGTGGCCCTTGACAGACTGAGATGGCAGATGCCTTTGAGCACACCGGGCCTGGAGCAGAAGCCTTTGATATCATGGCTCCTACCGAACCAACACCTGCTCTGCCTATCGGCGTGAGGCCCGCGTTTTATTTGGATGGCAGATGTTGGGCTTTCTGTTCTGTTCTGTCTTTCCCCTCGGCCCCCCAAATACTAAGAGTAAGTGCTCAGCGGACAGAAGTGTGAATGAAGAGAAAGGAGCGCCTTGACAGAGCAATGTGGGAGGGGACCGTGATTTGAGCCAGCAGGAAGGAAGCGTGCGTGGAGTGGCCCTGCTTTACTGTCGAAAGCCCGCTGCTGACAGCCCTTATCAGATCGCCTTCAGTGTCTCTTAATTGTGAAAATTGGAATCACCGTAATTAAATCCTCGACGGGATATCAGATTTTCATTGCGTTCGGATGTTCGCTGATGTTTTGAAAAGAATCAGCTAATCTCATATCAGCTTCCAAATTGCTCATAATTGCTCTTTAGAATGATTCATCAAGCTTTTCATTTGGAACACTTGTCTTGGACACGCTTGCACTTGGAAGACGTTTCCTTTGTTTTGTTGTCTGCTCAGAAAATATTCCTATTCTCTCATTCTGACAGTCTTCCAGGGTCATTTTCTTTTTACTCATATTTCAACGCTGTCACTCAAGCTTTTCCAGCTGGCCTGCTTCCAGTTGGAATGCACCCGTTGTTTCAAACAGCATGATCACGCATTGAAATTGTGATCATTTCAATATTGAGATTTGGTATTAATGATGTGATTTAATATTCAACCCAACAGATCACATTAGCGATTTGTAGTCAACTTTGAATTTTATCACCTCTTTATACGGGTAGCCTCTGCTAATTTCTTCTTACCACTGGGGCTGAGGCTGGGGCTTCAGGTATATTGAGCTTTTGCCAGGAGAGGTTTGAACGGTATGTTGCAGTAAAACAGAAAAAGCTGGGTATGGATTTTCAATGAATTCCAGAAAGGAATGCATGTTGTCGCTCAGTAATTTATTGAACTTCATTGTCTCTTTCAATTTCTCATCCTACTTTTCTGACCAGTCAAGACAGCATCAGGTGTCTGTATAACCGACTCATGAAAGGTGACCTGCACTTTTTTGTAGTCCTACCAAACTATCACTCTGTACTCTATACATACTGTCATATATGTTAACACATGAGGTTGAAATGATGGAAAAAAGGAATACCACACACATTTATGGAGTTGCTTTTTAATGCATTATGTCTCATACCAGTTTGCACAGAATTGAAGGTTCTTTATGTAAATATCCAAAGTGCACGGGAGTTGAGGCCTCTGCAGGGGCATCAATGAATTACTTAATTTTACCATCAAATACATGTTTGGCCAGACTCCCCTCCCTCTCTATGTATCACTGTCAGTCAGAATCAGACCAAATTCAAATGAGTTTTATTCCAATGTGAAAGTGTACAGCAAGTATTGCCAACAAATTTACAAAACATAAACCGTGCATAAAATGTTATTGAACAGAAAAATAATTTCTTGTAATTCCAACCATATTTTTGTAAGCAATCATCCATACATGTACAAATATCTGCATATGTTTCATTATGATAAAAACAACATTTTGCTTCATTTTTTCCATCTTCTTTCCCTTTATCTCCAAGTTCTGCTTTCATGGAGTAGTAATTCCTCAGAGTCCCTCAGGCTATGTAAGGTGTATATATAATCTACTGCTTGTTTTGCATCTCTCTTTCTCTCTCTCTCTCTCTCTCTCTCTCGCTCTCTCTCTCTCTCTCTCTGTCTCACACAGATGCACGCACACACGCACACACACACACACACACACAGACACTTTCCATCGCTCTCTTTTTCTGATGTTATGCTTTTCTGCTCTGGAACGCTAAAAAGTGCTGTGGCTAGAGCATCTACAAGAGCATTGTTCCTGCCGTGCTTGTTTGGTACACAGAGCAGTAGTGTTCGTCCATTCCTTGAATCGCCCTACAAACAGTTAAAAAAAAAAGCCAATTTGAGCTGAAGTGAAATCATAAGTGTTGTTTTTCTCGAAACAATCCTGGATGTACATTGTTAATTTATCCGTACGAGTACAGCATGAACATTATTGCCAACCCTGCACCATCTGCTGAATTCTGTAAAAAAAATGGTGTATTTAATGCTTTGCTTTGTTCTTAGTATTATTTAGTCTGAAAAAGTCATTGCAGTCACCAGCCCTGGTTCCATCTCAGTAGTAGACAATGTGAAGCGCTCTTATGCTATAGACTGCATGGGGTTGAAGCCTAGCCAAGGCCCAAACCTCCAGCCAGTCTCGCGGGCCCTCACTTCGAAGAACCCCAAAGGCATTCACAGCTAGATATTGAGTGTTGAGTGCCCTTTTGTCACTTTCTAACAATCTTTATCAGAGAATTGTTTAGTGGCTCTTTATCAAACAGGAAAGGAAATGGGACTCATATTTGAAAGTGTAACATGTCAGTGAACATTTTGCTATTCATCAGAGTCAGAACCAGTGAAAGTAAGTGCTGCAAGGACTGTGGATCTCAGTAACTGTAAACTGTAATATCTCAGTTTTTAGATACAAGGGAAGTTGGCAACTGGTAACCCATCTCCTAATTTTCTCAGGAGTACTAAAAAATTCCAAGAAAAAAAATTTGGGAGGGAAGGGTGTCTTTTCATGACTTAACAAATATCAGTCTAGCAATCCAGCTCTCAAAAACCAACGGCAGGGGTTTGCTTCAAACATCATTATTTTCATTTCTTGCATGGGCCACTGCACATAAAAAGTGTGTTATGTAGAACCCCCCCCCAACAGATTTGGTGTCCCTTGCTTGACCCCCTGGGTGAAATTAGATAAATGTGACAGATTGTCAAGATGGTGAGAAGATGGAAGACCGTGACAAGCGCTAGAGGCGCTAAAAGAGCACGCTATGGCAGGAAGGCGGCGTGTTCTGAAAGTGCCGTCACACCTCCCAGAATCATTAGGGTGTCATAAAAGTCCTGAAGACTCTGGTGTGGCATTAATCAAATTCATCAGAAGGCCAGAGTGAAAGAGAAAGAGAGAAAGAGAGTGAAAGAAGAGAGAGAGAGAGAGAGGCCATCCGTTATTAAATCACATCAGCCTTTACCCCAAGGTTTGGAGCGCTCCATGTCAACGCCACTCCACTGCCACTCTGAATGGATACAGTTAATCTGTGGTCTGAAGGAGAATGATAGTCCATCACAAGCATGTTAAGTAGTGATGAGCGTTGACATCCCGACACAGCAGCTTCCTGCTGCCTTCATCCTTCCCGTGCTCCTCACCCCAGATCAATAGCAATTCCATTCCACTCCACTCCCTCACAGCGTCAACAGCTCTGTGCATGTTAACATTTTGTTTTGAGTCCTTGGCTTGATTCTGAGAACAAAAACTACCATTTGAATTACTGCCCCCAAGGACTAAAAGTGAGCAGTCTGTACAGGGGGTTGGAGAAAAGATGGAGGTGGCAGAGAAATGCATTTAAATATAATAATCACCAATTAATAATTCTGCTTTGTCAATATATTGTAATTGTTCCAGTTTTCAAAGTTTGGGTGGACCACTGTTTGAAGAATGTGTTCCTCCACAAAGTGATTACTTTCATAAATGACCATACTCCAGCATGGTATGTTTTGAATGTTTAAGATGATATCATATAAAATGTATCAATATATGATCACATACACAATGTATCAGGTTGGCCTCAAACTGCTTCCCCTTTTCCTGCAGCAGTATAGCTGATGCAGGGGTGGTAAGAGAGGATGTTTTAGCTTATTGTCTAATTGCAGGGTGTGCTGAAGAAATTGTAATGCAACAGCAATCAGACAAGATGAAAACTCCCATCTCGAATTACCAGGAGGAGCCACTGCACAATTATTACAATCTCCTGCCTCAGTAATAGTTGCTAGGTGTTGGTGACACTGATTACATCAAAGTTGTTTTCCCCCTGTGTACATCTGTCACTGAGTGTGATATGGAAATACTGAACTTTTCAGATTGAGTTTGCTGTTGCACATCTTGTAGCATATTAATTCATTTTCCAGTAACATTAATTTTGTTTGGTGGTGGTGTTGTTGGACCTGATCTCGGAAAGCGCATTATCACCCAGCTCCCAAGATAGTTCATCATGCGCCCCGATTTGGTGCAGACAGATAATCATGGCTTGGTGTCTGTGCAATATTTCTGTCTGAGAGGCCCGTCACACTGCTACTGCATCATCATTATCCAATTCCTGTGTCAGTGCCCAGGCAGTTGAGCCCTTTGTGTGTCATGGGACACCTGAAAGAATCCTTTGGCAGACTGCAAGATTACCCAAGTGAAGCCACTGGGATCAGAGAAGGGCAAACACAGACAGGAAGCTGATTCATTCCGTTGGGTCCCACTTAGTCCGTGGCCAACTGTCCCAGCTGTTTCGAGGTGCCTTTCTGTTCTGCCAGTAGATTTCTGGGAAATGATTTCTGAACACTTTAGCATCACCTATTGGACCGTGTTTTTCCAAAGATGGGTAACAACTACACAAGGATGAGAGTCCAAGTGAAACAAGTGTCCCTTGTTTTGTTTGGAAAGTCAGCCTTGCGAGGCGGCATCTTAAATCATCCAAAGTGATACCTGCAGAATTCTGTCACTGCAAGCCAGCAGGGATGCAGGGCACCCAGCATGAATGCAAGGGGATGCAGGCTGCTTGCTGTAACCTGTCGGGGAATGGTGTTAGGTGGCCTCAAATGACAAGGCTGCACATGCCTTTGCCCACAGGTGTCGCCGGGGTGCGACGCGGTCCTGGTGAATGGGAAGGAGATGAGGGGCAAGCAGTCTCTGCTAGTGAACTTCACCTACCTGTACCTCCACACCCAGCTGCAGCTGACAGTGTGGGTGCCCCGCCTGCCTCTGCAGATTGAGGTGTCGGACACAGAGCTCAGCCAAGTGAAGGGCTGGAGGGTGCCCATCCTCTCCAACAAGAGGTGAGTACCCCCTTGTTTCCAAGCATTTCGGCTGAGGTGCAAAAAAGTGATAAGGGAAGTACACTATGCACTTGAGTTGATGAGTTCGAAGAACAGGTATTGAGCACTTTCACAGGAAATGTTGTTCTCAGTTCATGGAATAACAGAAGCCTAGTGCTATAATCAGCAGATTGAATGTGCATAGAAATTATTGTGATGAATATGAGCATTTTCAAAGCAAGTGAACAACACCATGTAATGTAAGAGCAGTTCTATTTATAAGAGTGTTTAAAAGGTGTTTTGTATGTAATACAAACACACCTAGGATTGTGCAGGAAGTATTATCATGTCACATTGTTTAAATTAAATTGTTTCACCCTAGATGCACTATAAAAATCTGTCCCATTTCTCCCAGTTTAGAGTCACAAAATCTCACCATTGTGACAGAATATGCAGAAAAAAAACAACTTTAGGTTTATACAGTTATGAGAATCTGCAGTTTAAATGAATAAAAGTATAAAACAACCAATGTATTCTAGAGATGTTGTCCAATGCAGTTCCAAGGGCTGTATTTATATGCAATAAGCATATGCATATTATTGCCATGGTGATTTATTGTCAACTTATTTGCAGTTGCTTCATTGACAAATGTACAAAACAAAAGTACAAATATTCACCATTTCTCCCTGTTTAATGTCACCGGGTTTATTTCCTTTCTACCTGCTCTTTCTTTCTCGCCTGGGTCTGAGGAGGTGGTGTTATTACTGCAGCGGCTGGCAGGAGCCTTGAATCTGTCTGCTGGGCCCATTTTTCAATTTGGCCAATTTTGGTTTCCCCAGATTTGAAGACAGCTCTCTCCGTCGCTGTAGTGTGCTGCTGAAAGAGGAGGAAGCTATCTCCAAAGTCTTCGGGGAAATGTGCAGAGAAATCTTGTAATCACGGTGGTGTTTTAGGAAAGGGAGATTGTGTGCCGGTGTGGCCTGTTTTTTGTCTGTCTGCCAAGCAGTAGATTCCCAGCAAACCTGCTGGGCTTCGATTCTGATGCAGGAAAGGTAACACTTACTCTTGGCTGTCATGTGTACAGCACTATGAAGACTGTTAATATGATAATAAGGAGTAGTATAGTGTTGACTTAAACTGACAAAGAATAGGGCAGCCTAATTATGGAAGCATGCCATGCTTTAAATGTCTAGGAAAAGTTTGTGGACTTGTGGATTGTTTCCAGCAGTGGTTGTTGTCTGGTTTAGAGCTTCAGAGGTGATGTTCTTCTATCAGGAGTCCGGGAAAGAGAAGCACACAGAGCGTTTTGTGAGTATTGCAGAGTACAGAGTATGCAGAGTAGGGTGTGTCTGGTCCTGCAGAGCATTGTGCCATGTTATCTGATGAGCCATGCACACCCCACAGACCCACGCGTGACAGCGAGGATGACGAGGAAGACGAGAAGAAGGGCAAAGGCTGCACGCTGCAGTACCAGTACGCTCTGGTCCGGGTTCTGACCCACTTTGTTGCGGAACCAGCTGATCCCGGTGGGGAGCTGGTGTACATGCTTGGTCCTGACTGGCAGGTGGACATCACGGACCTGGTGCTGGATTTCTTCAAGGTGGAAGACCCGCGGATCGCCAGGCTGCTGGACGGCCGGGTGCTGATGGGGAGGGACCTGGGCATCACTACCATCCAGGTATGCAAACAATGTCAGCTGCAGCTGGACATCCTTGGACAAAGATGCTGTCAGAGACAGTGTACTGCCATAGACAAAACACAGTTCCACAGACAAAACCAGCTGCCAGAGACATAATACACAGACATACATGTATTGCATTTCAAAGATGCAACATGTAAATATAAAATGTACTGTCAGGCAAAACCCAGTGCTACAGATGATGAATTGTCAATGACAAAATACTGCCAAAGGCACGCTAATAGGACATACAATACACTCAGCCATCGACAAAATCCTGCTATTAATACCATGCACTGTCATAAATAAAACAATCTTCTGTCCAATAAAAATGACCAATTAAGATAAAAGACAGTTCTATATACAACATACTGCCACAGACACAAAGCACTTTCTGTCTTTCTCTCTCTCTCTCTCTCTCTCTCACACACACACACGGACACACACACACTCAGACACACAGACACACACTCTCTCTTACTCTTCTGTGGTCCAAAACAACACTACAATAACACAGTGGCCATATTTCAGGAAAATAACCCTCTTTTTCTATAATCCTGTTTGTACACATTTGTGTTGAAAAGAAATACCCCACTGAGTTAGTCTTAAAATGACATCCTTTGTAGTGTGATGACGAGTTCTGATGTTCCTGGGCTTTTCTAGAGGTTGGTCAGTAATCAGCTGAAAACAGAGCAAACTGCCTTGTCTTTTGTCCCAGAAATGTCGTACCAGAGCACCGTCAATCCACTCCCAGACTTGTTTATGTAACTCTAGGACATTTGCAATTATTTGCAGCAAGGTTTTGTCTGTAATCATAATTGGCTGATTCAGACATCATTGCTTCAGTTGATTTTGAGATGGCCCGTTTACCTAAATGCAATGTGAGCGTTGGCTCAGCCAGAAGAGTATCACAATTTGCCCTCTTGCAGATCTGTACAGGAAACTGTCATGATTGCCCGCCTGCCGACATTTTGACAACTCCCGTCCTCTTTGCTAACAGGATTTTCAGAGGTCTCATCCAGTGATAGCAGGCTGATTGAGAGTTGCTTCTGGCATACACCCAGAGAAAAATGTCAGAATGTTTGTGACGGACATGGTTTGGTTTACTGTGCTGCAGTTATGTCACTATTAAGTAATTAAATTGAGGCCTGCAAGTTGAGTGTTCTGGCAAGGCTCTGAGGCCGCCGCTGATGCAAACGTAATTGAAATTCAAAGAGGGACTTATACAACGCAGTCCCTCGATGCCATCGTTGGAATGCTTTTGATTTTTTGACGTTTCAATTTCGCTCTCTCAGCTGGGAAGTCTCCCTTTTTGTCACTCAACAAGTGGCAGGGGAATGGTACTGAGGGATTGTGCTCAACATCGGCATATTCGCTTAGTGGTTCTTTTTAGGTGAAGGTATTTTCTATTGCCTCACTGTGTATTGTAGTAAATCTGTTTTCCTCTTCTTTTAATCCACTATCTTGTTTGGGCTAAGTGGTCTTGATTGACTTTTGAGATTAGAACTTTGCGTATAATAGCAAGATGATGTCAGTAGGACTGGTAATGATGAGCGGACTCTTCTTCAGGTGCTGTCACCTCTTTCGGACTCTATTCTGGCGGAGAAGACAGTGACTGTGCTGGATGACAAGGTGACCATCACTGATCTGGGGATACAGCTGGTGGCCGGGCTGACACTATCCCTGCAATCCAGTCCAGGAAGTAGCCGGGCCATTGTGGCCACAGCCACTGCCCAGGACCTGTTGCACTCCTCCAAACAGGTGACTGCCTTGTGTCACAATCATTTTTATGAAGGGAGGGGAAGGGGAGTATGATTCATGGATCATTACACACAACACGAATACGATGTGAGGTTTAAACAGTCTGCAAGCAAACAAACAGATAAAATATAAGCAAGATCTGAAATATGAAACAGTTGCTGCAATGCAGCAATGCAGCTGAATGCATGCTTAGCATAGTATGTCAAGGAATTTTTAATATTATTTTTAACAGAAATTAATGCTTAGTTTGGCCACAAGTTTCCTCTTCTTTGTAGGATGCACTAAGAATAAACTGCATACTTACTGATAAAAAAACAAAACATTTGACTTCAAGGATCAAGGATAAATGAAATACAGAGTAACTTCTTAAATCATCCAGCACAATTGAAGGCTCCCATATCCATAATCCTGTGTTATTTCAACAAAACACTTGTGTGAATACAAAGAAAATGAGTGTAAAAAAAGCTTTTGTTGTCCTAGCAACAGGTGTTGCAGTGACTGTCTGATATCTGAACAGATGATGTATATACTTCACAAATCACTTATTCAATGATTTAAGTAACAATAGTTAGTAATAAAAATTACATGTAGAATCTAAATTCTGAAACACTTTCAACAATATTAACTTTTTAACAGGCTTGATATGTTTGTCTCATCAGTTTAATAGAAAATAGTTTGGATTTGATGCCAGCGTTGCTAGGGAACCAGACATACAGCAAGACAGTAGCTTGTGAACATCTTATTTTTCACTGTGTGAATGCTTTGCATGTAGTGTCAGATCATTGTGTATAAAGCCATGAACCTTGGTGTAATTATGATGGAGTATGTCTCAAGTTAATATTACTTTAAAAACTAATTTGAAAATAGTCAGTCTGTGGTAATGAAAGCAGATTTACTCCCATGCAGTTAACCTTCAGTTTTTTTGTCTTATTTTTTCCCTCTGTTTGTATTTATCCTCTCATTATCAATGAGGAAACAAATTGTTGCCTCCAACATAGAGGTTTAATTACTTTTCTTGAGGGGTTTAGGTGTTAGTAAGGATAGAGTGTTTTATTAAAGAACAAATTATCTTATATTTTTTTATCTGGGGAAATTAAAAATGCATATAGACTTTTAAGAAAAAGAAAAGTTGCCCATTTTCACAGCAATGAATAACAATTTAACTAAAGTTAAGTTGATGAGAATAATTTTATATCTCATCAACTTTGTTTTCCGCACGTCCTCTTTGTCTGTGACATGGGAACATTAAATTTAACTGAGCTAGTGATACCACAGCAGAAATATTTGTTTTGTGTTTGAACAAGAGAACCGTGAAATGTGCAGGGCTTTGAATGCAATCTTGCATGAACCTATTGTGATGAAGGCTCTGGCAGGATTGCATTTTGAACAACAGTGGAGAAGTTGATGTGACTCCGTCTTTCTTGTTTTTCTGCAGGACGCTATCATCAGTGCCTGGATCCAGTTCAGCGATGGCTCTGTGACACCCCTCAATATTTACGACCCCAAAGACTTCACTCTGAGCGCCACCTCCCTGGATGAAAATATAGTCTCTACCTATCAGGAGCAACCGCTCAAGTGGCCAGTGGTGGTGGCTGAAGGAGAGGGGCAGGGTCCCCTGGTCAGGGTTGAGATGGTCATCTCAGAGACCTGTCAGAAGTCAAAGAGAAAGAGTGTGCTGGCGATGGGGACTGGGAATGTCCGTGTAAAGTTTGGGCAGAATGACGTGGACCAGAAGGGTGGGGGGCAAGAAGAGGGAGATGGAAATGGTGGCCTTGACAACAGCACTAGTGAGCGGAGGCTGAAGGGCCTGGAGCAGGACAAGGCCGGGGGAGATGCCTGGAAATATAACAGTGCCTCCTCTGACCGTGAAGAGGGGGCCATGCGGAAGGTCAGCACCACCACCAAGACCACCATCACCAGTCGTGTCGGGGGCAACAAGCTGGCTGGCAGCGACTCGGGCCAAATTGTAAACATTCCTGTGGACTTCACCAGCTTCCCTGCCCAGGTTGATCTCCCAGGGGGTGCGGAAAGTGATCTGTCCCAGACTGCTCGAGGGTTGTCGGACCTTGAGATTGGGATGTACGCCCTGCTGGGTGTCTTCTGCCTGGCTATCCTGGTCTTCCTCATAAACTGTGTGACCTTTGCCTTCAGGTATCGCCACAAGCAGCTCCCAGTCCTGGAGCAGGGCAACATGAACCACGCCCATGACTGGGTGTGGCTGGGCAATGAGGCAGAGCTTCTGGAGCACCACACAGAGACCTCCACCCACCCTGATGAGTGCACCACCATTATTGACCGGGGGGAGGGCTATGAGGAGAGCAAGTACCTGCTCAATGGTGGGGCTCAGAAGAACATTCAGGGTCAGATTCACCGCTCTGCTGACCCCGGGCCCTGCAACGGCAAGGACCCAAAAGTTGAGCCCCTCAACAACTCGCCCAGCGCCAAGCGCAAGCGAGTCAAGTTCACCTCCTTTGCCACCATTCTCCCAGATGACGGAGGACCCTACACCAACTCCATCCTCATAGGCAATGAGGACGACATCAAGTGGGTGTGTCAGGACATGGATCTGGGGCAGTCCACAGAAATCAGAACGTACATGGAAAGGCTACAAGACAATCTGTGAGAAGCACGAAAGAGACTAAAAGTGATTTTAACTCACCTATAATGCCTTTGGTCCTGGCAAGGAAGAGGAGGATGCTGGGAGTTGGGAATGGAGGAGCCGCCAAGAGATGGGGGATATTCCCAGACATGACTTTGAATCCTACAGAGCAAACCTGACTTCTATAGTCAATGGAGTGGTCAATAGACAGTTTTAATGGAGACAAATAAGTTACTGCAGAACATAAAACACAGGACTAGAACATACAAACTGACTTGAGGAGACTCTTCTTAAGAACTTCAGAATGGGTACAGCTAAAGTAAGTCAGAACAAAGGAGTGCTTTTTGTTTGGCCTCTGACTTTTTATTTGGTTTTATGTAATTTGAGTTTTTATTTGTTCCTATTTCCCCTTTAGAAGGGAAAGTTACATATGAACATGCACGTGCTCAATATGGACCTGTTCTACTCAGTGGCAGTGAAGGCCAGTTTGAGCTGCCGACATGTAAACAAAAACACAATGGCCAGAGAAAAAGGCTGGAAGATAAAAGAAGCTACTTACTGTATAAATCATGTGCCCCACTTCTGGTCATCACTCTTTGGCGCATCACCGCCCTTGTACTCCAAGGCAAGGTCAACACAGTTTATTGTAATTCATTAAGTTATTGTTCTGTCTCTTTTCTGACAGTCTGACCTTTCTGTACTCTCCCAAATAAAATATGTTGGTAACACCCTGACTACATGCACAAAAAGTGGAATCAGTCTGTAGTCAAAGGTCACCTTAACTTTGAATTCATTGGCTATAGATGGCAAAAATCTGCCCTTTTGAAATCAAAACAGAAGTGTCAAAACTAGTATTTTCTCTAATATACAGTGCTGAAACTGGGACCAAAAACAAAACAGAGGTAATGTGGACAGCCAAAGGAAGCACGGGCCATGGGAGACCTGTGTGCTTCCCATCAGCATTGAATGTACAGTCTCTTTCATCATCAGGAGTGAAGTGTGAGTTCCAAAGCATTAACATGTAGGCCCCGATTGCACAATGACAGGAACTAAAGCTGTGTGACAGGCCTTGCAGAACCCCAGTGTTCTCCTAACACGTGTGTCATGTCAGCTCCACCAAGAGGGAGCCAAAGACACTGAAGCGACACAGGAAGCCTGGCTTTGGCAACCCTAAAAGGTGACGGACAGGATGAAGAAGGTGTCATGGTTCTTGCAACAATAAAAACAGAGAAGTCATATTGACAACATGCCCTCCATATACCTGTAGAATTGGAGACGTGAAAGAGGGACAATATATGAATGGACTCGGTCAGTTACCCACATCTGTTGATAATGTATGGATTTGTTTTGTTTCCTATTGTGAAGGTGTTCTTTTTATCCTCTATTCAGTTTCCATGGCTTTTTACCATATTCTTTGGATTTCTTTTTTTTCCTTTTCCCCCCATGTTTTTCTCTTATTTGACAATACTTACAGTTCAGAACTCTCCCACCTAAAAGCTCAGGTGAACACATACAGAAGATACACATAGCAAACATTGTAGAGTGTAAGAATGTAATATTTATTTATAAATACAATACAAAAATGTTGTAAATAAAAATGCTTTAAAATGCTTGTTAATAAAGCAAGTCACAGCTAATATTGTTCATATTGTATGTGTACAGTACCAGTTAAGCCATGAGATAACTTGTGACAGGGCTATTCATATGCCATGTCAAAGTAAATATTGGCTTACTGACTGTACAACCATTTTCTCCTAGATCTTTATATATTTTAGAATATAGCCATTGTGGTCAGTGCTTTCATCATCATGACTGTCATGATGATTGGCTATGTTTGTTGAGATAGCAGACTGAAGCACGTTGGAAAGCATACTGTGAATGACCTTGGGGTGGGTTTTGGCTGTACATTGTGTGTCCACATACAATACTGGATAAACTATACAACTGGGAGAATCATACCAGTCAACCCTCCAGATTTAGTAGTGTAGTTTTCCATTTGGACAGCATTTTCTTTATTTTAGATGCAAACCTCACCAAATTTCAAAATGATGGCACAGGAATTATGGTCACATTGCTGAAGACCATGCCTTTCTCATTTTAACAAACAATTTTTATTTGGATAACACACAAAAATCTAGTCTAATTTTTAAATTAAATGAAAACCAGCTGTTGAAAGCCTCATATTTGCTCACAGCCTCCCCAGTTTTCGTCACAGAATTTTGGCTAGTTTATATGTGTTCCCTGAGCAGATATGGGGGGTATAAGAAAGAAATACTTCCTGTCAAGTGTTAGGGTGAATATGATGTCTCCTTTTCTTTACAAGGGACAAGAGGGGTGTATTGAATGGTTCAAAAAAGGAGGGTCCATGCTTTCTATGGCTCATAACTTTATTTTGATTTTCTCTTGATTGTCTTTATTTTAGTACATACTTTTTTCTAATGTCATTTTGTGTTTTGAAATGAAAGGGAGTATGGTCCTGGACAACAGAAGAAATATATGTATATAAATCCCAGAAATGTCCCCTTAAAGCTGGTCGTCATCATTTCCAGTGTGTTTCTTTACTTCTGAAGTGTGTTCATAGATTCTGTGGTGTAAGCCAACAAAGAGTTGGTGTGCTCAATGTGTTGGCCTTCTGTTAAGACTGTTATTTGCAAACCTTTTGTTCTTCACAATAGGAAGTACAAATGTGCAATGGGCATTGAAAGGACTAGCACATTTCTTGGCTGAAGGCTATCTAGAAAAAGCTATGCAACACCAACAAACTCTTACATGATGCTACCAAGAGTGCTCCTGTCTCACCCACAGCCACACCCAGCAGTTATCTATCAGAAATAGAACTATACAGGGAATGTTTTTAAAAGAGGCAGTGTCATATCACTCCCCATTCAGCAGCAGATGACAAGTAACTTCCCTTGTACCGATCAGCTCCTATTGTGAGGAACACAGTGCAATTTTAGCTTTTATTTTTGCATACATGGTAGGAAACGATGCTGGATGCAGAATGTCATTGTTACCAATTTAGTCTGGTAGCGGTGATGACAATGTCTGCTCTGTCGGAAGTGCTGCAGCCCCTGGGTGGTAGTGCTGGTAAGAGTGACAGTCTGATTCATCACTTCTGGTCACAGCAGGAACATACGTGCAGCCCCACAGGCTCTGGAGCCCAAAGAGCAGCCGGGGAACGGGGGAGTCAGCTGTCCTGCGTTGTCTCCTAGAGCATAATGTTTGCCCTCAGATTTATTTTTTGAATGCCTTTATCAAAATATGTATGTGTGTGGAAGGGGGGGGGGGGGCGGTGGTGATTGGGAGGTGGGCGGGGATGGGGGCTGTTGGTGTGTGCATGAAAATGATGCACAAAGAGGTTCTCTCTTTTACCACATGCCTTGAAACAAAGATAAACCTCTGCCTCCCCACACCACCCCAAACACTCACAGAGGAAGGTGGCAGCAGCTCGGATATCTCCTTGACTGATGATATTTGTTCATTAGAATCTCATCTGTGTAGCCCATGGTCGTGTTGTCTCCAGCCTGCTCTATTAACATGGGAGAGGGTAACTTGTTCAAAGGTTGGCAATCAAGGCTATTAGGAGATCCAGTTTGGGCCAGATAAAGGGTAGTGCCCGTTTTTCCCTCAGTCTGGGCCTGGAAAGGGGGGGGGCGGGGCTTTGTCTATTAAGTGTCTAAGTGATAAAGGGGACTTAGGTTCACTGGAATAGCTCAGCACAGCACAATAAACTGTGTGAATAGGGTGATGCAAGAATTCCTAGTCTATAGATACACATGAAAATCTGAGGATCTTCAAAAGTGGCAAAGCGAGTCTACACACAAAAAATGCAATTTTAATGAACTGACATAAAACAGGCTTTGAAATAGACAAACAACAAGAAATATTAGTCTAAAGTATTCTTTGTCACAGAGGTTATTTTTTGGAGTGTGTATGCTTTTTATGAAATGATATGAGAGGAAATTGGCTCAGAATAAAACAAGCATTTCTGCAGTGGACCTAAAATAGTAATAGCTGCATTAGTGTTTCTATGGAGAACCTCTCATTTTGTTCTCCATTAAAATAAATGTACACACTATGTGGTGTTTTGAGCTCATAGATGTTTCAGAGAAGAACATTTGGTTTTAGAACACTATCAAGATAAAAAGTATTCTCGTATTGTACGTATTCACAGCACACTGCTTTGAAGAGAAGTAATGACTAATGTTCTTTGTTGACTAATAGTTTAATTAGATCATTTAAATCATAAGCGGGAGTATATTGAATCCAGAGTCAAGTTTATGCCAGCCAACTGGAATGGGCTTCGCAGAAGGGTTAATTTAGGCTGAAAACACATTGGTTCTATCAACTTGCCTTCTTTTTCAGTGAATGACACAAATGCCTCTGTTTGCCTTATGCACACCTCCATTTTCCTTTTAAACAAATTCTATTCCAATTTACTGGCTTCCATTAACATGTGTTTCCTTGCCATGTTGATTTACAGCAGTTATCAAATACATATTCCCAACGAAGTGAGACATGCAACCTTTCATTTTCAAGCCATCGCCTTCCAAATTCGACATGGTACATTAACAAGAAAAATGACTGCACTGACGAAGCTGGGAAACGGCCTGTATCTTCAAATGGCATTTCGTTTTCATTTCCCTTTCATTACTAAGTGTTGCCTTGGTTAGTGGTGCAGGGTGGTGGTCATAGACAGATGCCAGGTGGCTTGTGTGCGCTTTCAAAGTCAAACGGCAGACAGCCAAGGCTTGAAATTAATAGTTAACCTATGGACCAATGCACTTGTATCCACGTTTCCTTGCTGTGCCTGCCATTTCTCAAAGTGCAAAAAGAATAACTTACCAGGAGGTGTTGTTTTCAGAATGTACAAGCAATATTTATCATCCTGCCATAAAATAACATTTATCCAGAGAAGAAAAGAACTGTAAAGATCCAGAGGTGGAATCAGTACCAAATACTTCCAAGTACAACAGTGCCGACTTTAACTGCTGAAGAAATGGCTGAAGAAAAGTTGTTCCCTCCTCCAGTAGATAATTGACTGTACTCTTTATCATTTTAATAATTGTTATTAGTATTACCAGCAGTGATTACTGAATTTATTAAGGCTGACATTTTACAACATAGGCAAGAAAGCTGTTCACATTACTCATGAGTGAGGGCAAGTTAATGCTCAACTTTTCCCTAGGGTTATTTGCTCAGTCTACAGGCAGTAAGGTACAGAAAGGTCCTATATCATATGAGATTGCTGGACAAGCCACGTAACAAATTCATTAATACATGTATATTATGCCATAGAAAAGCAGAGCATAATGCTTCGAGATCCATCTGCCAAATACAGTCTGCCTGACTGACAACATATGCCAATACAAGGTTTCCTATGAAACTGAAGGTTACTCTGGTTCAATTAAGGTGCTTTTTTAGTGACAGAAGATGGCTGACATGTCAGTGGCATAACGGCATAGCATCTTAGAGGTGAATGCTGGCTCAGCACCCCCAACCCAACAACCTAGCTGTGTGCTGTAAACACCTCAAACCGCAAGACTTTCATTTGTGCTCTGTGAAGATTAACTAAACAAGAAACTGGCTATAAAATGACACTGTGCCTCAGAGACACAGCTCTTTGTGTTGCTTACTGCACAGTGGCACATGGACACTATGAAAGGCAACAGACCGAAGATGGCCCAATCTCCATTTCTCATGCCACTTTCCCTGTCGCACACATCATTAAGCTTGCTCTCTGCTATTAAAGGAGTTTCTTGACCTGTTTCTTTGAGCAGTGAAACAAGCTGTTATGTTACATAAAGTATGGGCTCTACAGAGCCTTCAATCCAAGGTAACGCATACACTTTAAATATTTATGTTGTTAATAATGTGGCTGTTTTGACCATTGCCAGGTGCCTTGTAACAGCAATGTCCCAGTTCTGGATTTGAATCCATAAAGTTAGATCTAGAAGTCATGAGTGTAGCACCCTAATTTACCACTCCCCCTACTGAAAGACTTATCATGAGCTCAGAATCAGTGGCCTTTGAAATAGTATAAATAATGAACGGGGAACCATACCAGGTGAGCATTAACAACGAAAAACACTTCACCTAAGTGTCTGATGCCATTGTGTGTGGGTGAATCTAGAAAAATCTAACAATCCATTTCTTACATAGCCTCTGTATATAAACATGTTCCTTATACTAGCATTAATTTGAAGAAAGGTGTGAACTTGGAAGTCCTTGTTTTTTTTTTTTAAGCTGCAACTGACGTTTTTGAGACTGAAGTCTCATTTGGTTTGCATTTTCCACTTGCACAGGCGAAGTAAATAGAAAAAATATTTTTTTCCAAGTGGATTCTTTGAAGGTCAACTAATAAATGTAGCATATGCATTTTTGTGGTATATTTTACATTTTATGTGATGCCTGGGGTATCTTACTTAAATCGGTAAATCTGCATATGTAATATTTATGTACTGGTAGGGGTAATATTTACTTCAAGTGAGGAAAGCAGAGCTATTTCAGTGGGGGGGGCTTACAAAGCAATGTTTCCATGATTACATAACCTCTTGACATATTCATCCTTCAAAGCCAATAAATACTGATAATTTAATAACGTGTGCCCAATTCTCCAATGCAATAACTAAAAGAAATGACACAGTGATATAGGAGACAGCATAGAGCCTCCACTCAGTCGTTCCATTCAAAGACTCCCACACATCTTCAGCCTCTGAAGTGAGCTTTGTATGTTTTATGTAGGTACTGAAAACATAATCAGGTATATAAGAAAGGTCCACAGAGTAAAAATGATGCATAGGAGCAGAAACACCCTCATTTGAGATCCGCAGTCTTACCAGATGACTTCTGCAGAAGGGAAGAGGAGGAGAATATACGCCTGGATGGCAGAATAGCCACAAAGCATGTAACAACACAGTAATTGTGTTTGCTGGAAAACTGTTTACTTGGTGCACCATAATAGACTTTAATTTATAACAAGTCACATGCAAATGGCAGCAAAATGAGGAATCCACTCCAAAGCTTAGCAATTAAAAGAAAAAAGATGTCTCTGTTCCAGGTTGCTTCCAACAAACAAAACTGATGTGATTATTATTTTAAGTATGTATGTATCGTGGCTACCCTAAACACAAATACACACTTACACACACACACGAATGCATACACTCGAAGCCTGTAGTGCTACATTCACTGCTTTTTTGCTGATTAATGAGCAGGTTTAAGTCTGCTGGAGAGAGGGGAGTGTGTATGGTAATAGATCAGATGCATCAGTAAAGGACATCTCCCTCTTTCTTTCACCCCAGCAAACAGCTTAATCAGAAAAGCATATGCATGCTGCCGCCCCCATCCTTAAAACTTTGCCTCTCTTGTCCCCTTACTTGCTTGATATATGACGCTTGGGATGATTCGAGTCTGAGGTTTAGCCCATTTCATCTTTCTAAATGACTCCCTATCCATTTATCCTCACTCTGAGTTATTTAATGAGGGTTGTATATTTTTAGTCCAACAGTACAGGAGTCAGGAGAAGGAGAGACGAGGTGTGTGTGTGTGTGTGTGTGTGTGTGTGTGGGGGTGGTGGTGGGGGGGGGGGGGGTATGAGTTATAGGTGGTATCCAGGCAGTTGGATGCTTGAAATGAAGAGACATTAGTTAGTAGTCTGCTCAAAGCTGGTCAAATTGCCGCCCGTCACCTAGTGTAACAGTATTGTTAATACAGTCTATTTTTGTTTACCAAGGTAAATTGGCAAGGCAAGCTTTTGATACACAGTTTCTGGAAAAAGAGGTGGGAGGTGAGTGGCCAGTCCCAGTGATTGCCAAAACAGCATTTCACAGGTTCAGCAGGTATCCAATTATGCATAAATGCTTATTTACATTCTGTCTTTGATGGTATCTGTGGGGTAGAAATCAAATAGAGAGGAAGGTTTAAAGATAGACATGCCTCTGCACAATAGCACAATAACACAATCACATGGGTGTAAAAATCAGAATAGGTGTTCAGGAACAAAGGGCATCCTGTGAAATGCATTTATTATACTGCTGCTAAAGAACTGCCAGCGCAGTGGAAAACGAACAAGACAAGGCCTCCCAGTTTACAATGGGCCTTATTGATTATTCTTTGTATGGAAATTACTTTGTTGTGCAGATGAACACTCCATAGGACCTCACCTTTCACAGGCACTTGCGTCCCCAATAAAGTGCTGGAGGGTTTACGGTTAGCATCAATATTTTCAAGGTTACTGTATGTAGTCAGCACTCCTCAGGAAAGAATTACCATCAATTTAGCTTAGTTCCTGTTTAGTCCGTTTCAGAACCAGTGTCCATGCATCCTCCCTTGATGCTCCTGGCTCTGTACTCTGAAAGTCTGCCCTTCCCACTCTGACTATATTTTTCTTCTTCCTTCAAACATGCAGTCCTCCCATTTCCAAAGGTTACACTCACTTCTTTGAACCAATTAAACCATTTGCCCGAATAGATAATGATATGTGTTTTCTCATAACTATCCACAATCAGACTATGGATTTAGCTTTCAGTACCACTCAGACATTATGCTTTCCCTTCAAAATGTTAGCTGAGCTACATAATGTTTTGGATTCCTTGTAGCTATGTATCTCTTACATTCTGTTGCAGTGGTGAGTTTTCTCTGTTGCATCTATCACTATCATATTTAAATGACATTTTTAAGATATTTTTTTCATAGTCAGGTGTTGTGTACACTGAATCAAAAAATATTAGGATTTATGTGTTTTTAGAGGTTCCCACATTGCAGTCTAAGTAATGTGTGATACATGTTTCACTACATGTTGAAGAGACTGAACAAGTCTTGAATAGGACGTATGACATAGCTGGAGGGAATATAAAATGTTATATAGGACATCATGCATATAATTACAGGTATCAGGAAGTTGTTGCAGTGCACTGTTTCTTGTTTCATGTGTTGGATGTGATGAACCTCTGAGCAAACAATAGCCAGAATAGCATATAAAAATTCATAAGCCTGCTAATTGCCTCTGGCAATTTGCATGTTAAAAGCCTGCAATAATAGTGCACAGCCTTGGCCAACAGTGAGAAAGCATGTCTTAGCTTTAGTTTGATTTCAGGGCCTATTGTTTGGTTACAGTGCTGTACTGATGTTGTGTGCTGAGACATATGAGTCAGGAGCCAACACAAACACTCGTTTGAATCCAACCAGCGTTTGGATGTGAAAGAAGGCTCTTGTGCAGGAGACAAAAGACTGATGTATTAGCTAGAGAAATGAGTCGGCAAGCTTTAGGCTCTCCCAAGAATCTTTCTTGAGTAATCCCTTCTCACGTGTCATTGCGTTTTAATACCCTTCTCTCATTGGTGGACATTTACATAAAGACAAAGGCATTTTGAACACCCGACTAAATCCTTGGAAGAGACGGGGGAGAGGCTGAGATGAGAGCAGGTTCACTTCCCAAGCCGTGGATGGACTGCAGATGAACACCACTGAAGGAAGAGTGCATAGAAGTGTTGCACAAAAGTGCATGGATGTCTTCTGGCTATTCCAATCCATCAGTTCTCACACTGTACCGTACTTTAAACTCTTCCACAGATGTGGGATGTATGCTCCTCCTGGAGAACTGTGACAAAAAGTAACATAATGACCAATAGCTCAATAACAATGACAAACCAATGATGCAATAACATAATGAGAGTCCAGTAATTTCATAACTAACCAATGAAATAAAGGAAAAGCAATAATACAGTTACTAACAAAACCATAATGATAAAACCAAAATATTGCCCAATGGGACCAATAACATACAGTAATAAAAAAAGTATGACATAATGACAAATCAAAAATTCAGTGTCTTACCGATGACAATGACAAATCTTTAATACAGCAACTAACCAACAATTTAATATTTAAACAATAAGGCAATAAGTAACCAATAACACAATGCATTTATTTTCACTTCTGTAAGATTTTCTTTTTGCTTATATGTTGCACATCATGCATCAGATCTGTGAATGCGTGCCCCATGACATGAGCAAGGAGTGAAGACTCTTCAGGTTGCCCTGGCTTTAGCTTTACAAATTGAACAAGCATCTGATTAGCAAGGTGATTGCTTCTCCGCACATTTTACCATCAGTGCCACAAGCACCCTCTATGTACTGTAGCTTACCCCTTACCCCAACACACTCAGCCTCATCTGCTCCTTTCTCTAGCTCGCTCCTTACCCCACACACTCCTTACCCCTCATCATCCCCTCCCCTGAGCAGCTCAGCTGCTCCTTCTTCTGGGTCTACCAAGGGACCCAGCCCTCACCACATGGTGAGTGTTTTCTTTGTCTCCCCGTTGAAGCTGATGAATGACATAACCAGAATTCAAGTCTAGAAAGCTTGCGATGGAAGTTTCAGAGCAAGACTGTGCCAAACATCTGTTCAGCATTGTAGTTTCAGTGACAAACCAAGTTAGAGGGACTGGTAAGGAGCCTTAGCTTAAGCAGAAGACCTCTAAGCTAATCCAAACCCAGAGCACTGCCTCTGAGTCTAACCAAGAAGGACCACAAGTGTCTATATGAGAAGAACCCAGACTTCTGTTCAAAGAGCAACGAGCCAGCTTGCACCAGCCCACACAGAAGAGCCAGTCCAGTGATCCAGCCCTACCCAGTGCACAGAGAGGGACCAGCCATACATGACTTCCTGCTGTGCCTAGCGTAGGCAAGATTCTGACAAAGACTGAGTATAAAATTGGGCCAGCCCAGTGGTGATGGAAAGATAAAAAGACAACACCAATAGATTCTGTGTAGAAAAAAGTATGTTTACATAACAACACCCACAAAACACAAAGAATACATGTAACAGACATAACACCCCATAATGTCATGCATGCAACACAGTGCCACTGTAAAAGCATGTCACAGTCAACAATAAAGGCACTTATCATGTGGAGCAGTAGTCAAAGAGTCAAGGGGAGAGATCACAGGGGGAATTTGTTAAGTGCATTTATGACAGAGGGAACAAAACTTTTACTGAAACGGGCCCTCTTGCCCTCATGAAAGTTCTGTATCTACGGCTGGAGTGGAGAAGTGTAAAGTGCAGGTAGAGTGGACGATGTGGGTCGTGGGCTATTGTGCATGCTTGGTCTGTAATTGCTGTGGTGATGAGGTCACGTAGGTTGGGAGTGGGGAGACCAATTATCTTTGAGCCTGTGTGTGTGACCATAAGGAGTTTGTTTTTATTTGTGACTATGAGCATCATAAAAAAACAGATGGTACCACAGAGGAATAGTGGTCAATGATGCTGGGATGTAGGAGGAGGAGAAGGTGGGGTTGCACAGACAGGTTTTTCAGTTTATGAATAACAAAGACTCTCTGTAGACAGCGTTTAATGATGTCTGTGGTGTGTTGGTTGAAGATGAGATTATTGTCTCATTATTGTCTATTATGCCCAGGTGTTTGATGACCTGCACTGTTTCTATTGTTTCCCCAAGTATGATGGTTGGGCTCTGGTGTTGATGATGATGGTGGGCAACAGTATGCTGTCTACACTTACTGTTTGCAGTCTGCTGCTGAGGATGTTGTGAACCCAGTGGATGAGTTGCTATGGAATATTGAGGTAGCGGAGTTTCTTGACCATCTGATGTCATTGTATTGTATTGAAAGCAGAGCTGACTTAACAAAGACCAGTCTGGCATAGTTACTGGGTGTCTCCAGGTGTTCTCAGTTTTCTCAAGTGTGTATTAGTTTCACTACTGGCTATTGGCAAGCTGAACTAGATCCTGATGATAAAGCCCAAGCAGCCTTCTCTACAGGTGAGTGTATGAAAAGTAAGCAATGTTTCAGAGACATATGGAGCTAGTGTTCAGAGGTCTTCACTGGAATAAATGTGGCATTTATCTACATGACATAGTATTCCCCACATAAACCAGATGTTTATCAAATGCTTATACCAAACTCTCTCATCTCAGAAAATGTGCACTATTTTCATGGTAATACCTGCTGCGGACATTTTTGCTCTGAGTGCAGTTTGAAAAGAATGTGAATCATGGTGCTATTGACCAGACATGTGAACTGACATTAACCACTGTTGCAAGTCATTTTATGCATATGAAGCTTGCAGGAAAACTGCTCCTCAGCGACCCTCTGCAGTCAATTGTAGGTACCAAACCTTTTCAGTTTGTCTGTGCTGATATCACTGAATTGCCTTTTAAGACCACTTTACCAAATATGTCACTGCTTACCCCAAGTTGGATCAAATAAGCCAGTAAAGTTGTACAGCTATGTAAGTGAACATGGTGTTTCCGAGGAACTAAGGGAGACAATACGAGACAGAGCTCATTCAACAAATACATCCAAGACTGAAAATCAAAAAGACACAGACAACCACCCCTTGGAAATGGGATGGCTAAACATTTTAACAGGATGATGAAAAACCAGTTAGCTAAGAGGTGGAGATCAGTGCTTAGGATCAGTACTTACCTGCTGTTGTTGTGTCCATTAATGCTACTAGAAACTCTAGGACTGGATACTATCCATATTTCTTGACTTGTGGTAGAGAACTTTGCTTACCTACTGATGTTAACCTGGCTGCACCACTGGATGTTGGCATTCACCATGTGACACGAACTATGGCTCCATACTGGCAAACCAATTGGAAACAGTGTTTCAGGAAGTTTTTGCAAACTAAGGAATGAGTATTATGGCATGAGCATTACTTTAACAGACACGCCAAGTTCAAACCTTTCAGAGTTGGTGATATGGTGTGGTTGAATGACCCCACGACTCGAAGAAAGTGTATTACTATGTTTTACTATGAAGTATTTATTTATTATTTATATATTTATTTATTATTTATTTTGTTATGAATATTAGAAATTAGGACATTTCTGTTTAAGAGGGGAGTGATTGTAAGATTTATTTTTTACTTTTGTAAGTATGGATTGGATTATACATTGTATGTCATGTGTCAGATTTACGTATGTGCATTTCCATGTTTTGGAGTATTGGTCGATAAGCTAGTGTGCAAGAGAAATGTGTGCTTGTTTGTCTGCCAATTCCTTCTACAGTAAAAGAGGTGAACTTATTCAGAAGTGTGTTGCATTCTCCATATACCCATACCCTCTCTGATATGAGGGATTGCTAGGACACACTGCTATGAACACTCCCCCCTTATAATAATGATAAATGTTTTCAATATGAACCAATAATTCTTTCCTAATTACCAGGGTTATTTGGAAAGGAGTGGAACTGTGCTTGTCAAGCAGCAGAAAAATGTGGTTTTGTTTTTTGATAGACCTCTTATCCATTATTTTTTCATTGGCCTGAACAGGTGGTCTGCTTGGCCTATGTCATGCATAGCAGCCGTTGAGCGCTGGCCTGCTGACAACACTCAACACGTATGTGAGACTGAAGCTGGTAGCTGCTGCCACAAGCATCTGCCGTGCAGCTGAATTTCACAGACCTGGGTGAGGATGCGTTGGGGCCAGCCCACGTTTGCCTTCTAGTCTCTGAGCAAAAAAATGGCTCACTGGCTTTCATTTCAAATCCAGTGACGAGAACAAAATCTGACATCCAAACATTCCGACTTTGTGCTAATCTGAGAGGTTGGAAAGTCTCAGTTTTTAGCCTTTAAATAAACTGAGTACACATAATGCCTTTTCCAAACAGGGGAAATTTGATTTTCTTTTTGTAATCCTTGAAGTTTCCAGTTAATTATTACTTTTAATTAAAATAATACATAAAGTACCAATAATGATGTATTATTATTGATTAAAATGAATTACCTTGTAGCCAACCAATTCCATAATGACTCAGATAAATTATTATTCTATTATTCTATTCCATTATTATTCTGAATTATTCTATTGTTGAATATGATTATTAGCAAGATATTATGTTATTGTTTGATTTATGAGGTTACTCTTTAACTATTATATTATTGCTGTAAAAGTATTATGTTATCGTGACTTATTATGTTATTGGTTGCTGCAAGGACCATCTGAGGCCCCGTGTGATAAATGAGAGGCTCCACTGAGAGTGAGGTGAATGGCGCCAACCCACAGAGACATATTCATATCTCAAAGTAAAACAGAACACGATTGCCGACAAATGGTGCTTTAACACTCAAAGCCAATAGTTTTTTTCTCTCCGTCCTGTGGAGGCCTCACAGAATTCAATTTGGCCAGAGCTTAACCTGAGCAAGGCAGAGATATCTCTCCTGTGCAGTGATGAGACGACCCCACGGATTTGTTTTTCAGCAGCACCTCTTCTCCTCTCTCTGGGCGGAATGCAGATCGCTCTCCTCCTGGCTCGCCCCCAGCTCCTCCTGATGTATGGCTTGTTTCATACACAGATTACTTTGATCTACTTTTTTCTTCCCTGTCACCGAATCCAGGGATACAAGGGATATCTGAAATAGATTAACACTCCCATCCTCCCCAGCTGCCCAGCCAGTGTGAAAATTACTTTTCCATGCTTAGCTGAATGCTCATAAGAGCATTTTGTTTTTGAGGCTGCTCACTGTAAACCTTATTTACATTTGCTGCAGCACAGCAGTCAGAAGTTATTTGTATCCATCACGGACGTGGCTAGTGGGGTTTGGTGAAGCAGAACAGTCTTCAGAGATCTGGACCAAACTATTTGCCAATACCGGCATCTTCCCCCTTCTCTCCAATAGCCCTGACATTCAGGGACTTCTGTGCCGCATTTCAGTTCTTAGCTCTGGAACTCACTGCTACTTCCCATGTTTTGTTTTTAATAAAATCTATAGGTCTCCTGTGGTCCTTCACTCCTCCTGTCTGAACTGTCACAAATGCTGTCCTCATGCAACACCTTGGTTTTTATTTTGTTGGACCAAAGATGGCTTCATGCCAAAATGTGTTGCTTTGCCTGTTTGTGTGTGTGCGTGTGTGTGTGTGTGTGTGTGTGTGTGTGTGTGCGCGCGTGTAACAATGAATGACAAAGAGAAATGAACAGACAACTTATTTTTTCTGACAGACTCATTTACTGGGTATGCCAGGCTTTCTTTGCTGATTTACTCGCTTGTCCCCAGCTATTTGTTCCATGTTTTAGGATGACACAGTATTTGGATGATATAAAGCATGACCTTGGTCATGCATTTGAAGTGGCTTGTTCCATACGTGTGGAAATCCCCGTTCTTTCTGGTTTTGATCCATTACTGTCTGATCAGAGCCATTACCTTCAGTTCCATTGAACCTTTGCAAATGTGAAATTTCTTTCCCCAGGATGAATCCTGTTCTCATGACTGATAAAATCACCAATTCTCCTCAGTATTACAACTCTTCCCCGTGCTTCCACAGAATGACAGCACTCTAACCAGTACCACACATGAGTTTGTGCCAGTGAAAACTCATTCTGTGAAGTCACACCATTGCATTGCACACCCTACAACTCTGTTTGCAGGTGATCTGTGTCCCAGTCAAATGGGACTTGAATAAAGCTGAGGAAGACTGTTCAAGCCCAAATTTTCCAATAAGATCTATCTGATTACAGAGATAATTTAAAAGCAGCCAGAGTCTCCTATTCTGATGTGACAGGGAAATGCTCCATGAACCGTCTATCTCTTTTCTCCACCATGAACAAACGAAATTGAACAAACAAATTGAAAGGCTCAACCTGTCAATAACACTTTCTTAGACAGTAGCTCTGAGCAGTGTAAGATTTTTTTCTGTATAAGATTGGTGACATTAGCCACCAATTGCAGACTGCCTCCACCCCACTGCTGTTAGACACTGAGCCTCTACCGACCCTACAAGACCCCAAGTTACAAAACCCCATCTTACTTTGAGGCTATTGCTGAGGCCTCTGTCTGAAAGATAATTGGTAAAATAACACTCTTGCACTTTATGTCTCTTTGACTCTGTTCCAGCATTGCTTACCAAGACTCATATCCCACCACTCCCATCATCAGTGGAATCATGCATTTTCCATGACATGAAAAAAACCTGTCATTACTGCTTCTATAAAAACATCTGGTATGGATCCTGATAGCTTCAATAATGACAAATTTCCAAATGGCGTTCTTTTCCAAAGCTCTCAGATTGGTTTGTGTCTAAGAAACCAAATGATTTCCTGATGTCTACTTTTGTAGTTGCATTCATATTATTTGTCCCTTTTAGATGTGGCCAAAGCTCCCATGATATGTAAATGATTCTCCTGTGGTGCTTGGCTCTTGCATTAGTAGTAGTAATTGTCACAGCAGAAGTACTGGTAGTATGAGGGGTTTTGAGAGAGAAAGTAAGTTGTATCTGTGGTTCTATGGAATTGGACACCAAAATAAAAAGCTTGATTACTAATATTTTAATGTATTCCTGTTAAATGTATTGCTCAATAGTATTTGATGATTTGATGTCTGCAAATCTTAAGAGAAAAGAAATTTTCTCCTGTCATCCCTCCCTGCACCCCCCCCCCCCCCCCCCCACACACACACACACACCTCCCCACCTCCCCACCTCCTTGTACATGCAATGAAATCCATGTCAAGTGCTAAATTCATTCTAGCCAGGATATGCTGCAGCAGACAACATAACAATGAAATTTTCCTTTTGGGTTAAAGCTTTTATTCTTTTCTGTAGCTTTTCTGGAAAAAAAATGGGGTGAAAAAAGCACTGTCAGGTGCTTGAACATCAGCAACCTAGTCATTTCCAGGTTATTTCCATTTCCACAGCCTTTATATTCTGTAGACCAGGGCTATGCATCTCATCACAGTATTGATGCTAACAAACCATCAAACCTTGCTCACTAAAAAACAACAAATTTATATGTGGTGCCTTACTCTTTGTTTTCTGTGCATCAGGCAGATTTGATTTTTAACTAAAAGTTTTCTATTGATAAACTCATAAATTGGCCTCTTTATGGCCCTATTATTACTTGGAGCTGAAGTGCGTTTTACTTAAACTAATTAAGGCAGGACAGATAAAGCCACATAAAACCCAGAGTATAAAACATGTGGTTGGAGTTTTATACTGTTGAGCTTTTGAGAAGCAAAGGGGTTCAATTTTAAAATGCAACTGTGCTTGTAAATCTGTTGATGATATTTTGGCATGCTCTACAGATAAGATGAAACAATTGGATGTTGGTTTAGTGTCATTTAAAAGAAAGTTTTGTTTGTTTTTTGTTTTTGATTTTTCTTTTTTTTCCTATCTGAGTGCCTTAAATTGTTTAATCTGGTAGTAGACAGATACATTTGTATAGAAACTAGTAATATACCGTTAAGATAAAATATACTGTAGCAAGATGTTAATGAATAATGTATTTTTCAATTAAATACATGCACGACTTTTTAAGGACTCTGTGTTTAATCATTAGTTAGTCCAGGTCTTTATGATTAAGAACTATGTTCCTGATATAACTGTTCATGGTAGGGCTTTGACAGTTATTCTCTTTGGCAGGGTGACAATTCAGAAGAGTGGTGGTGATGTGTTCTCCCCTGATGTTTCAGGTTCTGACCTGTCACATGTGTTGTCAATGACAGTTGAAGGTCATCTAGTCTTTCACTCATCCCAGAATGCAGTGACAATGTGGCCAGAGGCATGTGCTGGACTTTGCCCCTGATTACCAAGAAGACTATCCATTGCCTGGCATTCGGTCATAGAAATAACCATTGAGCAATAATTATAGTTCTAGTTTTCCAGTGTATAAAGCAAAACATGAATGCACAAAACCTACACCACTAAATACAATGGATATTATATATGCTGTACGTGATTCAGCAAACTTTATATTGAATCCATTTCATGCAATGAAACCAGGTGACATTAAAATACATACTCCTGTCTTAGTTCATTGAACAAATGGCAAATACTTTCTATAATAAGGTGCCCTTATATATCCATTTTTACTTGGAGATTTGTTTGTTCTGCAGAACCATGGTGCATTTTACAGTACAATTGAGGTCTCTTGCTAGTCTTTCCTCCTGAAATGATTAATTTGTTGCAGGGCCCTGCAAACTGCTTGCTCTTATCTCCTGGGCTTGACATCTCCACCTGATGCGTGGAGTGCTACATTGCAGCAGTTCTCCGCACCCAGCTCAGCGATAGCATCGCCTGTGAGTCATTGCAATTCCTCTCCTATCTGCCTGGGTTTTTTAATGCATGAGGGTCCTGTCAGCTCATATCCCTCCTGTATTCAGGACCCATTCTTTGTGCCGGTGACTAATGGGAGACCCTAACAATGGTCTCCCAAGTATTATTGAGCAGCCAAGAAGGGAGCTCTCTCTCTCTCTTTCTCTCTCTCTCTCTCACTCTCTCCTCAGCCTGCTCGATATATAATCCAGGGGGAGAAAAGGGTCCTCATCGTGGGCTGTGTGAATTAATGAGCCATCGTCTTAACACTTTAATCAATGCTTGATTAATATTTATTCATTTTCCTTCCAGGAAGGCCATTGTAATGGAATCAGTCTTCTGTTTCCTCCCTGGATTGATTATCTGAGCGAGGCGGGCGTATTAAGCAGCCAACACACACACCCCTCTCACCACCCCCAAGGGTCATGCTTTTTGACCCTCTACATAGAATCAAGTGATATGGTATGATAAATACCCCAAAGCTGTTGTGCAGTACAGGTGGCATGACATTTTATCTATTAAGGTCCAAGGTGTTTGGTCCCCAGTTGGAAGCAAACACAAATATTGTGTCAAATATTGTGTCAGTCACTTTCTATTTATCGTTTGTGAAATGATAAACACTCATTGCATTACAATGTCTAATTTTGGTACACATAGCTGTGCGTGTATGTGTGCACACATGGTGTGTGAAAATGAATAGGTATGATACATCTTTGTATGTGTAAGTGTATGAGATTCACTCCAGAATAAGGAGTGTGGCATCTGTAGCTAGAGCAATGCCCATGCTGTCGTTGCTGTACCAAATTGGGATGTCCTAAGACACAAAGCCACCTCAAACTCAAGCTCTTTCCAAACAGCTGCCAGCCTTCCAGATGAAGCTTACATACCTGCATTCCTGTACAGCTGATTAATACTGTGACCTTGGGATGTCACAGACATGAAAACTGTTTGAAGATTTAAAGATTACCCACGCTTTTTACCTCTGGGCAGTTTTTAATAGACCAGCTTTATAGCTGTGTGACATATTTATTGGGCCGACAGATACAGACAGGAGGGTGTCGTATATAAAATCTGACCCAGGCGAAACCTCTTCTCTCTCACTGTCACACTTCCACATCCTCGTCTCGAGCCTCCGTGGCTTGCTGAGACCAGATCTGGTCCTAAATGAAATATAATGGCTTGATTTATTGCTTGAATTAAAAACACCACCATCTCTGCACAGACTCAAGCATCACTCTCTCTTTCACTCCGTTCTCTGCAAGACGGTCTTCCCCAAAGACAATGGTAAATGGGAGTGTCAGAGCTCGTTGGCATTTTCACTAGTGTTTAAAAGAGGATCATCTGAAATGAAAATAGGAAAAAGAGCTGAGTGGCAGTAAGCACACTGGACTAACTGCAGGTGGAAGGTCATATATTTAAATTCAGGGTGGGACTAGATTATTAATCTAAACAGCTGTATGGAAAATGTAAATTTATGTAGACAACATGTTAATACTGCTATATATTAGGTCAAGAGTGGTTAAACATAAAAGATACTCGTTGGACTTAATCTACTGCCTGGGAGTTGTTGAAACAGTGAACTTCCAAGAAAAAGAATGATAAAGAAAGATGTCATGAGTCATACTGTTCACAGATAATGAATAATTAACATATGTTTCTTAATTTGTCTTCATCTGAATTTGTACATCTTATTTTAACTGTTGATAGATAATATTTTTAAAAAAAGACAGTATATTCTTGTAACATCAGATGAAATGTATTGTTTTGTTTCGTCACATCAACAGATGATACAGAAGATAGTAGGAATGTGTTTGTCAAGAGGTGAACACCTAAAGATGTCCCTTTGAGGAACACCAAAATAATTTCCACCTATAACTAGTTATGATGTCCATGAAGCAGGTGAAGGAGGGATATTCTAACAGTCAAGCAGAGAAAAACAGAAGCGTTCACAATTGAAAACATGAATGATGTGTTTAAAGTATAATTCAGCTGTCATTTTATAAACTTTTGTCTTTTATAAACCTACACTATAGTACTAATTTACACACAAAATCCTTTATTGCTTGTTTAACAACTAAATTAGTCCATTTCAATTTCAATTTGTGACACACTGTTAAGCAAAGTTTCATATACATGCCGAATGCATTTCACATTTGAGAGAAAAATTTCTACTTACATTGCTCCACATTGGTGAAGGTATTACAATCTGTTTGAACTGAAATTTACAAAAATAGTAGCATCCCCATGAATACAGAAATGCATTAATTTTGCCAAGACAGCTACTTAAGCACGTTTTGGGGGTAAATGTTGAGATTGTTGCATGGAGTCAGAGCTCAGGATCCACTCACTTCTCGCTTCCTGTAGAGGTGGAAAATTGCATGCTTACCTTTTGTGAGCAGAAATTGGGAAATGAATGGGAAAGTTTTATGCTCCTGAGACAATTTAATGTATACCAAGTAAAGTGTAAGGTAAGGAACACCCAGAAAACTGAGTTGTTTTGAGGTTTTTTGTCCTTTTATAACTGCCGCATCCCATCCACAGTGACTTAATTCTTTTTTTCCCCATTTTAAAGCATGTAAACGTCCAAACAGGCTGTCCCAGCATGGGCTCTTGTCCCAGTACATGAGCTATTCCAGCAGTCAGGCCAAGCCTCTCGACAAGGACAATGAAATGAATGACTGATGCCCAATCATCCTTTCACTTTTGCACCTGCTACAGAGATGCATTGCCAGTTCACTTCCTGCAACTGCTGTTTGGCCCTATCCAGCATTTAATATTTCCCAGTGATTTAAATAAGCAGTTCATCTACTGCTTTACTTACTGCTACTTTTTCCTTCACTTGACACATTATGTAATCCGGGACCTCACTCTTTCCCCCCACCTTCCAGTGAGAAAGACAACAGGGGGTGGGGATGGGGGAAAGGTGGGAGGTGTCTCCTCCAATTGCACATCATATTTTTCAGACCTTTGCGTTTTTATGTAATAAATAGCCAGCATCAAACAATAAATCAGGCGAAAAGGGATAAAAATGAAACATCAAGAAGATGGAACACCGTGGAGGGGCGCGCCGCATCATTTCAATATGTTTGTGTGGTGTCGGAGCGCAGTAACAAACCGCTACTCTCAGACTCCCCGCATTCATCAGCCCAGAGCTCTGCTATCCCGCTGCCGCGACGTCTTCCATATGGATCTGCTTCTGCCCCGGCAAATGAAAACTCAATTGAGTCACTTGATCTCCGAGCCTCCATCGGCGTAGAATGCTGGCAAGCAACCTGACGTGTCAGCACACTAACACATGGGGGGGATTGGTGAGGGGGTGGAATGACATATTGAAGGGTTGATTGAAAACTATCCTTCTTGCACTTGGTTGGGTGTGCTTGTAAAAGGGTGATGGTGGGGGGCGGGGGGGGGAGGAGTTGCAGGCTAATGTGCAACAATTAATGAACTCAACGCTCTAGCGGTGTAAGCGTGGTTGTTCTAATTTGAGACAACATTAATCAACACCTGCGACACACGTGAGACTGTTCTTTTCACTGTTTAATAAGACAATCACTGGAGAGTCACAAAGATTTTCAATTTGCATGTTAATTCACTGTATAATACCCCTGAACAGAATAGGGCAAAGCTTAGCAAGCTTAGCAAAAGAAGTTTCCTCAAATTATTCTTAGTCAATGATGCAGTCAGTTTTAATTGATCCCTTTTGGTGTTGTTTTAAAGCATCACTTTTAACTGAAAAAAGAATGGTTGTGGAGGAAAGTACCTGACTTCAGAATACATTTAAAACAAGGGTCACAAAGGTCAGGCTTGGGTTCAGAACTGAAGTAAAGTAACTGAATCACAGGGTCATAATGGGTTGATCTTAGGGCAGAGTATGCCTGATGCAAGAGTGAAAAATGCCCCGTGTATGAGGTCAGCTGTTGCTAGATTTATCTAGTTAACACAACACAACACAATCATATAGGGATGTAACAAACCCAAAAACTCACAGTACGATAATACCACAATAAAAAGTATCGGTATCGAGATTTTTTTTTATTGCAATATTGCGAAATTATATATATCATTACATCCCTACAATCATAGCTTTTCTTAAATTGACTCCCAACATGTCCTCTTGAATGAGTGCTATCCTTTAAGTTAGAATCCTTATTATCTTAAGAAAGCAACTGTATACTGTAATATAGGCAAAGTATAATAACTGGACCATGGGCATAAGTTCTGTGATTCCCACAATCTTATGGACAAGTCCATTCATGTGGTATAACCTGAATATATAACCCACTGTAACTATAAAATTTGTTATATATCCACATGAAAAAAATCAATACATGGACTGGTTGAATGTTGAAAGCATACACAACCATAGACACTTGTATGAAGAGACTGCTTGTTATTTTCATTAGCACAAGAAATACAAAGAATACAAGGAAAAAATAAATAAGTACATTTCAGTTTTTAAATGTGTACAGGCTTGAAATTAACAGGTGTTACATTGAAATTCAATTTTGCATTCAGATGAATTGCTCTAAAGTGCTGATGTTTGTTTTTTTAGGAAAAGCTTTGGGTAAATTGTATGCTGTGACCCCTGCTGGGATCATTAATGGAACAGAACTGAACACTCTGTTTTGTGACACTTACTCTAAGTACCTTCCTCTATTCATGTCCTAGTTGTATCTGGGCAACACAGAATAATCTCCCATGATGCTTAAGCAATTTCAAGTGTACCGATTCATGCTGTTCCGCGTAGTGTGCTGTAAATGCCCTACATAAAATGCAATTAAGCTGCATTTTTACTGCCTACCAAGTAGAAAGGGAATGTGTGCTGGTAGTTCATTTATTAACTGTAGAATGTGACTAGAATGATTAAAATACTTATATCTGCTGCAAATATCATTGAAATGATGTTTTCAATCATTATTTCTGTGTTATGTGCTCATCTAAATACACTGCATTACAAATATATGTTTCATACAGTGAGTGATTCCCCTGATAAAAAGTCATAAAAATTGAAAATATGAAACACTAAACATCAGATATTTTTTTTAATCACAATGTAATGAATACATTAGACAATACACAAATTATTACTTTCATACATGCAAATATGTAATTATACAAATTGCACATCATATTTTTTAACATATACATTGTATACATTATGTTACACAATATATTTAAAATATATTTGTTGAATTTTGAATTTAATTATTTTTTCACAGTCATCTTCATTGGGAAAAGTTTTTTTAATGTCATCTTTACAGGTCAGACGATTGACAATAAATGAAAACAATTACTTTTTAGAAGCATCTTATCAGGTTTTGCAAATTAATACACAATAAAACTGTATATTTATTCAAGTTTAAAATGTGTTACTGTACTGTATGGTTGTATTAATATCAGTTATGTTCAAAATAATAAAATTAGGGCTCTCTCACAACTTGAGAAATGACAAGTAACCAGTGAGGTGGTTACATGGTTAATGGACCCTTTTCAGGTTGTACCTAAATACAATATATTTTTGAACTTGCCGGGATATCAAAATGAGATAAACTGAACCTTGTTCTTACATAACTGAAAATGCAAGACAGATTTTGCCTTCCATCCGTGCCCCAAAATTGTTGAAAATGTAAATAAGTCAATCAGAAAAGAATTTCAACTCAGAGGTTGTCAATAATTGGACATAATCTTATATGCACTTACCATGCATTTGTGCCCACATGTGGTCTAAATTACTAACTACAAAGTGAGAATTACAGTGCTGTAATATGATATAAGGTTATGCTGTGCTCATAGGTCATTGTCAGCATGTTAGTGATGTATGTGTTTTTCCCAATGGGAGCATTGTTAGCCTCTGTTTATGTGCTTATTTTCAGTGTTTTATGTGTTTTAGCTGGATGCTTATTTACTTTGTTGCTGGCTGTTCTTTACCTATACCCATATTGTAACAATGACAATAATAATAACAGGTTGCTGATATATATTGTACCCATTTGCAAAAAAAAAAAAAAAAAAAAAAAAAACTTTCAGTTCATCTGCTGTCCAGAAAGGCAGGCTGGGAAAGTTAATATACTTGGTCTGATTTTGAAGAATATTAATATGCATTTTCGTAACTCCCACTTCTATGTTAGGCTGAAACAGTATTAGAGCATTGTAGTAATATCTAGATATTATTTGTATTTCATGGAAACTTTGTTTTTCTTGCACATACACATTTTGGGTCACATAAGCCATGCTTGTAAAGGTGTTCTATTTGCTTTAGGAAGGTCTTTTGAGTTTCCTGTCAATATAGAGTATGGCAATATTTAGTATGTTTGCAATAACTGGGTTTTGACAGAGATGAAATGACTAAATTAAAAAAGTTAAGTTAAAATTAACTCTGAGAGGTTCATTTCTTTTTTATCATTCTCAGCTCTGAATTTCATATCAGAGATACACATCATGGATAGTCATTTCTCCACCTTATTATAGTCCAAAAATCTGTTTTTTTTTAACCAGGTGCATGAAGACAAAATGTGAAAATATCAAAAGAGCACATAAAAGCTTGCACACCGGTTCACAAAAGAACAGCTTCAAGCTGCAAAACTAATGTATGTCTTGTAGTCAATATCTTGACAAATATAAGAATGAAATTCCAGGTTCAAATTACAAAATAAAAAGGATCAGTAGCTGTACTGAGAAATTGACTTTCACTGCTGCTTACAATCAGAAAATTTTATATCAGTCATACCAGGCACCTAGAAACTTTGGAGAGGAGCAGGTGTAGCTCATCTGGGACAGCTGGCATCCATCATATTGAGGAATGCAAACTGAGGGGCCTATTCAGACTTGAGATACATGCGCATAAACCCCATTTACGTGCTTCCACAGACCTGAACCACTTAAATAAGCATTTATGCAGGAGATGCATGTTTGGGTCGGAGTTTCCCCATAATGTGGGCGTGTTGCTCGAAATAAGCAGAGGTGGAAAATCCCGGCTTCAGAAAGTAAAAGTCCTGCCACGTATTTGTTCCACCCATGCACTACACCAGCTGAATTTAATTAGCACAACTCTTCAGCCAGGTAAAGGAGCTAATTAGTGAAATCACCTTGTTTAGTGAATGGCTAGAAGAAATACATGGTAGGACTTTTACTTTCTGAAGCCGGGGTTTTCCACCTCTGGAAATAAGGGTGTATCTCATCATTTTCCAAGATATGTGTATTCTGACTACACTTTTCTCTTTTCTCCCTGCAATCCTTCAGGAAAAGGTGGTACACCCCCAGTGGACACTGTGTGGAACAACAACATTGCTGGTATGTAGACAAGCAAAGTCCAATGAAAATAAACATAGAAAATCAAGTTTCCATTTGACAAGCATTGAATTTTACATTAGAATGAATTTATTACATTTGAAATGTTGAACATTTAACTTATTAAACGCGGTACAATATATTCTCTGTCGTGTGAAACTTGGCACATGGACGCAAGACACGTTCATTAATGGATTTTCGACTCAACTGCTGTGATAAATTGATTTGACTGGAGGTGCTCATTGGTCATACACACAGGTACATAAATACCTGCACATAATGACTCTTGTCATACAGTGTTCTGTAAGAACAAATTGCTATGTGCCTTGAAAGTTAGCCTAGGTAGGATGCTACCACGTTGCTGGGGTTTGTGAATTGGTGATACAATCTCAGGTGTTCTCTGAAAACTAGCTAGCTAGAGAACACAAAAAGAAATAATTTCATTGCAGCACTGTCATTTGCAAAGGGAGATGGGCGGGACACTTAAGACATTTCAAAGACAACAGTTTTAACAGTAGCTAGCTCCACACAGTGCACAGTACTGTGAAATAGCTGACAATGTTGGAACAGTTGGAAAATGTCTATGCACACTTTGTGAGTTTCCTACCTGGCTAGGCAAAGGCCTGAAGAGCAAGATATTACAATCATCTGTCTCCGGCAATGACAAAGGCGATGGAGATGACCCAAATACAGAACTCACAGGGCTTGCGAGTGAGGTATGAAGAAACCCCAGCCTCGTTTTTATCTTATGGTGTTGACACACTGTGTTTCCAGAACTTTCGGTTATATAAAGCAGGGACTTGTGACAGCGCCTCTCCAAAGACTTGGAATCTGCACTGCAGTCTTGGTTATGCTGCACAAGCTACGTCATATCCTGCAAGCATTTTGCATTTTTGTTTTCATGAATGTTAACCATGATGCCTTGACATAGCTGGAAAGGGAGGATTGACTTTTATGTGAAAACACCCAGCTCATTTTGCTGAAAAAGTAAGTAGCTATCTAGCTAGCTAGCAAGTAAACACAAATTGCAGTTCATTAAGTACCTTTGTAGCTACCTACATTCCTGTCATCTATCAGATGATCTTTTCAGAGTGACTTACATGGATTATGATTTTACATGTTTACAATTATAGAGCTGGATATTTACTGAGACAATTGTGGGTTAAGTACCTGGCCCAAAGGTAAAACATCAGTGCCCTTTACAATCTTATCACAATCTTACCACTACGCCACACTACTACCTTTCGGCAATAAGATGTGGTTTCCCAGGGTAATTTATATTCATTTTCAGTGCACAGTCTTGTACCATTCATTTTAAGAGATACATGGGTGCATAAATCAAATCTGAATCCCAAAAATGGAAAAACAAACAATCACTCTTATCACTGAACTGGCATCTAACAACTGGTAACAGATAATCTTCACAAGAGAAAAAATAATGAAAAAAAGAAGACTCATTTCACAAAGGTACTTCAACAGATCATCAAGGTTGCATATGCAACCAAACCACCATTGGGCAAAAAAGCACACATTTCAATGAATGCCACTAAATAAATAAATACATTCCAATAAATTTCTTATTAGGGATTCATCTTTTTTTTTTTCCTAATTCTGATCATTCTGGGCATCCCCTTTGACCACTTTCCCCTTGCAGGACAAAAGGAACAAGAGTGACCTAGAGTGGCAAACAGGGTGACTGTGGTGGCAATAATTGGGCACAACTGGAGATGAAGTCCTTAAGGGGCTGTGAACATGGCCATAAGAAAATAATCAGACTCTGCTGAGAGCAGTAAACAAAGAGAAGCACTTGGCCTTGCCAGCGCTATTGGCTGTGACTTAAGCTGCACTTACTTACAACATATTTTGAGGTCATAGACAATCATATCACTGCTAACGTTTTACCTGGAGGCTCGGTTGGTAGAGGCCCATAGACAAAAAGTAGTCTTCCAAACAGTTACTTTAGCGTGAATATTTTAGTCTGTATGAAAAGAAATATATTTACAGTGGTTTTTAACTGCTCTTGTTAGTCCTGTGTACAGGGGACATTTGGATCACTCAGGGATTTTTTTTTTTGCCAAGCACGTACAGTATAATTCAAAATCAAGTAATTAAGAACAGGGGTAGTGATAGGAGTGACCAGTACAAATATCTGATTTCATAGCACAGGTTAAATTAACCTGATATGTTTTGGGTCTGATCTTAATATCAATAAAAATCATACAAATAAAAGATGCCTTGCACATTAAAATTGTTTTAAGGATGAGAATGTAGTATATTATTTGCTTGTAATCGCAGTCTTTGACAAAACATAATTTGTTTAAAGCATTAGAATTAGAGAAATGCGTGTGTTAAATAAGATTAACATTATTACTATATGTATTACAAGAGTGTGCTGATAAGCCGGTTATGCTGCGTGTGATTAAACCTTCTCCAGTGAAAAGCGTTGCATTATTACTGATTTGAATGGGGGATATATACTGCCGTGGCAATTAGATGAAAACTGAAAGGAAAATATATGACAATTTAGTGTTTGAGCGAAAGCAAAATAAATTCATTAAAATAATCGAAATACAACAATTACTTAATATACTCTGCATGACTGCATAGTATATTAAGTAAGCAGTGAAAACATATTTCACAGCATTTTTTTCTGCTGTGATAGTCAAATAAATGTAGTGTCAGTTATGTCACTGAAGGTTCAAAAGGGACAATTGTGAAGTAAATTCTACAAAGCCACTTAATGTTTATGTATTTATGTAAATGGGTGTATGTATGTTAGCCAATGCATTTATAATGGTGATCTGATTACAAGTTATTTACATTCTATAGTATGTGCATTCCCTATAAGAAAGGAGCTCTGGTTCTGATTTCCCATTGTGCAACAGGAGAGTGAGGGAGGAGAAAGGAAGTGAACTGACCTATAAAGAGAGGATGCTCTCAAACAGGGCCTAGTACATGGTTGAATTATTGTTTATGTTTCTTTCATTATGTCTAAGGCATTTAACCATTTTGGAGCTAAACATTACTGTGATGCAAACCAAACTCTGCCTCCTCCATTTGATCTGAGTTAAGCAGTAGCACACAGTGATATTGTAACGTACTGCTCCAGAAGAGATACGAGTTTAGTTCCTACAGAGAGTTTCTTTCTGTCCCACAAAGCACATCTTATTTCTGATGATGATTTGCTGGCATCTTTGATTTGACGTTTAAAATCTGCTATTATGATGCAGTGAATGAGGTGCATTCCAACCACTAGCCTACGAACTGTAGCCTGAGGTAAATTAAGGTCTTAAAGAAATTCTGATCAAATCCCAATCCAGATTTTAAAGGCCACAACAATTGCCACATAGAGGAAAAAGTCCCATTTGTTTGTATTTTTTCATTTTGAAGGCAAGAAAATGCAAAACCAACTTAAATTGGCTTTACTTTTCTCAATGGACTTGCCTCTCAGAACAGTAGAGTGTGCAAAGGATTTTTTCTTTACAAAGTATGTTGCTTTGTACTTGCACACTGACTTCCTGACTCTGCAGTAGAATTACAAATACATAAAACAAAAGTCAGTCCTGTAATTTGCCTGTATATGTACAATTTTGCCTACCAGTTGTTAAATGTTAATATTTGACTTTGTGGGAAGTGCTCTACATTTCGTATACAGAGACCAAAATATTATTTATAATTTATAATGCATATGTTTCCCTCTTTATACAGTTTGGAGAAAAGATATTATAGTCTAGCAGCCTGTATAACAAGACATCAGGTGATGTCTGGGGAGTGTAATTGGGGAACTTTTAACAGTGTCTTACATGGGCTTATGTCACATATTTGATGTCCCTTATTGTTCACCACTGGGAGAAAAAGTACAACAGGTTATAAATGGTAAAACAAGAACATTGCAGGTAAATGCAGAAGAGATGGTAAATGTAAGAGAATTGCTAAATTTGTGATTGTCCTCTATTTTGCAGTTCACGTACAAAATTGACCCTGACACTGGTACATATTGCCTTCATACTTTTTCAAACAATATCTGAATATCTAGAAAAATGTATACTTTTGTTCTTGCAAAGACAACATGCATGCACAAAATGAATTGCTTATAATTAATAGTGGTTGAGTATAAACAAAACAGTACAGAGCATTTTGGGAAAGATTTGATATCAAACTGCCACTCAACAAACGGGATGAAAGGATATTCTGTAAAATGCTAGCTTGGAATTCCTGTTCATGAACATTTTCACATTATACAATAAATACTAACAAATGCATTAATAAAGTAGTGAACTTGTATATACACCATGCACAGTGCAACACCTACCTTTTTTGGTTTTGTTTTTGGGGTGAGGAAGTTCTCTTTTCAGTGGTTTTTTTGGTTTCAAAAGGTGATCTTGTGGTGGTGGACAGACAACAAAAGCAATTGCGAAACAAACATGAGAATCCCAACCCTTTATCTATTTAAAATAATGATAGTATAGAGCTCTGTGTACAAGTTACTGGGTGATTGAAGGGAAATCAGTTACAAAGAAACAAGAAACCATTCTATCATATATACCCAACAAGACGCTCCCAATGAAGCCAAGAAATAAGAATCAATATATAGGCCAATCATATCACATTATACGCATTATCAAGTTATTTAATTACTTAATTATTAAATTTAATTATTAAATTATTTAATTATTCTTGAATAAAGGTAGAATACATGGTTTCCGTTAACTGACAATTACCCACCAATTGCTGATGGGTGAATGAAAAGCTTTCATGGAAAATGTTCCATCCCATGTGTTATTTTGCTGGACAAAAAGGCCTAAGCATGATTTATAGAGAATGCTGTGTATGTTTCTCAGCCCTTAAAAAGTTTTGTGATGGTCCTTTATTCAAGTTCGCCCTTGTGTGTGTTATGCCATTATAACCATTTTCAATCACGTTTGAAAGTATAGCTGTTTTGTGTAAGAACATTATTTTGCTTCTCCATCACCGTTTTAGCTGTTCAACTAAATTATTGTTCAAATTTACTGTTTTAAAATGATCACCTTCTGTGAATAAGCTCATTTATTAAAAAAAAAAAAAAACATGATGCTAGCTATCTAGTATATTCAATTTGTGATCTGAATTCATCAATGTAGTTTTTCTGGAAAAAGATCATTTCATCCCCAACTAACTACGTAGTTGTGTAGTCCATGGACTACAGGTAAATTGAACACAACATTGATTAGGCATGATCAAAAAAGACGTGTACAAAAATGGAGGTGCGTCTTAGCAGATGTTTTTTTGGTACCTTTATAACAAATTTTGTGTCCTGGATATTTGGATCACAGATAAGTATTTTTCTGCAAAGTAAAAAAAAACTTGCTGGATTACATTGGTGGCCTGATATACCCCTGTAACACCTGATATACCCCTCTTAGAGTATTGAAAAATCACATTCTGGAGTGAATCCACAAAAGGATTGCTATTTTGTGCCAGTAAAACCATCACAAGAGCCAGAAAAAAAGTGATTCACAAACTACCCGCAGAGGGTGGAAAGCACATTTATCTGCACTGACATGGAAATCATGACACAGTGCACCGCTGGTATTCATGAATAATTAATTTGTGTTATCCATATCCATTTCAGTGCTACAATGATTCATCTGTATGCAAATGAAGCTCATTACATGGTGCGTCCAATTCACAGAGATCATTGCTAATTACCGATCACAATTAGTGTAATTTTTTAAAAGAACTTTTCAAGGCTGGAGATATTTAGATGTGGTATGCAAATATGCCAATGACTATGGTGGCTGTCAATGCATTGAGACATTGAGGCATCTGAAACATATGAGGCACACTAGAGGGATGGTATTCCACACAAGGGCAGACCTCTTCCAGTTATGGGAGACAAACATAATTTGTCAGAACAGGCTAAGAAGTCTATCAATAATTGAATTGCTTGAAGGAGATTAAAGTCAATATTAAGCCAGTCACCTAAAGATTGCATTCTATAGGCCTGCCTGTAATTGTTAAATTACTTTCAATGCTCCATGTTCTTGAGTCTGGCTCTTGCAAAACAACTTGCTTCTGTATTTGGCATCTCTCAAAACTCTACAAGTACAGTGAAAGCAGGGCAGTGTTAGATGATTTGATAACTTTGATAAAAAAGGAATGCTCATTTCCCAAGCAGCAAACATGGAATTGATAGGGTGAGGGAAGAGCTTTAATATTGCTGCCTTCCCTAATGTGCTTGATATAATTAACAGCACACGTGTTCAACTGATGCTACCTTGAGGGAAAAATAACATCTTCAGCAACAGGACACATACTTATGTGCTGAATGTCTAGGTCATGTGACACACTATATATTTATACTTTATACTATACTTTGTTTTACTTTATAGTATTATACTTTATAGTAGTTACTGTACTTAATTTGTATGTAATTCTTTAGTTAAACAGTTGTTAAGATGTTTCAGATAGCTTTTGCAGGTGATTTTCCAAAAAAATGAGGCCATCTGTGATCAGAGTTCATTCTTAGTGAATGAAAAAAACTTTGACGCCCCATTTTTGAGATTGATGAATCTTGCTTTCTCAGAATATTATGCTAAATGTGGTCAAAAAGGACTATGTTTGGCAAATTCATAACTGATTAAAATTCATTGTAATGTTTCACTACATGCTTTGAAAATACCATATTTTCAGTATGTATTTTTGTCAAAATACACCTATGAAGGTTTGGGAGAATATGACCACACTGCTTATTTATTTATTTATTTATTTTATCTTTATTAAATAGTTCAATTTACTGAATATGCCCATTCCACATAGCTGATGTGGTTGACTGTGGTGAACTAATGATGCAAGAAACTTCACAAGAAGACTCAACAGGAAAATAGGGTTGATTTAGTTATCAGAGAGAAGGAAAATTTCACGAGGGCCATTGCACATTGGCACAAGTGCCAATGCTGTCAGATGAGACAGATTTTAAAGGAAAAGCACACATAAAATAAGCAGTTACCAAACTGCAAACTGCACCTTACCATGTGACAGGGGAATTTCTCAGCAGGGTTCAACATGACTGATTGACTCGGTCAATTTCTCAATCACCCTCATAAAATTGATATTGAAACAATGGCTGCAAGTTTGAGAATAGTATTGATTCACCGCCACAATACATAATGAGTTTGAGGGAGTGCAGGAGAACTCTTCCTATGGCACGGGGCTGTTAAAAGCAATGTAAAATTAAACATAAATAACGAGACAACCTTCAGAATACAACAAATCTACTTAGAGAGGAAAATATTAAGTATCAAAGCTATATAGTTACTATAATAACTCATGTGTTCTTCAGCTAAGAATGGAGACAGAACCTTGGCGTGGACTCCACAGACAGGGTTTCACAGAGGGGCGTCAGCTGTCAGATGGTCACGGAACAAAAGGTAACACATCACAACTCTTACAGCTTTCTCTACAATGATGTTGTATTGCTTTTATGTAATGGCAAAGCAGTGAGAGCGTTACACGTTCACTGGGGATATTTGGCCTCCATGTGATGCAGGCTGGGATGTATCAGGCCGCCGTGAGGCTTTGGATGGCATCCCAGCAGTCGTGTAATCAAGAGCTGTGCCGCACTGTAATCTCTTCCTGGCTGCCAGGAAATGCCAGGTGATGTTTGGACCTGCTTCTGCAATGCACTGGGATGTAGCCCCACAGGGTAGCAACAGGAAGAGATGGTAAGGACACAAGACTTCTGACCGGAGTGTCATGAGTCTGAACGTCAGAAGGATCCATTCTGTTGTAAGCTTGCATAGGACAACTCTGCACCACCAGCAAAAGCCTAGATCTGTAAATCAGCCCTAGGGTATTGTGCATATGAGGAAATGACTTGAGCTGGAAATAAAGAACTTGTCCTACCTTTTCATATTAAAATAAAAGTGAACAAAACCCAATTGTGTTTTTTTGAAGGAGAACTGAATGTGCAAGTTATAATGGGTTTACAATGTGTGGTCAGTGCAGTGTGTGTGTTAAAGATTTGATATATCATTGGATGAAACCTCACAAGAAAGGTTCTATGAGACTTTAGCATTGAATCAATTTACTGACTGTAACTGCAATAGTCTGACAGGAGATTATAGGGACAAGTACACTCTAAAATCCATGACATTAGCAAGCATTACTTTATTTGTCAGAAAACCTTAACCAAGGCAACATACTGAGCATATCCAGTGCATGGAGGGTGAAAAAAGTCTAAAACTACAGTTTATAATCTGTTAAACTGTATTATTGAAGGCAATGTAGAGGTATTGTTTGGCTCATTGTTAAAGAGGTAACATTCACACCATTATTCATAAAAGGCACATATCTCACCAGAGATGAGCACTAGATTTCAGACACCATATCCTACCTCTCCAACCCTCAAATGTGCCTCTCATAACTGATAGACTCATTCATCTGAAGGCTTTCATGCTGGCCTTCTTGCCATGTCAGTGAAACAACAGAAAGAGAAATGGTGTGGGTCCTGTAGCTTGTACCCATATCCAATTCTCAGATCTCTGCTCCCTGGTGGATGCTCAAGGGACAACACTCGCTGTAATTGTGTTGGTCAGACAGCAAACAATCTCCTCCTTGGGGGTCTTTGTTTCAGCTGGTCACAATCTCCAGGCACCAGCCCCTGTGCTTTTCGCTAGAAGTAAAAAAAAAAAACTAAACTGACTTCTGCATGTAGTGAGTGAATACAATTAGGTGGTCATTCAGGCACAAAATTAGTATCTTTGGCAGATGCAATTTTCTCTCTTTCTTCTTTTTTTTGCTGACGAAAGTAGGACCAGGAGCAGTGATAAAATAGTATCCTGGAGGGACGTGTTTGTTGTTCTGAACTACTTTGTTGTTAATGACACAATTTGTTGGCCATTTGGAATCTTCACTCAATGAATGAATGTACAGGATTTTCTAGGAAACACAATGCATAATTTGCTGTACACTGTGATTGATTTGTTGGGATAAAATGGAGACTGCGAAAGCACATACCTTCTCAGATGCTCCCTAATGGTGCATCCTCCCTCTTACAGTCTGCTATACTGGAGACTGTAAGGGAGTTTTTATTACTTCCATTGGTTTCATAAATCTATTAAGGATTTCACAAGGAACATAAAAAACTCTGCATCAGATACCTGTTGCTGGAGAAGAGAAAATAAAGGCAATCCCTGCTTTTTGGTTTGTACTCTGAAACAACACTACCTTCAACTGCCATTAATTCTTCATTCCCAATATCTCTACCAACAATCCCACTCATAAAAATGTCACCAGGTGAGAGCAAGAAAGTAGTTTAGTAAAAACAAGGTCTGAAAACTCTGATAAAACCAAGAATTGTTTCCTTAAAAGTTTGTTGCATTCTTTATTCCAGTTTGCTTTCATTCATTGAATCTATGAGGGGGAGCTGAGGAAGACACACTTATTTTATTCTTTGTGTATGAATGCGCTTTTGTATGCTGCAGTCTGAAGATTAACATTTCTGTTATGCTGTTCTCTGTGTCCTGTCATTCACAAACATCATTCAGTACATGTCACAATGCAGAATATTTATGTTGTGCTTCATGTGAGTAATTACATTTAAATATATACATAGTAATTGTATCTTATGAACATTTGACTTAATCCTATACTTATGTTGTCTAGTCATATATATGGAATTTTTACCTGTGTTTTGGAATGTAACCCCACTTTTGACACAGCACCTATGGGAAAATACAATTAAATTCCTGATAATTATGATTGTCAACAGGGCTGCATTCAGTGTTGTAAAAGTTGGGATTGCCTGTAGAGATATTATAAATGAGGAGTAAATGGTAGTTGAAGATAGCATTGGCTTGGATTACAAACTGTGAAGGTAATTAAGATACCACAAATTTAAGGGATTTAAGACATTACATTTAAAGTGGTTTTGAAAATCCCTCCCTGGGGATTTCAAAAATCCCACTGAGACCAGTGAAGACCAATGAAGCTTGCCATTTTGGAACAAGAGATAGGGTATATGCATATCAATATCTGCATATTTATGATTGATGAATATTTATTAAAAGGCTTCATCAGATGCTCCAGATTTATCAAATTGCCCAGCATGATGCCTAATTTTGTCAGTGACAATGATATGAGGTTTCCTTTGTGCCACATGGGGGTATAACCCAAATGCATCTATTACTTTGCAACTTCATTACTGTGAAACAAGAATGTCTTTTTTCTTTCGGTTAACCTTTGAGGTCCGTTTTATTGAAATCATACAGCAAAATTTTGAGGAGAAAAAACTGGAAAAAGCAATTGAAAGTCTAATTTAATAATCTGACAAAAGAACAACTTCAGTGTTCTTAACAGGCAGGCAACAACATACACACAGACTGAGTCTGTTTTGTGTATTTTTTAGAGAGAAGACAGTGACAATCAGTAAGGGACGAGAGTCTCCAATTTAGCCTGGCCCTGCCCCGCAAAACAAATACATACAAATGTGTCTCATACAGCAATTTTAGTTCAAATGTTTGAATATAGCCATGGCTGTCACCCTTTTCAGTTCTGAAATCTCACTTTGGACTTTCAGAATGTGTGGAAATAGTTTAATTTCTTTTAAGTGCATGGTTGAGCACCTTTCTGTTATATAATACAGCAGAAAATAAAGATATAGAAGCAGAAGATGGTAGTGAAAATTGTCCAAGTTTGGGTATTCATTGTGTGGCAATATGAGAATTTATCCAAATTATGTTTGGTTAAATGATGTTAGATAGGGCACAGGTAAATGTTCGTACTCAATCAGTACACAGGGTAAAAGTTATTTATTAAATTATTTATATATTTGGAATATAATTTTCAAATGTCCAATGATTTTCCCTCATTTTCTCCACAATTTGGAAAGCACAATTGTGTACATGTCCTGCAGCTATGACTACCACTGTCAATTGGTGTGCTCACCCCTGCTTTTACCAATTGAGCCACTTGGGAGCCCAATTGGGATTGTTTTTGTGGGAAACCCCAAAAAGGACCTGACTCTTGGTACTCTGTAAGTATGAGATATTCCCTGCCAATCTGAATCTATAAAATTTAAACATCTATTCCAAAACAATATTCTGAATTTGAAGAGTCAGTAAACCTCAACAATTAACATCATAAATATTGTATATAATAATGTGTATTACAAATGGACAGAATTTCACTTCTGGCAGCATTAAAAATCTTTGTTGATGATGTGCGTGTACAGTCTTTTTCAATAGATGTATTGTAAGATGTCAAATTCAGCTGTCTACCTACCAATGAGGAGGGCAGACTACAGCACTTCCTGCCCAAAGTGCATTTACTACATAATTTGTTTGCCAATCCTCTCCTCTTGAGTGAGTTCTAATGCCTCCAATTTGCTTGGGTTTAGCCCCACTATCTGTATTCTGAGCACAAATGGAGGCACATTTGCACTCTGATGGTGAAGTATATGTAAAAGGCCTCTGAAAGGCCTACCATACATAACAAAGTGTGGTGACTGCTGTGATACACATACCTGTTTCAAGGGGAGCTAGGTGCAGCACAGGGAGAAAATGCAACACGAAAAAGAGCACAAAGTGTGCCTGGTCACAGTTTACCCCTGGATGATGGGGTCAGGGTGGAAGCCCAGGTTGATTCAGAGTGAGATGAGGGGATTTGGCAGAGGGAGGAAACCTCTACAGGCACTGAAAGTTCTCATGTGGTGGACTGATAAACAGAACCTCTGGGGAAGGCACTGGGAGGCTGAGGGGGGAAGCTGAATTACTGTGGGCCAGATGTCTGTCACCAAACCCAGCTGGGCAAACTTAGCTGCACACCTGCCAGCTATCACCCAGCTAGCTATGAGTACAGCTCTTGGGCACGGACGCCAGAGAGCAGTGTTGGTGAGAGGTGAGGAAATAAGTACAAATCTCCAGCACCATCTGGCAGCGAGCTACAGAGAATAAATGAGTGCATCTGAATCATAACGTAAGTACAAATGAGATGATGTTCAACAGATTTGTGAGCTTTGAACCTCGGAACATTAATGGATTTTGATATTCATTTTTGTGGATTGACATGTGGTGTCTATTTGTGAATTTTTAAAAATAATAAAAGTCATTGGTCTCAGCTGGTGCTGTCAACTACTCTCCTACTACCTCTAATTATTATTTTATCCTTAATAATAATAATAATAATAATGAATTGTTATCCTATATCTAAAAGCTTTAAAATGTTTTGTTCAATCAATATGATTTAACTATTTAACTTCAAAACCTATCTGCAATTAAGTCTTGTGCACTGGTATTTCAGCTACAGATATTCACATAACCTATGTAATTGGTTTTGTGGTCATGTGTGGAGATGTGATTAGATTAAGATTAATCAAATTGTCATACTCTATGACTTGCTGAAAAGTTTCAAGAAGGGATCCCTTCAAGCAGGGATACCTGTGAATCTTCTTCCCTCCTGACAGTCCTGGCATCATTAGAGATTCAGTATGCTTATGCAGACTCACTATGTGACAAATGCATCATTTCACATCACTATTGATGTGGCAGAGTGTCACCTAAAATGATACTTTTTAATGAAGAGAGGAGAGCTCTCTCAGATCACAAAAAATGAGTCAGAATATCTTTATGAAATATATACTCATAAAGTAAAACAGAGATGACTTGGATGTTATACATATTTATGCATGTAAAATAAATAATCAAATAAACTTTGATATCAGGTTTTGCTCTCTTGAAACTGAGAAATGGAATGGGTCAATATTGACTTTTCACCAGCAGGGGTATTTTTATTTATGTGCCAGTATGTTGTTTATGTGGAATACAGATCTGATATGCTGTTGTATATTGCACTTAAATATTGGATATAAGGGGCCCTCAGGACATTGAGAAAGCTTATTTTTTTCTAGATTCTCTGTCCTTTTCTGAAGAAGGCTTAGATATTTTATTTTCAATGGTCTTTTCCTTGCCATATTTTTTTGCTCAGCAATTACATGTTGACAGGCCCAAATAATAAGTTCTACCGGGCAATTTTACTTTGCAAGTAAATTGGTATTCATATTCACGTTAGCCTCTTGTTAAAACACTGGAGGGGTTTTTGCTGTTTTCCTTCACAACAGTGTGCTGTTGGCCATTTGTTTTCGTGACTCACTCTATTCTATATGTCAAAGAGATAAAAAATAACATTAAGAACATTTACACAACACTCCTGATCAGGATTATTTTAACAGTTGACCCAATGGTGCTAAATCCATATTGAAAATAAATAGGGATGACCTGAAAACATTTCAGTAGATTAACATATGCTTTGATTAAATGTTTGACTCCAAGGCATCAATGCTGAGAGTTACTCACCCTTGACAGCTGTAAGAATGACAGAAATAAACAAAATGTATTATTGAACTTAAGCAGGGTCATCTGTTTCAGTCAAAGAAAAAGGACAAAATAGCATTAGTTTTAATGGAAATGGCAGACAACAAACACTTAGATACAGTTTGTTGTGAGGCCAAAAAAATCATAAATATATATAAGCATGTATGTCTGTGTGTGTATACTGGAAATATTGTAAATATTGTGCAAGTGAATTTTGTTCATTCTGTGTTTTTTTTTGTCATTTTCTGATGTGAATAAATTATGTCTTAGGCCTTAGTGCATTTGGATCCTGATCTGTGTAGAGCATTTGCACAGAAAAGTCATTTGCACCTTTCATGTCCAAATACCCTGGAAGAAACCCATTGCATCACACACACAAGAATATATATATATCTTTTGAGTAGCAGACACTCTTCTCCAGAGTGCCTAATGTCACCTACATATCATCCATTTATACAACAGAATATTTAGTGAAGCAATTTGGGTTCAGTACCTTGCTCAAGGGTACAGCAGCAATATACCACCTGTAACTTGTACAGGTTTTGGCATACAAGACCTGCTCCTTAAATGCCCCTGTTGTCTAAATCAGTTTCACATGCTCAGTTGGGCAGCAGTATGTGTATGACATGACTTTCAGCCTTTTGCAGCCGATGATTTTATACGCTGTTTTGGCTCACAAGTGCTTGCCAGACTCTTGCATTAGATTTGACAAGCTTTGGCTTTGAAATAATATCTATTGAAAACATATTGGTACAACCAAAGGACAGCTGAAAATGAACATATTGGTACAACCAAAGGACAGCTGAAAGGTATGAGTTCGGTGTTGACATGCCAGATTTCACCAAGATGTTACTGGCTTTGGTTGGGTCTGATTGTTGCGACATAGAACAGTAGTCTTAAGGTATTTATGTTGATGAGAAATACATCCAGCTGGGTTTGATGTGATTATGATGTGATTTATGAAAATAACGGTTACTGAAGGAATTGGCAGTACTTTAATTTGCTGTATAAAACAGTACTTCTCCCATTATTAGAGGCCCACCTGTACTGGGCAAATCAGGTAACATGAACTGACTTGCTAAATCCAGCATGAACTGTTTACTCTGAATGTAGGAGATAACCATGTAGTCTTCTTTTGGATTTAGGGTTACAGTACCTTGACAAGGTTAAATCATTGTTAATTTTCAGCATTGCTGGAGTTGATTATAATGTAGCTCAAAAATCACACAGATCCAGACTACCCCTCCAATTTTTGCCCTCCATGCTATCTGACCATAATCACTTTTTTACATTGTGTTGTGCTAGATACTAAGCTGTCACAACAGTAGTCCCCTGACATCCAGTTGTTGGGGGGCTGCAATAGGAGAGCACATCACCTATCATTGAAAAACAATATTTATTCATTTACACATTGGGCATAGCTTCAACAGAAGTGTTGTTTGTCTTTTATTCCTCGTAGAATTGCGAACATTTCCTGACTACATTGCCCTTCTATCTCAGAAAAAGCACAGGTGGCTGAAGATATTCATTTCAAGGCAGGATAATCTTTCTTTTTTAAAGTGCACTGCCCCCTCTGTCTGTCAACAGCATATAACCTTGCATCTCTCTTCCTGAGCAGTCTATCTTGATGTTTTTTTTTTTCTCTCTCTCTCCTGTAATGACAATAGAATTAAGAACACGACAGAGTGCTTACCAAGATAGCAGGGATCATATCCAGGTCTTCTAAACATTAGCTGTCTGTGGCAAAAGATAAGGATCCTGAGGCAATGACTTTCCACATTCCTTGTTTCTGTATATTTTTTGGGGAAAAACTGGAAATGATCTGTGGAGTGCAGAGATAGATAACGGTCAGGACTGGATAATTTGAAAGATTTTGATTTCATACAGGGTTATGAAGACATTTAATGTAAGCTTATGAAAATGCCTGGTCTTAAAATGGGATAGTTCAAAAATCCATTACAAATTTAATTTTTAAAAAAAATTGTGTTTTGTTACAATTAATTTGGCCTCATTAACAGAATATTGAGAGAAGGCAGTAGTCTTATTTTATGTTGTAACTTGATTTCAATGAAGAAACTATATTGAAAAACACTGAGTTCCTACAGGATAACCCTCTGAAACCAAACCTTATTTTCTTTTAACCTTCTTTATTTTTACTTTTATGTTAATGTATTTTATTTTACAAATATAGCTTTTCCCCCAACTATTTAAATGCAGTGTGCATGACTTCGTTATTACCTGGAGATCTAAGACTTTAACCTGTCCTGGTTGGACCTGATTAGTTTGATAGGTAATCATCCATATTGTTTACAATTGAGACTCCCAGGACTCCTGAGATTCTTGTCCTTGAAACAACATGTATTATGCATATATTTATGGATGCATTGCATTTTCAGATGTATTACATACTCCTAATGCATTATGTGGATTGTTATTATGTGTATGACGGGCTGTCATAAGCAATAACAAACGTATACAACCACTTACGTCACATACTATAAGTCATTACAAATGTATTATTATGCTTTATCAAGATTTTATGAATCCATTTAGTAAGCTACATAATGTTTTACAGCATACACACATACTTCAAAGAAGGCATAACCTAATTTTTAATGTAAGTCATCCGAATCTAAACACCCATATGCTCATAGTGCATATTAAATGGTTAAATGGTTGGAACTCAGTGTATGTCTTAACTCAATATAATTGAAAATGCAGATCATAGTCATCCTTTCGTTATTGGCTCTCAGGGGTCTGATTAAACACGTTCACAGTATGCCATTGCAGCTGTGTTGTAAGTGTTGTTTAGGGTAACAATGTTAATAGTTAATTAGTAGTTTTCCCTCGTGGGTACAAATACAGTATGTGATATGAATTGTCTGGAGTAGCTGAAAGTGGTGCAATTAAAATGCTAGAAATGTGTTCTTTGAAAGTTTGTAAAGCAGCTGGAGTAAGTTTATATTACAGAAATAGTCTAGTTTCTATTAGAAAAAAACATCAGACATAGTAACTGCTAAGGCAGTAATACCAAGATATTGACACTGTATCAGAGGTGTTCAGGATTTTAACAATGAGGGGCAGATGGACAAAATCATTATTTGGGGAAGAGATAATTATGTGACTATATGCATTACTTCGATTGCACTCAAAACACCATATGCTTTACTTTTCTGCTTTACCTCAGGCCACATGGTATCAGTCTCATGTGCACACTGTCCTACACATCAAGCTACCTGTAACTAGGTCTTGCTAAGTTACAATATGTTGTTATTCAAAAGAGCTTACTGTCCGAATGCAATTGCAGCCAATTGATAATTGTAAATAGCTTATGTTCTGTGTTCTAGCAAGATAGATGAGGCAGCTAGCAAACACATTTCATAAAGCAATTCCAAGAATCAATGTAGTGGCCAGATAAAATATGAAAGAATCAAATATGAAAAAGAATGCACTTGTTTTCATCTGCATGTTACACTCAGCACAAACTAAATACTGCTCAGATCAGCTGGATTGGCAAGGTCTCCTGTGAGGGGGCACCCCATTGGCCATGTCCTATTACTGTATTAAGTACCTGAATGTAAATATACGTCCCCAATATTAATTGACCATATTATAGTGCAGGGGAGGTGTTCTGTGTTAGCTAGGGACCCATCACAATGGCAGTTAGCATCTTTATTTAACCTCAGTTGGTATTCCTGACCCCTCAACCATTCCAGCAATGTCAGTGATTACCTGTACTGTCTCTCATGCCCTGCCCACATCAGTTGTTAATTAAATATGACAGAGGATGGCTTGGAAATACAAAGAAGTGAACACAACATTTTTCAGTGTACCTGCCTCAACAACACATTTTAGGGACCTACTTTGTTGTTTTATAAAATGGTGAATACTGTTTGCTTTTTCTGACTGTATGTTTCTCTGCTCTGTTTTGTTTTTTCTGCTTTTATGGGAAATTGCTTGCTCAAAACCCAGTTTCATTGCTCTTGCCCATCTATTTTCACTTTCCAGCAAGACTTCCACAATGGTGATTATTTGTGTCCTGCCAAGGTGTTGTGCTAATCAGGTCAACACTGCAAGCCTAATGCAATGTGAAAGTGAAAGCCATTCACATTAATGTTGTGTCTCCAAAATTGACCTTGTGTTTTATGCGCCTGGCCACAGGGTCATGGATTTGCTGGGCACTCCATCACAGGATCGATCTGTGAGGCAACGCATGTGGTTCTGTGCTGTGGGGCTTATCCTGCTAAGACCTACCACACACTTCTGCAGCATTGTAGCAATATTACCATGATGTCTAATGTGTCTAATGTGACAGCAATATTTTCAGAACAGCATGCCCCAGTTGGGTAGGAGAGGGAGGTGCTGTGCCGTGCACCTTCTCTCTATTCTTGAATGAGAGCACTCAGCACCTCTACCCCCCACATGGACTTTCACCATATCCCCCATTCTAATAACACATTCCACTGATATCAGCATTGATAGATGCTCCCTAAATATCTTCTCATCCATATTCCAAGGATCTGACAAAAGACAGATCAAGCTTATGTCACAGGCATGGTGTAAAAACAGCAGTGCATGAATCTTCTTCACTTCCTCTGTGAGATTTTATCTTTCTATGATATTACTGGACAGAAGAAATGTTCTGACATCCAGCTAGGTAATGGGAAGCCCAGTGGTGCAGCTTGCACCAGCATTACCCAGTATTTATTTTCTTTTCCCTCAAATTACTGACAGTTAGCCTAGCTGTTGCAGTTTACTGGCAAGGCACACAGGACAAACTGATTCTTGGGGATTCTAAACATTACCTGGGACATGCACCCCACAGTCACATTTGAGTCATGAGAGTAATGATGATGCATCAGCCAGAATGACTTCTGTTCATATGGAACATTTTATCCTGGGATCAAAGTGGCTTTACAGTGAGATGATAACATCCACCACCAATGTGTAGCACTCACCTGGGTGAGCCATGGCAAGCACTAGAGCCCCAACACACACACACAGACACACACACACACATCAGATATAGTGAGAGGGCAGTCATTTTATCATACTATGGATCATTAGAATAGCCTGTCTGAGAGCCAGAGTGGAAATCTGACCTGGTCACCATTTTTACAATCAGAGCCATTAGACCCTTAATAACCACAGTACTGCCATAACCTCAGTTTAAAGTCTAATTCCAAGGATGGATACATAAATCATATGAATAGTCATTAATGTTCTTTCCTTTCAAGTGGAATTGTCCACAAAAATGGTGCTTGTACATCCTACCTGATTATCCAAATAAAAAACATATCTGCTGAAGAAAAAATGGGCTGCCTGACCTTTCCACTAACAAGGTAGAAATTTGAAAGTTCGGTGAAGTGCATAATATTGAGCCAAAGTTTGTTTGTTTTCGCTGATTTGGTACAAAGTAACAGAGTAAAAGGTCAGCTAAAGTTGAAATGATGCGATGACTTTACATAACATTTACAGTATGGTTTTCTAGGTGTGTTCTCAGAAAGAGAAATTGAAGTTACCCGAATTTTTTTCCACACATTTTTACTGTCACATGCAATGACTTTACAGGGAACATTGTGTGCTGTGGATGGAAAAAATATAATTAAAGATTCCTCAAGATAACTTTGCCTTGACCCCTCTATCCAAAAATATCATCCCTTGGGCTAGCCTTTTGTTCAGGTATATGAAACATGTTATGGGTATATTCTTACACTAGATTACAGCATAGCCAAACATTTACATATTAATGAATTGTTGATAACACAAAGAGGACTGTGGTGACCCCAAATAAAAGGAGTGGATTAAAGTGCAAGGTTGTGGTGTTTGAAGCTGCAAGCTGTTTGTATCACTGCCTTTCCAAGTGCAGCTCCTGGTTCCTTTCCCTCAGGGTGAGTTCTCACTCATTTAAACAGCCCCGGAGCTCAACAATTACTTTTTCCACACACAGCGCTTGGGGCCTTGTCAATTAATCTCCTGATGGATGCCCTTGTGGGAGGGCCTGTGTCACACCAGGGTAGAGGTACAAGAAGTCTGAAAGGTGGGGAGGTGGGCAAATTAAAATTTTATCACGTGGGCCTGCTGCTGTGTTCACAGTTTTCCCCAGAGTAACAACTTCCTTGCCTCCTTGTAGATCTTTCCTCATGCTCAGAGTAGATACGAGGGTTCAAGACTTTTTGAGCCGTGGACATGTCAACAGGATGCCACCCAACATCCCTTCCAGCCTCTCCCTCTTCCCAAAAACACTGCTGGACTGAGAGCTCCAAGCCGACTGATCCTAAAATGAGCTGGAGACGGGGAGGACAGCAGGAAGGAGGAGGAAACATTTTGTGCATGACATACACAGCTGTTCCTCTGAAGGAGGAGAGCCACACTGAGGTTTGTTAAAAATAACTCCCCTTTATTCTTAACTTTGAAGAATAAAGAAAAGTAAAAGAAAAAAGGGGGTAAAAACACTGCTACAGTCAGACATTGACCAACGTTGGATAGCACAGATATTGCTGCAAGGCAGGCCTATAGAACATTTTGTCGGAACTTACACAACATTTTTCGATTTATCGGAGTCTGAAAGAACAAAAGGCCCTGTGTAAGTTATGACAAAAAGCACTACTTCCTTTAAGTCATAGGCAATCTTTTTTTGGTAACACCATATTTGACACCCTCCTCTATGTGGCCTACATGCCACCTCCATATGCAATTATATAATGTACATCAAGAGTATTAATAGGACTAATAACACCTTACATCAATCATAAAATACTGACCACATATATCAAAGCATATTATACCACAAGACAAGAATGCAGCATGGTCACTGAATGTCATCAAAATCAAAAGTATTTGACACAGACACTGTTCGGAGCATGTACACAAATTATATGGAAAGAAATTCACAAAATTAACACAATAATTAATACAAATGTTATTGATCATGCAAATTCAGTTAAATAAAATATTTTCATAGACATAAAAATGCATAGCTGTATGCATAAATGAAACTGACACATTTCAGTGATATGCCTCCCCTATGTGAAAAAGACTATAAGCCTGTGTTTCTCCAACACAGAGACAGCACAAAACCAGCACAAATGCCTGCGCTGTGCCTCCTGCATGGAATCACACAAGCGCCCTCTATAGGACTGCAACGGCAAGCCAGCACAGTGGAATGCTGCCTCACTCAGATTTCTCAGCCCATTAGCTACCAGTCTAGAGGGCAGACTGGCTAAGTGTTCTAATGCAAGGGATTTGTCGGCCACTGGTTTACAGGACAGAGGACGCGCACAAAGAGGTTTCCTGCAGCCTGCGTTTAGCAATGTCCAGGCTCACAAAAAGCAGGACGCTGTGGGAATCTGCTCTCTCATCCGGGGGTCCACTTTTAGAAATGCCTGCTGGTCTGTTACATAATTTTACACTTTGCACATGCCATGGCAGCAATCAACCGTATTTTCTTTTGCATTAATAATACATGGTCTACATACAGATGTGGCTTTTTTCCTTGAAAAGTAAAGGGGGATATGCTGAGCCAAAGCCACACACTGAGCCACTGTGGAACTGTGAAACAAATTCATGTTTTTTTTTTCACAGTGATCCATATACATAACTACCAGTGGCAGCTAATGGGCTGTAAATCTGATTGCTTACTGTTCAAGTCAAACTTAATTATTTAATTTGTATAAATATTTTTCCCACACATTCTCAAATGCTGCATGCAAGCTCCATGCAAGCAAGACCAGGGTGACCGTATGGATACTTCTTATCCATTGTCATCTGAGATTGATAGGCATTCATAATATTTATCCTCTGAGGATAGTGCAGATTTTTGGAGTTCCTTATGTCTTGCTCTGGATATGGAGTAACTGTCTCATGCTTCTGTGCATTGTATCTCTCCTGACCTGAATGTTGTCCTCTTAATGCAAAATGCCAGCTGCTAAAGAAAACTAACAGGCCAAATGATGCATTCACAAAAGTAAACACTGACTAAGCATCACAGCCATCTGAAACGTCAAAAAACAATTAAACGGTTTCCTGAATGATTCCCGGAACATCTGCATAACGAAGAATAACGAGCTTGCCGTGACAGGCAATGTCAATTCTATCTCCTGTCTGCTAAACAAAAAGGAGCAGCGATAGCTGCGGTGTCTCAGTAGCAAAATGGAGGCGAGTAAATCATTCCGTTGTTTGTTTTTCGCATAAAGGAAAACACCATTTAAGATTCAAAATACCCAGCCAAAACTTCATCATATTGGCCAATTAATTTGTCTAAAACTCCTTGTTGTTGCCTTTATCATCAGAGTCTTGGTCCTCATCGTACTCACACAAGTCACATAAAATCCATGGTTTCCATTTACAGACATGCATGCAATCTGCTAACTCTCATTAGTGCGCTGGCCAAAATAGCTAGCTAGCTAGTTAGCAAAGTCAGCAGTTAAATTAAATAGCAAAATACAACTATAACTGAAAAATACAAAATACACCCCTAGACAACACACAGCAATTTGTTGATCTTTCAGCTTAACAAGAAGTGTTTTTCTTATTCAGAAACACGTATTTAAACTCAATTCATATTTCAATGGGAAGCAGTCCTAAGCCATCACTTCCAGGTAGTCTAAATTCTTGTCATTATGTTGTCATCATACAATCAGAGCCAGAAAAAGCATCACATTGACATCTATTGAAATGCAATTTTCTATTTTTGAAGACTCTTTCATCTTTTAACATATTCAAACCAAATATGTTATTTGGCTTGAAAATATTATAATATTTTAAGCAAATAAATATTTTAAGCTAAAACAACCGGCATAAAACAGCATCAAATGCAGATTTATATTTATGAAAATATTTTTTAAAAACTATTTTGATTAATTTTTAGAGGATGCTTAGCTTTCTTTTTCTCCTATGAGAAACTGCTACTGATAACTACTCTTCACTGATATAATTTTTCTTTATTGTTGATCCCCTTTCTCCAGTTTGGCAACCTTGGATCCAGAGACCCAAATTATGAAAGGAAAGAGGTGTGAAAACAGGCTTGTGGTCCCTTTTTTCTGTCCCTCTTTTCTCACATGTTTATGATTCACAAAGGTGCATCATACTGTTATAATCAGAAAGCATGGAAAATGAAGAAACAATTCAATAAAAAAAATTGATTCATCTTATCACATTCCACTTTTTGTGATAGAATTCATGATAACTAAGTTTCATTTAAAGCTGAATAAAAAACTAGACAAATGTAAGCACTAAAGCAGCTTTTAAAATTGATTTATATATACAAAATCTGCTAAAGAATGATCTATATTTATTCACTCATTTTTGTTATTACTTTGAAATACTGTAATTGATTATCATTAAAATTATGGGTATTAGATCCACATCAAAAAAGACAAGACAATGTAGCTGCAGTAATTCACATCTACACACATTAGAATAATGTTGTAATTGCAGCTTTTCGTGAAAGCAAAATACACTATATTGCACACCTTGGGCCTTTCTGTATTAGTTTTACACAAGCGTGGATATGTGTTCGTGTGAGAAACTGGTGATACTGTTGGTGAATTTCCTACAAAGAAAGGCTCAAGTTAAGAAAAAGCAATCCAATTCATGTCTCATTACATTTTACTCAGAGTGCAACTTCAAAAGTTCTCATCTCACTTCATGCTCCTCATCAAGCTATCCCTGGGCCCAAAATGTGAAAATTCGATTCAGCCTGTGGATAGGTGCATGCATGCATAAACAAATAATGTTCTATAAATAATCAAAAACCTGACACTATCATTATTAATTCCTCAGTCACAGTCAAGGACACACTACAAAGTTCTGTGATTGAATGGCTCTCTGACTCTCAAGCATGATGTCTCACCAAAGCCCAAGACCAATAACACTAATGTGACTAAAGTAGCTCTCATCTCGTTAGTTAATGAGAAACACATGCAAGGACCATCAACAATCCAAACAGCAAAGAGATTATTTGTTTCCATGGGAATAAAGACGTTAGTAGTCTATAGGGAGATGAGAACTTTTGATGTCCTACAGTTTTACACAATTCACTGTGTGCACCAGACCAATGCACCAGGCAGCAAAAACAATGAGATGTCATAGGTGGCAGCAAGCAACAATGTGTTGGTGCATTCTCATGCCTTCTTATAGACCTCCTTTGTCTTACGTATTATCAGTATGTCATATTTCCACACATTTCTAATTCTTGGCATTCAGTGAAATGGCTAGAATATTCATCTCTGGTTCCAGGTTTTTAAGCCCTCCAAAATCCACCTTCTGGAATAAAATGACCAGCTGCTATTAACATATAATATTCTTTTTTTCCCAAATAACTTAATTAAATAATCAAATAGTTTTTCAGAATTATGGAATTATAGTTTTTTTTTTTTCAAATAAGTTCATTTGTTCTCTCTTTATCGTCTTTCTGCACTTTTTTGTCCAGGTGTTTGATATTCCATCACTCAGGGCCAAAGTATGTAGCAAATGAGTAAATTCCAGACAACCCACATTGTTGTAAGATTTATTGTGCTGAATACACTCACTTTCCACCTTAAATCCAAATGGTTTTGTCTATAATAATATAATTCCAGTAAATTGATCATACCCACTTACACACATTTGGTGGATATTTCGGGCTTTTTTCCTGACAATTTACAAATGTCCTTTTCTGGGAAATGTGACTTTTTCTAGGCACAAGCAGTGGTGATAGCCATTTGTTTGTTTAGTGTGGGACCATCCAAAGGTCTCTATTTATGTTTTCTAGATCCAGCCCCAGTTGCAGTGAACGTTTGGTCATGTGAAATCCATTATGAATTTGCATATGTGTATTATCTCACAGGCCCAATTGGAATGGTCTTTAAATATGCTGCTGCTAACAGACTGAAATACTACAGGATTATCTTTGGTGCATGAGATCTTCGTAATCCATTTAACTCATGAGATTTAGAAAAAAATCCTGTTGGGAGACGGTTCACTACAATACCCACAATCCAACAGCACAAAATGTACAACACATGTAGTTTTGAAAGCGTGATAATAATTTGGAAAGCTCAGGACACAGGATATTTATCTCCAAATGGAACATCAGTATGTAATACCAGCATATTTTATGTTAGCTAGCTTTAAACGATGAAATAAAATAATGCTACAATGTCAATCATACAACGGTTTCCTCCTGCATACAACAGCTTACAATGCATTTAAATTACAATAAGTTAACATACCTTAAAGTAAAAAGTGGCAATATGTTTAAAAGCCTTAAATTTATTTGACAATGAAATATGAATAACTGGCCATCCGCCCCTGTTACTAAAATATGTCTGCAAGACCCCTGTGGGAAAATATGCATTTTTATGTTTGAGTGTTACCTTGCAGAGCAAAGCAGATGAGCAGGATGGCCTTCAAGCCTGTGCAATATGGGGAAGTGTGACACTATCACCAATTATTTGACCTAAAACACCTCACCATACAATCTCACTGTACAACTACAATGTGCTGATCCCATTGTCTCAAGCCAAGAGGAAAGTGGTATGGCAACAGAATTTAATAAACAAAACCTGAAACTGTTTTCATTGACTTAATTTATGTTCGTTTTTCATCAAACAAAACAGTATGATGGAGTAGCACTGCCCTAGCATTTGCATCATTAATATTGTTGTGAATATGAACATGCAGCAAGGCATCTAAAGCTTTTATCCAGATTCTGCGAAGTGCGCTGATGCTAAGAGGAAGGAAAAGGTTTTTCCTGTGTTAATAGGGGAAATTGCTCTGGGAGGTGATGTAATATTGATGAGTGATAATAAACCATTTTTAGCCACTTAAACTGTAGAAGTGCATGGAAAAAAGTTTCATTACCTAACGACATCAGTAATTCTGCATATCACATTTCTGGCCTAAGCACTCCACTCCTCGGGTAGGCTACAAACTGTGTAGACAGGGTTATCACAGGCGCCTAGACCTGCGTTTGTCTTGGTGTTATGGTAATTAGCTTCCAAAGGGCTTTTGTCTGCTGACTGGCTAATAAGCGCAGCTGGAGCACACAGGACATGCTGCACGCCTGTGCTGGAGACCAGAGCACCGCTGAGTCAAAAGAAAACCCACCACGGATCTCTCTGTGTGAAAGTTCACATTAGAAGGTACATTGCTCATACAATTTTCCCTGGTGGGAGGACAGTTATCAAGAATTATTTCAAGATGTGCAAAATCATGCATAGATTAGAGACCGTAGCAATGTTAACATATTTAACTGCATACTGTGCAGTTACACGCATCTGCATCTCACAGTCAAGTCAACATCACTCAGCCATCTCTGTTGATCTGCACAAGTGCTCTTCATTTATCTGTGTGTGTCGACGGGCGACAGACCGCTCTTCCGCTTGGCGCTTCTGTCGAGATGAAAGATGCCCATCTTCACAGCCGCTTCCCCAGCGCTCCATCTGTTTGTGCTCCTCGCATTGTTTCCCAAAGACATAGAGACCCTGAAGTTTATCAATCAGCCCGAATTGCGTCGGCACGACAGTGTGCTTGGCTTTGATTCTACCACCCCCTCCTCCCCACACCCCTTCCCAGCTTTAGCTGGCAGGAACACAGACAAAATTCACATCTGCACCCTTTGAGATCCTTTCAAGAGGTGCCTCCCTTTAATGTATAAAAGAAAACTTTCTTTGTGGGGCTTTAATGCAGATTGTCCATTGTCCTTTTTTAACAGTATGCACTGGCATCTGTTATATACGTTTGGTCATTTTAAAAAAATGCATTGTAGCACAGATATACTGCTGAGAGAATTTTCACTTTCAAATTGCTCTTTTTGGTTGATTGGAGAACATAAGAATGTCAGTTCCCTCTGGATTTTAGCCTCCTAGTTTGTGGGAAAGCACTCTTGGCACACACTCTCATTATATTGTGCCTTTTTCTTGCATCAGCTCCTTAATTATTGAAATGATCTGGATAAGAAGGAGTGTATAATTAAGGGTCAATTCAGCACAGTGCAGAAGAGTCCCTCAATGGAGAATAACAGGGGGGCTTAAGTTGTCCAATTGCTTTGGCATGCTAGCTAGCAATTCCTTTGTCTTGGACTGCTTTGGGAACAACCATTCCATTGTCTCCTGTGGTGAAACTGATCTGTTGGATAGGTGGAGCTTATGGATAAAAACACAAATTTACATTCATTATGATTATCTAAACTACAAAATGCAGAACAGCAAATGCAATGTTATAATTATTTAGTTTGATTAATTTGTGAGAACACCACCCTCAGAGTAATCATTCATAAAGCCATTGTGTCTGCCTGGTGGCAGCTTGGTTCAGAAGGTCAGCATTCCCTTTGACACATTTTGAGCATCTATTCTTTCAGACACTTCAGCTTTTACACTGTTTCTCCGTAGTTAAAAGTATCTGACCAACACTATGATATTCCTTGCTGGAAATGGATGATGCTATGTGTAAGAATCAATATAGGGAGACTTCACAAAGATTACTTATTTGGTGAGTCACACATAGGACAGGCTTTTGTTTGTAAAAGATCCACAGGCAACTAACCAATAGCACAAAACTACTGAAAACATACATATGAGTCTCCCTTGAGAATGCAAAGAGGTATATCTGTTCAGTTGCACACAACAAATGAAAACATGGGGGGGCCTAGTTCCGAATTAGCCATTATGAATACAATAATACATAATATTACATAATATTAAAGTAATGCCATTAACAACAAAATTATTATACAAATATATTTAAATATATTTGAATATTTCTTATATTTTTTATTTCTTCTTTTAAAAACATTTCTTTTTCATAAATTGGGATGTATCCTGCTCTGGGAAATCAGGAATAGTGTAGTTATAATAAAAGAACCCTAACTGCAGCTGTTTACCGTCATATGTCCCCTGTCCAACTCAACGACACATTTATTATGAGTGACAAAAAACATACTGCTTCAGAGGACAACCTGTTCTGCTTGTACTGCACACTTGAGGGTCACATGCCAGCTGTTATTACACGCTTGCCAAACACAAATATGAACTTCATGTTATCGTGGCATATTTCTGTCCTGAAAGATTGCCAACATTGTCTGTCACAGAGCTTTTTACAGTACCACATTTAGTGTTCATAAAAGATCAAGAATTTTAATTGGAAAGCAATGAGCCTGTGGATACTCTAAAATCCAAAAGCAAAAATAGGTTAGTTAATTTGCCGATATGTTATACAGGCTTTATGTTAATTAATATACAAACACACACACACACACACACACACATATATATATATATATATATATATAATTTCAGTTTTTTTCGTATTTTAAAACGTGCTGTTAAACATATAGCATGTGTTTCTAATACATTTAGAGCTGTGATATTAATTTTTAATCAGGGCTCATTTCTCCCCTTTCATGACAGCCATTTAAAGGCCCATCCAATTCCAATTAATGATGTGGATGGCTCACACATCTGTCCAGTGACCAGAGAATCAGTTCCAAATCATTGCACATACTAGGCTATAAGGGGAGGAAATGTAAGAACCTGTCCATAGCCTCCTTCAACATGTGGAGCAGAATATCCCCCTGTCAATCACGGCTGAAAAGGCAACCGATTTCAAGGTAAGAACATGACTCAGGTTTCTGGCAACGTACAAATCCAATTTTCCTAACCTCCCCTGATCTTCCCTGGAGTGCTCCGACATGATTAGTTATCCCAGCACGGCAAATCAGACCAGAACATTTTCATTTAGATTTTCCTACCCAACAGTTATCTTTCCAGCTGGTAATTTATGCAGCAGGAACATGAATATTGATGGAAATTTCAAACCAAGTCAAGCCGTGTATGAGGTGGCTTCATCCCTAATAAAAATCAATGTTTCCCATTGTCTTTGAAAGTTCTAAACTGAAACAAAACACTTATTAATAAATCAGATCTTTTGGCATATACTGCTGTTCATTTTTATTTGTCAGCAGCCCCTTTCATCTAAACCCTGAGATTCTATTGCTCACTTTTTCCAGGCTTTGAGAATAAGAAAATGCAAATGCTTGAACCGGTTAGTAGATTGATGAAAAAAAAATTTCTGCTTTTAAGGTCTACCCACAACTCCCCAAAAGTTTGTTAGAATATTAACTTGTCACATTTGTTTCTTAGATTGCAAATTGGTTGTTACTTCTAATTTGTTGTCCTCTCTCTCTCTCCCTCTCTCTCTCTCTCTCTCTCTCTCTCTCTCTCTCTCATAGCATGCAGATCCATTGGAGCAACTTGGCAAATATAACTGTGCAAATGGTCTTACTGAGGCACAGATATTCTTACTGGATCTCTGACATCACAGGAGATTTGAATGAGCATTTTTATCACCCTATGTTACATTCACTTCACCCCAAAGAACTGGTCCACTGGTCCTACATCTGATGTGATGGAAACTGACAATGTACCATCCATTGGTGTGAATTACAGAAAAATCATGTACCAACACAAACATACAGGGCTCAGAGGTGAATCCAAGATTTTAGAAAGGGGGTTTACAAAAAAAGTGTTTTGTTTTTATGACTATCTTATGTACACAAGTTACTTAGAGGCCATGTTTAATTCCATTCAATAATAATAAAGAGAGAGTGAGTAATAATAACATTTTATAATAATAATATTTTAGCCACAACAATAATTTTTTCAGATATTTTATCACACCACAGCAGCTCACCAAGATCAGTGACAATGTAGGCACAAATCAGCAATTAGCTCATCTGATTCCACTTCAGATTGAGCTGTAGTACTACAATATCAGCACACAACAATAATGTTTTAGTGCATATACAGTATCTAAGAATTATTCTTACAGCAAAACACCTGCATCATACTAATATTAACAAGGAGTCAACAGTGATAGTTTATGAGGACGATATACATTATGGTGTGTATGTTGTGCCAAATATAATGTCTCTCTCTTTTTGTGACTGTCTTTCCCTCTCCTGTTCTTCCTCCCTCACGCTCCATTTCTGTTTACTGGCTGCCAACTGGAATACCTTAGTGGAGTGGCTCGTAAACGCTGAACTGTTTTTTGCTTGCCCTAGGGGGGAGCACCATTTCTAATCCCTCACGTTCTGCCAGGCAACAAAGATAAGCCCTGTAGGAGTGTCATATTTAGCAACCTTTCCATTTTAAGCAGCTGTCAGGGAAACGAACACTACCTTGGTTTGTTGGATGAGGCAATCGACCTGCAAAGAAAAATACCCATGCATCTTGATTCACTCTGATGCACATAGGAGCATTTGTGTTCAAACTGCACCAATCACCATGAATAGTCCGAGCAGGCATGCTTCCATTGTGCAAAGTCAAAAATACAATATTTAGCCCAATCCAAGTCGCCCCCATATTATAGTCACAGGCAAAATCTGAATTGAATTTACAGTCACAAACAAAACCGTGTAGGGTGTATAAGATATGTAAATGCATTCTCTGTGTATAAATGTAATATAACTGCAGTACATAAATGTCAGCTGGGGGATAAATAATAAGACAACTAAAGGATTTGAGCACAATGTAAGTAGATAAACCCTCTGTTCAATTTCCCAGCATGTTCTTTTAGACCTCCAATCATGAGCTCTGAAACAGACAAATCAGTTCATTGACCACTCATTACTCCTATGCAAAATAAACCAGTGATTGTGGCAGGTACGAGACGTGCATGTGCTATAATAGAAGAAAGGTTTATGAAATCTCATCTGAAAACCCAAAGTCCAGCCCATGCTGTCCAGTTGTACAGCTTTTTGGAGCAAATACAATAATATGATCAGGATATCCACCAATGCCCTAAGCCAACCTGTCCTTTGTGTTGCCCTGATATTATATGGTGAGCCATGCCCCATCCCATATACACCAACCTTCCTCCTGCAAACCAGCAAACATCTCCGTATCTCAGGACTCTGCCCGGACCTGTCTCTCTCCTGCAGTCCAGTACAAGGTAACATGCACACACATCTAAAGAGAACCCATGTCCTGAGTATTTCTCCACATTATACTCATGGAAAACTAACTCATAATCACTTTAGGTGAGGGGAGGGGTTCTCAGGAGCACTAAATTATGCCCAGCTGAACAAGGGCCATCCCCAGAAATGGGGCACCCACAGTACAGCCTTTTAGTCCTGAGCACTGTTGCTCCATCTCTGTCCCAGAACATTCTCTGCCTCATGATCTGAAGACATGGGAGATGCATTCAAAAAGCAAAACCCAACACATTATTTCACAGAGATGTTCATGGGCAATGCAGTCCAGAGTCAAAGTGTTACAGTGCTTAACATGTAATAACCTCACCTATCAGAGGCACCATAGCAAAAAGATAGCTCAACAGTTACCTGTTGATCACAACCCCCAAGCAGGCTTTTGATCATACTTGCTTATGTTTACTACAGATGGGGAAACTTGGGGTGCTGTAGGTCAGAGTGTAGAAACACTTTGTGATGGAAAAGGGGTCTATTAAGACATTAAAATCACATGCAGCAAATCAGCATATAAAAGCAAGCAGCAAAATCTACATGCACATCAGTAAAAATTGAAATACAATACATTCAGCTAAATGCAAGACACAGATAATTCTTTAAAAGGCTGTGATTTTGTCAGGTAAGCAAACATCCAGAGACAAGAGGCCTCTGAATTTTTGAAATCCACATGCAAGGAAAAAGTAAAACAAAAACCTTGTATTTCACTTCAAACACCTAATGTTTCTGGCAAGGGTACTGCCTTAACTGCTTAAATGTAATCATAAAATCTATAGCTGACAGCTCCTAGCCAAGTCAGTTACCAATTATACACAAAGGCCATCATTTACTTCTATCTATTCCGCCAGTTCCTGCATTTTCAAACAATCTACAGTATCTTCATGATCTCCTCACTCTAAATTTATCATAACTGTATCTCAGCAGGAATCGGAAACTCTCCTGGGCACAATCTAGCAAAGAGCTCTGACAACTGCCCAGCTACATTCATCCTCCATCTGTAGAATAAAAGCATGTGTTCCCTAAGCAGCAGCTGGTAATTTAGGTGCACTTCCAGACTTCACACCAAGAGTTCAAACCCTCATTCAAGCATTGATTCCATTCACTAAATCTCTTGTCGTGACATTTAAAATATGAGACACTTAAAATCCTGACCAATTTAAAAAATCTCTCTACGAAGTTTATAAGCAGTGCATTTAAGTACTATGACTTAAAGCTACAAGTGTGTATATTTCCATGACATACTGGTGATTGCCTACAACCAGCACATCCATGATTTTTTACAATCCCACACTATAATCATACCTTTAATTGCTTTTAAGAATTAAAAAAGACACCCATTAACAGAAATTTTACAGTCATACCAATGACACAAACACAAACCAGAGAAAGCATGCATTTAAAAAACCCCACTAAATTTCATTGTTCGCACTTTCATTATTATGGCTATAACATGTGGCTATTTGGTGTTTAAATGGAAAATAAATACTAGAAAAATTCTAAGAAAATGATTCAAATAATTCAAATAAGTTCCACAAAAATGAACCTTTTAAAACTGTCCAAAAAGTGTGACTTTGATTAGAGAAAAAGCAGTACACAGAGGACAACAGCAGTGTTTACAGAACAGTGAAATCTAATAACCTCCCCTATCTCTCTCAGCCTTGAGCAGCTTTATCAGATGCAAGGTGACTTGCCGATACTTCTCAATGTTGCTTCCAAACTACTCATGCTTCAGGCATCATCTAAAAATAGTTGTGATAATCCAATATAGTGTGCAAAGAAATCCCTGTCTCCTTTCAGTGAAAAAATATAACAGTCACGGCCAACAATGTTATTTGTGATGAACTACACAGTATTTCAAACAATGACTGCTTAACCTTGAACACAGCCACTGCCAAACAAGGAAAGATAATATTATCAATACTGTTATTTTGTAAATCATAATTCATGAATAGTACATTGCTATGCACATAAATTAAATATAATTTAACAACAGTAAACAAAAAAATATTAAAATATCAATAACCATTGGTATCAAAGGTAATTGCAAATACTTTCACAAGTATTTTTTCCAATTCATTGAAGATGTTCTGAAGGCAGGGAAAAAAGGTATTATTAAAAAAAAAAAAAAAAAAAAACACATAAAGCTGGCACACATTTTTACATATTAAAAAACAGCATGAAACAAAAACTGTAAATGTATGATGGTGCAATTTCCTCTTAAGATTAAATACTACTACTTAAATACTAAATATTTCTGTACACTTTTAATAACCTTGATCATGGTAAATCTGCAAATGCTGTAGTTTAAGGAGTCCTGATTAGTATTTTGTTAGTAAAGTGCCTCAAGATTGAATATATTGTGGACTGCAAGTCTTCCGAAGAATTTATCACCCTGTACTGCCATCCTACTTGAGCTTTTTGTCAATAAAGTGAGTGATTGTAACACATTGGTCATGGGGACCAAGGAAGAAAAAGCAAAGCTGATGGCTCAGCTTATATTCTGAGCATTGTGCTTTAGCACAAAGCCTGTATTTGAACAATGGGAATTTCCTCTAAAAATATTAATAACGAAAATATACAGAAATATACAGTTTATGTACATGGTCCAATTAATTAGCCATTAGTTAATATATTACTGAAATAATAATAGCATTCAGTGCATGTATTCATTGTCCTAAAGTATGCATCACTTCTCAGAAATTATTTTATGACGTGAATGGCAAGATAAGTCAATGAGTACTTCCTAAAATGAATTAATGTTTAATAGGTTTCCACAAATCATTTATACATGGTTTTCAGCATATATGTTAAGATGGGTCATTCAAATCAGTTTATTAATCTTGAAAACTTGTAACTTGTTGTAATGTAAACTAACACATTCTCAACATGCAGTGTATTCACTCATGTTTCCCCTAAGAGAAGTGAATTTGCCCTGCAGTGTTTATTTTTCTTCACTATCTTAATGTGTAATAAAGGTAAGTAATGAATAATATTAATAAATTAATATTAACAAATATTAGGAATAAATAGATAATGAAAGGATTGGGTAAATAACCAATTCTCTAGCTTTCCAGGTGTTTTTTGATGACATCCCTCTCCTCTAAAGAAAGAACAGAACAGCATTTATCAATTGCGTAAACATTTTCCCATATATCATGCAGTGCTCAACATCCACGTCTGCAAGACCAGTGTGACAGTAGCACAGGACTCAATGCTTCATTTGAACACAAAATATCTTATGACTCTTAACCCCTGAATGCTGTCCTCTCACATGCAAAGTGCCTGTTGCTGATGAAAACAAATATCACATGTAAGGCATAAACTTATTAACAGACATAGCAGTGTGCCATAGTGGTAAGGAGCAGGGCTTGTAACTCAAAGGCTCGATTACCTGCTTGAGCACTGCTGTTGTACCCTTGGGCAAGTTTCTTAATCCAGATTGTTTCCCTGTATAAATAGATCACAGGCAAAGTTGTAACCTAAGTCACTCTGGATAGGAGCATCTGCTAAGTAACTAAATGTAAATGTAAACATAAATAAAGGTAAAGGTATGTTACTAAGGTAAGTAATGTAACCACAAAGGTAAACACTGACTAAGCATCGTAACCATCTGAAATATTGAAAAAAAAACAAAAAACAAACAAATAAACAATGAAACAGTTTCCCAAATGATTCCCAGAACATCCACATTTCTTGGTATAATGGAGAGCTGGGCATGACAGGAAAGGTCAGTAGTTTCACCTATCTGCCATGTAAAAAAGGACCTGCGAAAACTTTAGTCTCTCAGCGCCATTGCAAAACAGAGGCAATTAGATCATTCTGGGTTGTTTTTGACATAAGGGAAAATACAGCTGAAGATTTAGAATAGCTAGAACCTCAACATACTGGGCAGATACTCTGACTAGGTCCTTGTAATTGCCCTTATTGTTTGTCCTCAGTGTACCCTCTGAAAGCCAATTCCACCATGCTAATTCCAGTCATTTCAGAACTGCCCTATTTTTCCTCACTGTTTTGTGCAATTTGCAATCTCTTATACCAGAAGGACTGAAAATACTGATTTCTCCATCCTGACTTTTGACCCAAATAATTAGCAGGTTTTGATCTATGCAGTCATTTAATGCATTTTTTCTTTGTAACTAATGAACTCAATCAAGTCATGTAATTTGATCCATGATGTTCTCCATTATAGGCAGATGGCTCCATATAGACAACTGGCTAGTATTAGTCTGCTAGCCAAAATAGTAATAAGAGTAGCCAGCAGTTAACTTGGACAACTCAATACAATTGTAAAAAAAAAAAAAAACCCTAGAAAATGCCAATTTGTTGGCATTCCAGTTTAACAAGAACAAAACAATTATTTAAAATCCACTGCTTCAATAAATTATTCTCATGTACCACCCTCCAGCAGTCACCTTAATTCATTATGCACATACAAGGTACTAGGGATTATGTGGTAAAGGTAATATTTATCAAAAGGTATGATTGGTTGTCTATAAGGTCTCTGTACTTGTGCGAACCAAATTTATGCAGTTTTCATTACGTCACATGAAAAAGGTGAAATATTAAAAATACAAACAATTAATTTTAAGAGGAGGCTTGGCCCCCTTTTCCCCCTTTGTGCAGTTGCCCCAGGTCTACATGAGTTCACTTTCAATTGACTCCAGTGCTTGTAGAATATATACTACTTCTCTGAAAAGACACAGGACCAGGAGGCCTTCACTAGTTCACGGAGGCTGTTATTTTGTGTCAAATGGTTCTTACATCCAAATCACGGTTACCTTAAACTATTCTAAAACTATTCATTGATACAAACAGACTCCTTTCTTCTCATGCACAGTTTCCTAATTGCTTTATGGTAAGTTATGGAAACAACAGAATCCCAAATGACCGGTGTGGGATACAAAAGGTGCAAATGGCACCTTTGCATTTTGTAGGTAATTACAGCAATCCCATCTGAAAAAATTCAAATTGAATTTAAGAGGAAAGCACTGGACTAATGAGTCCATTAGTGCAGATCCTGTGCAAACCTCTATATGGAATTCGTTTTCATAAATTACTCTTAATGGGGTCATTTATTCTGCAAATGTCTTTAATTCAATAAATTGTACCTGATAAAGATTTACACAAATGCAAAATATTTACCCAGATGCGACGTCCTAAATGCGTGACACAAATTGTTCCTGCCAGCTTTTGTGGTAGTATCTATATATTCACCTAAGTAGCTTTTGGAATGTGGAACACACATGGCATAGTGGTACAGAGTACATCTCCCAACCTAAACATTGCCAATTCACTTCCAAAGTGGACCACCACTATTACACCCTTCAGTAAGACATTTAACCCAAAGTGCCTCAGGAAATACCCAGCTGTTTACAGTAAATGGATAACACATCCAAAGAACTGCAAAAGTAATTCTAGATAAAACTGCTAACTGCATTTCTGTTAGCTATAGTAGGTGGATAGTGAGGTCAAACTAGTTAGCTAGCTAGAAGACTACCTACTATAGCTAACTTCATTAGTGTTGCAAGATCTCAACTTCCTAAGCCTGTAACTAGCTAAATTTGTAAATGTTAATGGAATATTTTAAGTTTTGTTCTGAAAATTATACAGATTTTTTTTTATCATATTTACATTTTTGCATCAGAAATTATGGCTTTTAGAAAGCTTCTCATGTATAAAATATTTGTCCTTATATTTTTAAATAGCACATTTTAGGTGTGCTTTAAAATGCATTGTTTTGTGGTGTGTGGTATCTGACATTCTTTTTTAAATCAAAACTCACTGTATCTATTGTTGAGCTAAAATGTAACTTTAAACTACCTGCCACATTGGGTGCTACTTTCACTGTTCAACTCCCTTGCTTCGTTGATAAAGAAATTCATGTATTGATTTTATTTTTTGACCAAGTCTAAATCAAAAGTGAAAAGCTAATTTGACGAGTTGTAAATGAGCTTTTTTGTTTACTTGTTACTAGTCAACTGACTAGATGAGCTGTTAGTGAGCTGTCAGAACTGACTTGATAGCTAGTTACAGCGTAGTTAAAAGACTAAGTCGAAAGTGTCACTTTCATTCTGACCAGGTTACAATGAGGTTTTTGACGAATTGCTAGAATATGGTGCATCTGTGGCCATGGGGAAAGAATGCAAGGTTTTCAAAAAGAATCACAGATGTGGAAAGGGCAAGATCAGACAACATTATGGGGAAAAGAAGACACCAATCAGACTGATCACTGAGGTGCAGCTAATGATGTTTGTCACACTGACAAATAAATAGAAATTGACATCACCCACAGTTACCTCCCTTTTTTGTGCAAATGTATAATATGCAAAGGGGATATATAACATTTTGCACATATAACTTACAAAAATGTAAGATCATAGTTAATTATTAGGATGTTAATGGATGTCAAGTAATAAAAAGTAATGCAAATGGAATTAATGCATTTTGGAATGAAACTCCTTGTTTAGTTGAAATACAGTCATACAGTCACTCCTCTTTGAAATGCAGTCATAGGCACAGTTTTTGCAAATAACATGAAATTTACCAATTTAGCTAGCTAGGTGTATGCTACTTAGCTTGTTAGCTGTGTAAACTAGTAGTGTTCATCACAGAAGAACTGAACACTTACACCAAGTTATATCACTGTCAAATCCCACTGAAAATGAGTATTCCATAGCTATAAAATTGCTTAATTTAATTCATCCTTTAATTTGTAATGCTTTGTTCCTTAAGGTATACTGTAGCAGCGTTTTAGTATCTTAAATGCATCCTTCTGCTATAATAATGTTAGGCAGTTTAGGGAGTCTGGCCAAGAACACTATTCAGTAACCAATAAATTATTATTCTTCACGGTTGACAACAATGAATACGAAAAGTTACTCAAGTGTTAAATGTTACAACTTTTCCAACTGTTAGGTGTGCAGTACTACAGTAGACGAAAGCTATCAAGTCAGAGCACTTATATCTGTGTAAACATTATTGATTGATTTAATTTCTGCAAAACTGAAGTCCTCTTTACCCTGGTGTAGAGACAGAAGTTGCAGTTATGCCTCTAATGACTGATCCTCGGTTTTGCTTATCATGGATAAGATCAGGGTATGGAGACCTCATCCTAGACCAGTTGACCTAGTCCTAGTTGTTAAACCCTGTAGGCAAAGAAAAGTTATTGTGTTGTTCAAATAAGATACCAAGAAACATGCCATAACAAGAGTAATTATGGGGGTTGCCAAATATACAGTTCAGAACTGTGACTCTTCACATGGTTCGAATAAAGAAAATATCAAACTCTTCTTCCCTTGTCCATATTTAAGCGTGATAATATTTATTTGATATCTCTGTGTTGAAGAATATTACAGATATAAATGGAGTCCAGTCTCTTAATTTGGCAGCATTACAGGGAAAATGAAATGTTTGCCTCTAAACATGGTTAAGTCATGATAAATCGAAATACAACAAGCTTCCAGCTGATGCTGCCATAATTGCTATTTAGCTGGAGGCAAATGTTTTATGTATTGGGTTGTCTGCTATATTTTCGTTGATGAAGCCTCTGGGATGCTCCTGCTGTTTATCCAGAGAATGGCTGCTTGGCAAACTTGCATTAGCATATGTGAAATTTCCTCTTTGTATCTCAGATATGGATTGTTGGCATTTACTGTGCTGGTATATGACTGGGCCTGTATTCCTAGCTGCCCTTCGCTTTGGAATTGGAATAATGGAATTTTCCTGAGCAGCTCCAAGGAAGTGATCTTTCCAACAATGTTCCAGCATCTACCAGGCTCCAGTTTTCATACACTTTGAGGAATGTTCCCAGACTCTATCTGCAACTAATTTAAATCCTAGTTCTACACACCGTACAACAAAATGGAAAAGGAAAGTGTCAGCTGTTTAATTAAATCCTAAAGCAGATTAGATGGCATTACCATGAGAAATCTAGTGGAGCAGGAAGTGTAAAGCCATCAGTCGGGCCCCAGGCCATGATAATGGCCCCATTAGAATTTCAAAATCTCCCGCACTGAGTAGCTGCTGTAAGTGCTTTGACACCTCATTGCTTTAGACAAACTGTAAACATTTTAACGGTAGATTTGTCAAGAATAATAATGAATGCAGAAGTCAGGGTGTCATGGCTATAAACAATCTGAATGCGCATGGGGGAGGGATGCCAGCGACATGAAGTATAGTTGGCTTTTTGCCCCTGCCATTTTTTTTATGATGTTCAACACAACAGGTGTGCTGCACATCTAGTTGTCTGTGCAGGCTCACTGGAATGCTGTACCTCTACTTTGCCATACTGTATGGGACTGCACACAGAAAATTTGTTCAGAGAGCAGCTGTGTGGGATTCAGTGTCAACAAACAGATTGTAAGATACAGAACACATGTGAGAAATGTGAACAATAAGGTGAACCAGCCCAAGAGTGTACTAAGGAGAGATAACAGTATAATAGTTATTTCAGGCTGTCAGTCAGTGTGTTGTCTGTAATGTGTATGTAATGGACTAAAATTGAGGAAAAATGCATGCTGTCACTGATGAAAAGGCAGGAGGTGGTTTGAGAAAAGCAAATTCATTGCAGAAACACATAGGTTGGGAAAAAAAGCATGCTGGAAGAAAGCAAACAAAAAAGGTGATGCATGCTGAATTTCATGCATGTGCCCCAGATTATTCATGTAGGAATTGTGTGCTTAATATGTACTACAGTGACAATGATTATATTTATGCGTTTCCTTCATCATTAAGAATTACAAATGCACCAAGTCACCTGTTAATGTGATCTCCAGCAGGCAGTCATTGAAAACTGTGGTAATTAAAATCAGATGGAGCGGAATAAGAACATCACTTGGTAAAAGGTAAAGGACTGCATGCTGTTGGTGCTCTGTCAGAAGGCTTCTCAGATCTGTCAACAAGTCCTCTACTCCTGCTGCCCAGAAACTGTCATCACTAAGCCCAATGACAAGGGCTTGTGCATTGTGGTTTCTGAATAGATGTGACACTGATATCAGTTGAATGAATACTTAAGTTAGTCATACCAGATACAGTACCCAAACAAAAAATAATAGTCAGTAAATATTAAAATATACCATCCAAAATCTATATATGGATGGAGAAGAAGAATGCGTGTTGATATGAAAGTCTGCAATTCAGCAGAAAACCGTATCGAAGTATGTGAAAAACACAGACTTTGAGTTCAGCAGTGTCGGTGTGAACCCTGATCATTCAGACTAATTCATATACACAGTTTAGGTTACGCTCTTGATGTAGGTGAACTGGACCCGTTGCCTGTATGATAATGAAATCAGAGTGCCGGTTTTGAGTAAGCTAAGATACCATTGTTGTTACCCCTCTGTCTGAGATGGTTCTTGATTTCCCACTTCCAGTCCCATTCTATAATTGTTTGCCATCTCGCTTGACCCAATTGTTAAGGTGTCAGCAGAGGTGTGGACCATCCTGTCAGGGTATCTATGATCTCAAGCCCTTTGGAATGCCATGGCTATTCAAATTAGATGCCTGGTGGTTTACACACTCTGGGGCAGAATGCTGTAATTTCTCACAATATGTCAAAATATTATATAGAAACATTGAAGTGACTGCAGCTTTCACATGTGAATATAAGTAGAATATGTTTTACTGTGAGTTATATGATTTTTGCAATACAAAGAGTGTCCTCACACAAGTATAAAGTAACACACATGAGAGCAACCATAACCAATATTTAGAATACACTTGCCATTTGCAAGAAATATATTCTAGAATTTCCTGTGAATGGAGAAATATTTGCATATTGCACTGACTTGATTCTGAAAGCTATGGGAACAGGGGGATTTGTAACCAATGTAATATTGCAAGAACGAAGTGAATAATATGTATCTTTGTAAAGGAGTGTGCCCGAGCTGAGATGTGGTAAAGACTGAATGAGGGACAACTGCAGACAAAAGTTTCCAATTTGAAAACTTTTTATTTTACTTTCGGCTACCGGCAGGGTTATAAGCATACAGACACTAAAGACAAAACAAACAAAACACTTTGGCAAAAAGGGAAAAGAACACTGAGACAATGTCCATATACTAACTAGGCCCTATTACAAAGGTCCAATGGCACGACCTCTCACTTCAGAGGCATCTCCCCATCTGAGCTACACAGCAACCATATGAAACCCCGGGCTCAACCATTGCACAGACATAAATCAATTAACCACTACACACAATATTTCATTGATCAAAGCACCTAGACACCTAGACACCTTTCTTACAGACAATCAGATGTTTATTTTATCAATGCCCTAAGACACTTCTTTAACGATTAAAATAAAATCGCACGCAGCACCCCTGCACCAATGAGCGCTTCCTTATCGGAGCGCGAAAAGAGCGCAGAAAAAGCTTCCCCTTCCTGCACCCAAGTTTGTTCGCTCACACCCAGAAGACAACAGGAGTACAGGAACCACCAGTAAGTAGGTACATACATTTAGAAACAGCATAAATAACAGCCAACTAGCAAGTGTTCTGATGTTAAATGTGCGCACTTAAAGAACTCTTACATAGCCGCTTTAAATAAATTACGATTCTAAATTACAATGTACCGTGTTTTGCGTCTTTCATTGATTCCGTGTTACATACATTACAACTTTTGAGTGTTATCACAGACTCTAGCTAAACCCCAGACCTTGACCAGACATCCTACAGCATACCAGCAAAACAAATTAACATCATACAAACAGACGGTAAAGCATCATTTGCGGTTTAATTCATGTCATTGTTCATGCGGAGGCGGAAAGGCCGCCGCTCCCAGTGACGGACGCGCTGCGCTCCGTCACAATCTTCAAGTAATTATATGATAAGCAAGTGGTTTACGGTCTGTGATAATGGTCTAGGAATAAAGGCTACTACCTGACACAAATACTCAAAACTGTGAATTACAATTCTGTAAATAACACGGGTATAGTGTAATACAAAACATACTGTTGACACACACTGCAATGAAAGAATATTTGAACAGAAGAAGTGTCTACTATTATTGCAGTCAATAAAAGTTAAATGAAAGTGTTGGAAAATAAAACTTTCATTACTGATTGCCAGTATTGCTACTGCCAACTTGCAAACATGTCATCATTGTATCATTAACAATACACGGTGCAGTGGTTCACAATATGGAACAATAATTTCTTCCATCTTCAGTGCGTTAAGTGCATGAATCCATAACAACAACTCACGGCCTTTGTGTTTTCACACTTATGCATCATGTTCCACAGCCCCTGACTGAGGCATTGGAGGGGAAAATAGGGAGCCACCCATGGCAACTGTCAGGATGGGACTGGAAAGGACCTGTAAAAATACAGGTGCTGGGTGGGGATGAGGGATCTGTCCATCAAACACAAGGTCGCCGTGGCTGCGTCGTCACTGACAGTTGCCAGGAGTGATCTCCTTCTTTGGCTCTTGGGCCCCATTGCTCAGTGGGTCTTTGTCATGAGGTCTATTTGGGGGAAAGGAGGGGATTAAATGGCTAAGAAAACGATGGTGTGGCTGAATGATTTTTCTGATAAAGTGGAAACAGTGCTTGACTGTGCATGGAAAGGCTCAAGGCTAGCATCGGGATGAGGAGAAGGAAGGTGCTAAGCTGTCCCTCTGGAAATGGTCCAAACTGCCATACCAATCAGGGGTGCAACTAGCACTTCAGACAAATTATGAAGGGGAACAGCAATGCAGCATTTACTGGGGGCAGCTGACATGGCGACACACCACCTGACATGCATGTTATTGAAGACCCTCAACAGAATAGCTCATCATGATCATCATCAACAACAACAACAACCTTTATTTTACAGACATTAAAACCTCTTACAACCTCTTACCTAAAAATGAGACCTTGCAGTTTCCATGAGTGATTTGCTCATGAAGAAGCAGCCACCACACAAAGCCCTGTGACCTCATTCACATAACCTTTTACAGCATATGCATGCTTGTTAATCTGTAGTGTTATCTGGGATATACATAATGGAGTGACAGCAAACAGGTATCTGTCAAGACATTTAAGTACTTGTCTAACTATTCATGCTATAATAAAAGGAAAATGCAATCCATACACTTCATTCATTCAACACTTTGCCACATATTCTATGTGACTGGGTGATCAGATGGCTGTCATTACATTAGAATTAATCAGTATTGTAATTGCTGTCCCTAAATATTCTTTACCCTTTACAGCTCAAAGATGAGCTATCAGGAATTCTCTGTGCCCATTGAGAAGTGGGCAGAATTAGGGTACAAAACAAGCATGCAGAGAACAACCTGGATATCAATCAGTTAATCAACATGTAATATTATGCTCTTAAGAAAGGAGCTGTAAGAGTCTTTCACAGGGAAGCAATGCAAATAATAACAGACACAACAGTAAATGGATTGTAAAAAGCACAGCAAGGGTGCAGTAATGAAAACATATCACCTAGAGAGAGAGTATGAAAACAAATGGTTTTGTTTAAGCTGCATTTGCTTGTAAACAGACAAGATACACTCAATTGACACATTACTGTTGAAAAGATATTCTGCATACAATTTGCTCTTGAGAGGATGGAAAACCACAAAATACCTCAAGAAAAAAAGTGGAAATTTTCCCCTTGATTTCTGAATCATAGCCAAAGTTAGGTTTATGAGCAAATCCCCTCTTCTTTTGGTAGATCTGAGAATTAAGCTATCCCGAGAATAAATGATCATATAAATGATGCAAACAATTACAGTATTATCATTTGAAATGAGAAACAGAGGGGAACACAGAGCAATAACCTTGTACTCCAATGTCATCAGATTACTCAACAGGCCACTACTGTTGACCTCTGGGAAAAGTATTTAACTAGAATTGCCTCAGTAAAAGTCCAGCTATATAAATGGATATAAAACAAACAAAAAAAAAAACAACCTCTGTAAATTGCTCTAGATAAGTTACAAAAGCATGCAAAGTAGTCAGCATAGCCAAATTTCTTTCACATCATTCTCTGCCTATCCTCCCAGGGAAATCAGCTGAAGATTGATTAGCACCATCAAAGTTTTGGGCTGACAGATTTTAGAGTAGTGCAGCACAGATTAATTAATATATAAATCTGTTTCTTTATCAGCAATTATGTAGCCTGGATGCCAACATAATGTCTACACAGCGTCTTCACACCCACTTTACTTTGGATGATGCTTAATGGATCCATCAAACTTAACAACAAAACACTGTTGTCTTCCAGTCTACACTAAAAGGGCTACAGATGGAAAGTTACAGTTTATAGCTAAATCTGGCCCTTTATCTACTGACACAATTACTGATATACTGATTATTATACAACAAATTTTCTTACATTGTTACATTACCTTACATTACGCATTGAATACCTGTCACTTTTACTAAGAACCATTATTTCATGAATTTAAGGCTAACATTGACTAGCTACTTAGATACCTACAAGTAAAAGGAGAGTCCAGCTGTAACAAGTTTTATTGATTATTTAATAGGAGTACCTATGTGATGAATTTCCACAACATTGCCTTTCTTCTAATCATTCTGTTATGTTTCTGTGGGCTCTGGTGTGACGTCAGCGTCGCGCACACCAGCTCGTTTAAGTAAATTGTAGGTAGACTGCGTGATATGCCGTTTACGTTTATAAATTGCCGTATCCACGTTTATAAATTATGAAAAGGTTATGAAAAGCGGTCAGTGATCTTAGAATCTTTCATCTTATATATAGCGTGTAAAAAACATGTAGCCATGTACTGTAGTAGCTGTGCTCCATTGTGAAGCTCTGTAATATGCTTATTTGTTTTAAATCGTCATATTCTGAGGTAAAATTTTAAAGCCAGCTAATGTTAGCCTGTCACGTCAGCTGTTAACATATGTTAGCTAGTTTAATGTATTCTTGATGTCTTTGAATGTGAATTGTTTCTTGATAGGGAAGTGAATACAATGTAAAGCCGTCATAAAGCGGTGTATTTCTGTTGCCCATCTGACTAGGTATGCAGGTATTTTTAATGTTTGGTGTATCAAAACAAATCAGTTTTATCTGTCACTCTAATATCACTTAGTTATAGCTACTTTGCCTAGCGGTATCACAGTGAAATTGTTTAAGCATATGTTTAAGGTTATTTGATATACAGATAACTGATTTTAATGTTATTGATAATGTATTGAGGTTGTAGAGTTTATTAAGATTTATATTTGGAATGGTTATTTCATATTTTTGTAGACTAAATAAGATTGTTGATGTTATTGGCCCTTTAAACAATTTTTGATTTTCTCATTTCTATTCTAATTTCTGTCATAGGAATGAATTTATATTATATGTATTGTATTGAAAGTATGTATACCTACTGCATAGTCATAAATATTCTTTATTCATACTGTAACATAATAATCAAAAATAATTTAAATTTTATCATATTGCTTTATTTAAATATATAGGATCATTCATCCCTTCTAAACACATTCACATATGGCATTGCAATTACCATTAGTTGTAGCCTCTCTTGATAAACAATATATGAAAATTTGATGCCACCACTGAAAGCACCCTCCTACTTGCTAATTTACCAGAATGGAGGCCCACAATCTACTTTAAGATCTGCTGTAACAGGTCACATTATACCCATCCACATGCAGTACTGTCATTTTGCAAACTGTCATTTTCAAATGGAGAACTGTCCATAGTGGCATCTGAATATTGTGTGTCAAATTATCATAGCCTTAGCCTATGTGGTACATTGGTGTGCAGATGACAACAAATGAGATTTTATATGACAATTTTTACTATCGCATATAAATGATACATTAGCCATCATGGACATTGCTGGTACAATCCAAACACTAATTTCTTAGAACGCAAGTAGTAAGAATTCTGAGATTTGTTTTTCAACTATGTTGTGCAAAGTGATACATTTTCATATTGATTCATGAAATGCCTGCCTGCCTTACACTTCAGAGAAGTGGGTGATATTTTCACCATGTTCCTCTTGTTTTTTTAATAACATCATCACATGCAAATGGTAACAGGGGGTGGATAAAATGGTAATACCTGTCATGGCAATGTTATAAAAGCGTCAGTAAACAATGTTTACAAATCAGGAAGTACTCTAATTGAACAGGTCAGTGGCAGAGAGAAGCCAGCTAACACTGACAAAACAGGGAGTTTTAGTGGTTGTTTTTAAGGTGTTAATGTTCTGATTAATACTTTTCACAAAATATTAGCTTCTGCTGGATAGAGTACCTAAACTAGCATACTTTTCTACAAAGTAGTATTTCTTCACCTAGATAGCCAGTCTAGTAGTTCTAGCTACCTAACATTAGCTAGGAAGCCAGTATAATCATTCATGTACACTCTGCCACTGGCTAGGAACCTTATTGTGTCCGGAGCACAAGGACCAGAAACGAAATGGTAAGAAGCTGTTAGGGGAAACACATTTCTAACTCTTGCTTGAGTGAATAATACTATACCTTGAGACCAATAGCATCCTTTAACTATGGTTTACTAAAGTAAATCTCATGAAATACAACGCCATGTCCAGTGTCCAATGTCCAATATTCTCACTGCATTTTTCTGACTAACTAGCAAGTTGTACAGTAGATTGTTGTGAAAGGTCTCCTTCCTCTCACAGTATATCTAATGGGGAAGAAATATAAGGTACAGACCCTTTTTTCCATGAAATAAAATGTAAAAATGTGCACAGGACTGCAGGAGCATTATCCTTTGAGTTTCTGTAGATCTTAAGCCAAACTGTTGAAGAAAATGTTTTACAGTTTCATGCGTGAAATATGTATCCAGAGAAGATAACTTCCCAGGAGCAGAAATCAAATAATATGGGAAAGGCTTTAATCAGAGACCATATGTTATGTGACACTACAGAATTTTAGGCATCACCACCTTTTATAATATTTCACGTAAAAGTGTGCTGTAATTTAAGGGCACATTAACCTTACTGTCACTGGCACAGTCCTTTCGTAATAGCAAAACATTACATAATATGATGTGAGGGGTTGCCAGGTAACTTGGTCACCAGTCTGACATGGAAATTATGGGGTGCCACCTGCAGAGGTTAAGTGTGATGCCAATCAGATTCTAATTGTGGTGCTGCCAGTTACAGTTGTATCAGGTTTCCCCTTGTCTTTATAGATATAAATATTGAGCCACACTTTTGACATCTCAGAACAAAGTAACTTTCATGCAGCATAAACATTAGCTTTCCTTCTGCAGATCGTATGCTTTATTTCTTTTTTTTTGGCATTGTGCAATGCAACATAATGACTTTCAGACTCTACATTGCAAGTATGTCTGTGTAGATAATTGTTATTCAATGTTCTCAGGACTCTGTACATCCAGTATATGCATGCATACATAACAATTGTGTAGTATAACAGCACATAGTGTTTTTACATTCCATCTTTTATGGACTCCATAATACTTCACTGTCAGTAGGTACTCACCACTGCTGACCGGGAGCACCCCACAAGCCTTGCCGGTTTCAGAGATGCTCTGACCCAGTTGTCTGGCCATAACAATTGTCAAAGTCGCTCAGGTCTTTACTCCTGCCCTGCATATGCCCTTGTTTGGAGATGATCAACGTTATTCGGTTCACCTGTGAGTGGTCATAATGTTTTGGTTCATCGGTGTACATTTGAATGTTTTTTTCCAAGGATTACAATGTGTGAATGAAGCATAGACCCACACTGTCAAAAGGATCTTTCTAAGTCAAAACATATTTCAGAATTAATAAACTTATTTTACACCTGACAAAAGCACTGATATATCCAGATGAGAATTCATTTTGAAAGTCTGGCGGTGCATTTGTGGCACTCAATTTGATACAGTGCCACTCCGATGGCAATTGGCAAAGAAAAAGAAAAACATTTGCTGCATATAACATGAAAAAATGACTAATAGCATGAAAATAAAGGAAAATTAGCTTCTTGACAGCCTTAATTATACTTCATCCATTAGTGGTTCAGTAATTGAACAATTTATTTTCATCTAAAAAGAGTACTCTCCTGGAGATATTGCAGCATTTTATGTTTCTAATTAAAATAGGTCTCTTTAATGACATCTTGCATATATCAAAAATTCACTTTTCTTTGTTTCATATCAAAAGGACTAGAACAAATTTAGTGCATTAATTCCTGGTGAGCTTCACACTATGGGCTGCGTTTGGGATTTCATGACATAAGACTATATCTGAACACATCAAATGCACTCAATTGTTTTGTAGTAGAGCCTAAAGAAATAAATATCTTTCAAGTAGCTTGTCATACAACAGTATTATGTGTGTTTCATCAATATTTGTAGTTTTTATATGCATATTTTTTCAAAAGCATATTTTCTCATAAGCACATTGAAGCCTTTTTATTTTGAAACACATTTTTTTATGAATACCCCTCAAGTTAATAATCTCGTATACATATACTTTTGAATCACAAAGTACGCTGAATTTTGATTCCCTTTGAACTTACAAGTCAGGAAGGGTACACGTCTCCATAATAACAAGAACTCTTAGATTGCATTGAATTCATTATCGTTTTCATAATGGACAGTCGCTTTCCGCCGCATCCCTCACTTTGCTGTACTTCAAAGGTTTGCTGGCAACTCCATTCCTCTGCTCCCTTCATTACCATCATATTGATCCTTCTCTGTACATGTCTTTCATTCCTTATGCATAACATGAAAGATAATAAAAATCAGCCGTGGCAGACTTGTCATTGGTTAAATCACTCAAGGTTTCCTTTGAGCACAAACCTCCCATTAAAAAGAAGGAACTTTTAACAAATCTTTGGTTTCTAACTGCGACAGACCCCAGCTCAGCTCACCCTGGCAGGAGTCTGATGGTGGAGATAGTGCTAGTGGAGGAAAGGGGCCTCGTGACACAGCATGAAAAAGGGCTTACAGACATTGCACAGAGAAACCTGCAGTCATCCCATCAGACAGGTTCTCACCCTGCAGACCAGATGCAGTCGCCCCTCCTTTACTAGAGAAAGCCCCATGGTTCAGTCCTTTTCTGCTAATTACAGAGATGACAATGCTGGGAAAGCACAGTAGGAGGTTTCACACTTATTAACAGTCTTCCCATACCCACACTCCCTCTAGGATGTTCTTGAACCTCTTTCAGTCATTCATACATTCATACATATGACAATAAGTTCCCATCAAATACTCACCTTGAACTAATTCCAATGATTATACACATTCACATGGTATTATTTGAATAGTGTTGACATTGTTGTACACCTAATGCTTTTCATATGTTTGGTAGAGTTATTAAACCCCCATTCAGGACATGTAAAATTGTTTTTGCATGAAGTATAATAAGCACAATTATTTCCAGACATTTCTTTATATACTCCCCAATAAAATCTTTATGGAGGATTAAATCTGTCAAAATTAAAAATTTATCAGTAAATGTATCTGCTTGCAGGATTCTGTGATGTCATATTGCATGACATTGTGCATAGATTTAATCAGTAATCAATATACTCTCTCTCATTCCCCAAACCTGCATTGCCCACATGGCATAAGAACGTCTAATTTATCTACAAACAGAAGTTTACAGTATGCTGTAGCAGCAGAGGCTTAAATGTTTGGATGCCTTCTGCCTCAATGTGCTTTCTTTCAAAATCTGTTTTGAAAGTAAAATTTTGAAAGTGAATGCTGAAATTAAGTGGATAGGAATTCCTTGGCAAACAAATAGCAAATAATATGATGTTGCTGTAATGTATTCAAATGGAAGATGTTACTAATCATATGAATCTGTAAATACTAAAAAATGCTTCAGGCCATACCTGATTGTATAAAATTACAGTGTCATCAAAGCCATTCTTAGTGAACTAGCTCTTGCTCTTTGTAGCAAACAGGTGAAACTAACTGAAGAGCACATACTTTAACAGTGTCAGCTGTTTAAAGGATGCAAAGAAAGCCAAGCCTCCTCTAAAACATTAGGGTTATATACCTGCCTGGAAACCCAGCTTCATGTATACTTGTACAGAGCTGGTTGTGCAAGTGTATTAACACAGGACCATAAGATGACCAATCTTACTTAAGTTCAGTCACCTTATACAGAGCCAATCACAATCACATGAATAGTGAATTCAGGTGACTGCAGGAAGTTGGTATGTGAGAATAATATGAGAGAATATCTGGATAATGATACTTAAATCATTGTTTTAGTCTTGTAAAATTGGAAGATTGTCCAGTTTAACAAGGGTGTATGTTGTGTAGTGTTTTATTTATTTTGAAATTACTGTTGTATTTACTTGGCTAATTGCTAGTTTCACTTCCTTCTAGCTAGTTCACCAGCTGGCAGAATAATGAATTTGTAGATTGCCTACAAAGCTGTAAATGGAGAACATTGTAGACTGATTTTACATGACTTTCTATACGAATAGAATAGTTAAGAAAAAAATTGCATTAAATCAGAGCATACACCACAACCTGCTGATTATTTGGATTAAAAGTGGGGATCAAAATCATTTTTTGTGTTTGTTTCAGTCCTTCTGGTTTATGGATAAAAGGAAGGAAGAGTACCTGACTGGTAGCATCATTGCTAAGTGAATGTACTGTTGGCCCAGTCTGCTGACTCAGTCAGGAACGGGATTTACTGATGTCCGTAATTTTGGAAAAAGCTTGTAAAAGGCTTTAGAATTCAAAAGAGCACATTAGTGGAAGTGTTTGATTAAGTATAATGGGCAGAATCGTCAGCTGTGTCCCAAATCATACTCTAGCATGCTATGTAGTGCACAGTATTCTTGGCCATCTGATGATTTCACACCTGATACTATGAATATTGTAGTAATTACCTGGCATGATGAAGTTCTGGTTTGGCATTCTGAATCTTCACCTGTGCTTTTGTGTATGTCATAACCAAACCCAGAATGATTGAGTTGCATCCATTTTCTTATGGTGCTAGAGCCACTGAAGCTATGGCACCCACTGCTGCCAGCTCTTTTTCAATGAAAGTAGCTCTTCGCTGCTAGAAGTCACATGACGACAACATACATCAGTTTGCTTATTAATGACACAATCACACATTTATTTACATAAGGTAAATAATGTGTTTCAAACACAGAATTGTTTCTTCTCGCTATCATTTGAGGAGGGAAGGGTTGTGATTCTGTTATCACTGCTATCACACTAGCATTTTCACCGTTGGTCCAAAAAAATTGGCTGGATTTATTGCTACTCACTTTTTAAAATTAAGTTGCTAAAAGGGACTGAAAAGTAGCTAAATATAGCAAATTCGCTAAGATGGCAACACTGATGGCAAGTCATTTTTGTATGGTATATAGATGAAACTGCTGACATTGCCTGTAACGCTCAGCTCTCCATAACCCAGCATTATGTTGTAAGTTATGGGAATGATTCAAGAACAATCATTTCATTGTTTTTTGTTCTTTATGCAAGTTTTGTAAATTTGTTTGCACTGGCAGCAGACAGTTTGTAATGAGAGGACAGCATTCAGTTCAGGTGAGGCACAGTGCACAGGGGCATGAGACTGTTACTCCATATACAGTGCAAGACATAGGGAACTCCATAAAATTGCATTTTTCTGAAATGGTAAATTCTTTCAATGCTAATCAAATCCTCAGACTGTAATGGATAAGGAGTGTAAGATATTTTACATTCACATGAATTGAATGAGTTGAATCCTGTGTTACTGCCCTCCTTCACCTTGGCTGGAAGGGTGTTTTTCCATGCCATTGTCACCCTGGTCTTGCTTGTGTGGACAATAAGCATTATTAGAAATTCATTAAATTTCACTTGAATTATGAACAACAACAGCTTGGATTATATTTCATTAGTTGCCTCATTGATTGTGAAATGAAATAGTACTGTTCTCTCAGAAATCTTCAAGACTTGCAATTTTAGAATTTGATAATAAATTTTCTTCCAGAGACAACACCACACTGTTATATATCAAGGTTGTGTTTCGATTTAATAGGGAAACATGGAGAGCATTGTATGCTAAAATATACACAGTATATGTATGATCAGTATTAAAACATAATTAACATAATCAGAGAGAAACGTTATTAGAAATTTTATGCGTTCAAAATGGTGAATATATGCTCCTCGTTGCCTCTTCTGTTGCTACTCACACATGATTGTTTAGTGAATCTGGCCTTAAGGTACTTTATATTTTCTGTCACATCTCCGTTCTTGAATCCAATTTCCAGCCCATAGTAAAATCCCAGAGTAACCCAGCTCAACACATCTCATCAACCAGCCCTGCTGGGGCTTGATTGGTAAATGCATAGTACACTCGTCACCCACTTAGAAAGCCATACATGCATGTCAGCTCTGCTTTATGTCTTCATTGCAACAGCAACCGCAGGCTAAAGTGACAGAAGCCACTGGGTTTCTGGCTGTTTTATGATGCTGAAGGTGTGTGTTCCCTCAGTTTGACATTAGTTCTGTGATTCTTTCTGACTTTTGCCTATCTCCAAAGCATTTTAACTCATGCAAGTGATTGTCAGGCATTATTGGGAGAAATTCCCAGAAGTGTGGCCAATAGAAATTCTTACAGAATGAGATATCAATTAAGCCTTTCTCGGTTACACAGAAATTCCCAGAAGTGTGGCCAATAGAAATTCTTACAGAATGAGATATCAATTAAGCCTTTCTCGGTTACACAGCTAGTAAATGTCAGGAATTATAGCTGGTAAATCTAAAGTGAAAGCAAGAACAGTAAGTGGGCACCAATATGAAAGAATACATAACTCATTAGGGTCAGACAGTAAAACTGATATCATTTGGTCTTTAATCCCAAAGAAAAATGTTATGATTTGTGTAAAACAGTTCTTATTTTTTCATAAATGCATAAGCTCTTACCTGCATTTAAACATAAACACACAGAGTACTACAGAAGAGTCCTATGGCAGCTGTGTATGTTTTTGCATTTTATTAAACATTTAAATGTGTCTTCTGTGTGGTTATACCAGGGGTGGATTATACCTAGGAATTAGTAGCTGCAAACATTATATGAGAGGACACCCTAAGCTTGACTGCATATTTATATGGGAATCATTAAATATTACAGATTCAGCACGTTACATGCTGAGGAAAGGGTGTATCGATTTTAGATTTGGCAAAGGAGTGCACTTAGCTTTGCAATTCTTGCCATTTGTGTATAGTCTGAGAGATTCAGCTCAGTCCTCCATGTTGGGGACACAGCCATCTATCACCGCGGCTCCCTCTCTCGGTAAATCATAAGAGATGAGGCGGAACAAGTGCCAGACAGAGTCTTTTTATTGAATATGTATTAAGGGATGTGCATTAATTCCTTACCACGGATATTGCTGCGTCCAATTTTGATGTTACAGCTGTGAGGAGATTGGAAATATTGTGACCTACCCGTCAGATTAATTCCTCAAAGGAAACTGTTGTTTGTGACAGTGTATCATTATTTTCACACATTTTCATCTCACACAGTACATTGACAAGGTTGTTAATGTGTGTGCCAAGGAAGGGACTACAGCATGTTCTTATGCAATGCTCATTTTGCAAAATAGTTGCAAAGGAAACCAATGTAACAGTTCTTTGGTTTGCATTTGTGTTATGGTTATTTCCTCTCCCTTTCCCCCTTGACTGAAATGGGATTCTGCAGTCTCATAATTCTTTGAAGATGAATGAAGTGTGGAAATTACTGAACAAAAATGTTAATCAATGAATAAACCAAATCTTCACCTGGCTATAAACAATGGCTTGGGGCTGTGTTGTCTTGGAGGGATGAAAAGACAGAAAGAATCCCAGAAGAGATTATGCCGCTATGCTTTTCACTTTACATGGCCAAGGCACGGTGTGAATCAAGATGGCGGAGCGGGTGGTGTGCTGAACGTGCCATGTAAATCTACAAAGTTACTAAACCTTAACTACATCATAAAACAAGCTGGAACAAAACGAGATTGAGAAACTCGAGAGTTTTATTGATCGTTACTATATTAAAATGTGTTCTAAACAAGACGCAAAGCGCCCGAGAGAACTATTAAGTTCCAGTGAAACGGACTCTGAAATGACTATGGCGCTATCAGAAGAAGACCGCGCGATGTTAGCGTCAATGAATGAACAGATGAAACAGCTAAGAAAGCTGGATCTGCTGCACGATGTCATAAAAGATATTGTGTGATTAAAAACAGCAATAGAATACAATAATAAACTAATAAATAGAAAACCTGAAACAAGAAAATGCCGCTCTCAAAAAAAAAAAAAAACGTGAGTACCCTCCTAATAACAACCCAAAAACTCTGAAAATAAGCAAATGAAAGCTGAACTACTGAACTTGAAATGTAGAAGCATGCGAAACATTATTGTTGTAATGGAAGTGAAGGAGGAGGAAAACGAAAATTATACTGCGACTGAAAATCTGCTGAAACAGTTCATGAAAAACGAATTTAAGATGTCTGACAAGCAGGTAGCAGAAGCTGAAATTGAGAGAGCGCATAGGATTGGCCGCAAAAAGGATCCCAAGAATCCCAGACCGATAGTAGCACGATTTCTCCATTTTAAAGTGAAAATGTCAGTGCTTGAGCGTGGAAGGAAACTCAAAGGCACAGCCTTTTCTATGTATGAGCAGTTCCCTCCAGAAATCGTGGAAAGTAGACGCGCTCTTTTCCCATAATGAAAAGCAACAGGGCACAGAACAATAAAGTGCGACTGACCGTGGATAAACCTGTATATTAACAACCAGCTTTTCAGGGACTCCAAGATAACAACGTTGCTGTAAGTAAGTGTTTTCCTACCTTTTTTTGGGTCACACTGTGTTTGTTCAATTTTTTTTTTCTCTCAGAGGAAACAGATGGGCAACTTTAGGCGCTTTGAATGTTTTTTTTTTTTTTTTTTTTTGAAGATGTACGTTTGGATCACCAATGGAAACACTGCCTTATTTGGCAGCATGAAACGTTTTTGTGGGATAGTATTGAGGGATGCCCTTTGTGGATGAAGTGGTGTCGGAGATGTGTGAAGTGTGGTGAGGGAAAGAGAGGTGGGTGGATAGAGGTAGATTTTACATCACAGTACGTTGGGAAAGGGATGATACTGGGGGGGGGGGGTTCAAGGTTCAGAGGGGTTGTCTTCATACTGTAGTCAGTTTACACTAGATTTGCCCACCGTGCTGTTGGGCGATCTAAGAAATAGCACCCAAATAATAGTCAACATTATAATACTTTTGGGGAAAATTTTTATTTTTAAGTCAGAATCTGTGGAGGCTTTGCAAACAGAGAGATTCAAACTCTTTGTAAAACATCACAGCACAATTGAGGGTGACATGACACAAGAAAACAGTAGGCTAAATGTATATAAGGACAAGTAGTATGTCAAGTAGTAAAGAAGTGAATAGCTAAAGGGAATATGGTTGAGTTGTCCTTGTGAGGGGGATTGGTAATGATTGTCTGTGAAGGGGAGGGGACTAGGGCATAATGAAAGAAGGAAATTAAAAAAGTATTGATTGATGTATTTCTTTCCTTTTTTGTTCTTTTTGACTTTAAATGTATGTTTTTGTTTTGTTTTGTACATATATATATATAATAAAAAGGAAAAAAGACCTCTGTTTAGCCTTATTTAAATAGGCTTTATCCTCAATTTAAAACATTTGGGTAAGAGTTATGTTTTTTTCTTGCAGCACATTTTTAGTAAATTTCAGTGACTACTTAATATATAGAGCACTTAGTAAAAACATTGTTATAACTGGGCAAAAGTAAAGGTCAAACTGCACACTGCAGTTACACTGAATAGAGGCCCAACAGATATACTTGAGAGGTATGACAACAGGCACATGTAAAAAAAGGTACCACTTTTCCAGAGATCATCCATTTTCTGCAATAGTCAATTCTACTGTCACTTTATTTAGTTTTACAGCAAATTGAGAGAAAGACAAGGTAAAGAGTGCTTTTTGTAACCCTCACAACAAAACAAGGACCACTTTGGGGTAGTATTAAGGGGAAAAAAGTTTCTCTTTCAATGAAGCAAAATCATCCTGACAAGGTAATCTGTGTCAGACAGGGAATTCGCCACATTGTGTGCAAGCAAACCAGACTAGGCAATATTCTATGAGGGGGCCATATTGCCCTTTTCTGCAAAACAAATTAAGTGTTGGCAATTATATGTGGCAGTCTCTTTGAGGTAGTACATTTACTTGGAGTGAAATAAGATTTCTTGCACAGGAGCTCCAGGGCACCTGGACACTAAACTCCATTAATCTGGATAGCTGTTCATTAAGGCAATGATACCAGTGGGGAGACAGCAGTGCTGAGTTATATCCTTTGAGTTAGAGGGATACCGGTGATGCAGTTCAGAGGCTTCCAGAGACCTATGCTAAAAACGGCTGTTTTATGAAGATTTTCTAACATCCAGTACATTTCATTTATCTAGTCAGATTAAGTCCCATAATGTAGTATAGGAGAGCCAATACCCACTGGGGGATTCAGAACATCTCAAACTGTGACAGCAACAAAGTAATGTACAGGTGTTGGGGAAAATTTAATTGGTTTTACATGCCTTGTGGCACTAATCTTTAGAATTGATAAGGTAAGGTGAAGCTCCTTTTTTGTTAGAAATACATGTTAATAGTTTTTGATTGCATATTAGGTTTCAGTATCCTTGTTATTAAATTATAAAAACAAGCTCAGTGTTGTATCCTCTAAAGTTTTTTTTTCCTCATTGATTGCAGAAGTTATTGTAATAAATTTAATAAATATTGTAATTTCCCTTGCAAGATCACCTTATATTTGGGCCAATATGAAAATTACAGATAATGACAACTAGCTAGCCTGGATATATAAAATGTAGCATCTTGCAGTGATAGGCACAAGCGTGTTATTGTTATTATTGTTATTATTGTTACCTGTTATTTACAGGCCTTTTGCACCATTTTAGTTAATGTTTGGGTGTATTAGATAACAGACTGTAAAAATTCTCCGCAGTTTTGCCTTCATATGACCAGGTTCTACAGTAGCTCCAACACTAATATATGTTGGCTGTGCGTCTCCCAACCAAGGGGTAAACGGAAGCAAATAAACAATTAAAAAAGAGAACTCAGACCTGCATTTGTATAAAATTGGGAAACATAGCAATTAGCCATTTCTACTGTATATACACACATTAGGTAGGTAATTTGTTGCTGTATAGCTTCACAACAACACCGTCTCCTCTATGTCTCCACTGACAAACTTGTTAAAATGTTGCCAGCATGCAGGTTGCATTTAGTGCATACCTCACATATACTTACCTGTACAATGGTATTGCCTGCGGCTCCGATTCTCACTGCTACTGACCTGCCAGGGATGCAACAGTAGTTGGAATGTCCAACACAATTTGCGGTCAGAGCATGTGGCATATCTTTGAAAAAGTTTAAAGTTTGCTGGCCGCCATTGGGCCACAAGTATTACACCCTGTGGTATGTTAGATGGTTGTGGGTTTCAGAATAGGGAGGGTTTTTTATTTCTTACCAAGTCACTGGCTTTCCTTAGTGGAGAAATTTCAGCTTACTTTCTTATTGGTGTCACGCAAAGGCAATGCTTTATGCCAAAGAATTTCCTAGCTAGATTTATTGTTGACGGCTAATTTTTTTCCCCCAGTCAGCTCAGAAAAATCGACACAAAAGGCCCTTTGCTGTGCCAAATGATGTGTTCTAAAATTTTCATTCCTATTTCAAATATCCATTGCACTTGCAAGGATGGACTCCCTGTGTTTCCAATAAGCCCTTTTGATTTGTGCACAGATACAGGAAAGAGGAAAGACAGCCCAGATGACTTTCATTTGGGAAATCGGTACATTACACCAGCTCCCCAAAAGAAAATGATTGCAGTGTATCGAGCTGGGGCTGGCAGCCTGAAACCTAATTATAGAACAGAAAAGATTCAGTGCCTTCCTTTTAGTGAAATAAAAAAGGCTCTCTATTAGTCATTGACAGTGTCGGCATAAATGCAAGAGCTTTCTGTAATGTGTGCTGAGGAATCACATGCCTACCGGCAGTGAAATGCATACATTGTCTGCTGCATGCCAGTATGGATGTCTCGTGACAATTGTTTGTTTTTTTCCCTTCTAAATGACACTGGGAGTGTCTGGCACGTTGTCTCTCACTGCATGTCTGAAAGCCTGAATGTTGTTGACTTTTTATTATTATCCCCCCAGATGTTTCACTACACTGTAGGGCTAGTTCCTTTAGCACCCTTTTGGGTACCACGGGGGGAGCTCACAATATGTGATGAAGTGGAGCGCATTATTACCTAGGGGAAGGGACGGGGGGTCTCTAATGCTGTTCCACCAATCCTCTGCTCCCCAGTTAGCTCCTAACGAGGAGACATCAGCTGTCTCTCCTTTGCCGATGGCACAGGGGACATTTATATACTGAACATGGGTGCAGGTCCCAGGTGCTTTCATTCAGAAGATATAAAGGTCTGTGCTGGTGAACCAGATGCCATGAGCAGGCCAGAACATGCATAGGTCCTCAGATGATGAAAGTACAGTATGCAGAGCAGTGATGAGCTTAAGTAGAGGTGAGATATCACCATACTTTGGACAACAGTATAATAAAATTTATTTGAGGTACCATTGGTTTACGACAGAAAGTCTCCCTCTTGACAGAAATTACATGTTATCCTGTGCCGAACATGAAGAGGAGGATATTGCAGATGGCTTGTGTTTGTTGTCTACCAAAGCAGCGGAGAAAAAAAAATGCGTAGGCAGACAATCAACACTGTCAAAATAGAAATCACTAAAATAATCACAAGAAGGGAGTTCACATATCTAGTTAGCATCACAAGAATGACTGAGAAGTAGAGAAGGATGTCAAACCCAGGACATTTAAATCAAATTTATATTCAAGCCAATATGAAATTTTATTAAATACCCAGGTGAGCATTTGTAATTTAAATGTCAAAAAGGCAAGGCTTGGAGACAGTTATACACTCTGATAAAAGTGTCTCACAATTACTCTGGGGAAAGTGTAATAACAATGATTTTTTTTTTCTTCAGCTGTGGTCCAAGCACAGCTTTGAGCCTGCAGCTAGTTCATCTCTTTTTGAGACTCAGATTGCAATGCCCAACCTGGGGTGAAATCATCACAGACGTTATGCAGGAAAGTCAATGTGCATGCAGGATCAACCTTTGGGTTGCCTTGGTGTCTTGGGTTTGTGTAAGGTAAACCAGACATCTGGTCTGGGGCGGAAAAGTGGAAAAAACCAAAATTCTGATGAAAGGGTTCTGTAAATAGGTGTCTGCTGTTTGGTCAGTACTGAAGATTTGAAAGACAGAGCTTAGGGGTATCAACAGAGACCCGAAGTGAAGGAAATAGAATTAGATTGTGCAGTCTTCAAGCAAAAAGGGATACAGATGTAGTATGCCATTCCAGTATAACCCACAAGAAAAAAGAAGGTTTGTGAACCTAAGACCTGACATAGAGAGTATGATGACACCAGACACAGTAAAATCCATCGGCTGCAGCAAAGAATGTTCCAGAAGTGTGGACTCACTTGCAGACTCTGGTTTATACTTTTAATTTATTTTGTGAATAATATCATTTAAGTCCAAATTCACTTACATCACACAGAGACTCATGGCTCAGTCACACCTGGAAAGATATCTGTAACAGTTAAGATATTTAAATTGCTTGGGATCAAATTAATGAAAATAGGCACTCTACAATGATGGCAGTAGAAACTACTTTGAACGATGGTCATAACAGGAGTCAATTTCAGAACAATTTGTAGATGAGGTACTAATGGTGAAATATTGTTGACCACTTACAGCCCTGTGAAAAACCGCTACAAATTGATTATTTTTCCTGAGACAGAAGGCCCAAATTTGTAGCCAATTCCTTAATAAACCCATGACAAAGGAAGCCATGGAAATGGATGTATGAGTAGTAATAGGGAATTCCCTGGGAATGAGTGGTAGTTAAGCTAAGTACGCACTTGCCTCCAGTGTGCGAAATACCTGGTGGCAATCGGAGGGTCCCCCCTACCCATACCTGCCAACATTTAGGTTTCAAAATACGGGAGTTTTTTTCAGCCGGGGGGGGTGGATAGTAAATAAATAAGGAAATATATGGTTGTTTGTGTAGTGTGTGTGTACATTGTGTTATATAGACAATCTGGCAACGTCAGACAAACATACCAAATTTATGGATCCGTGTATGACAATTATCATAATAAAGTTTGCCATGCAGGGAGTTTCCCGGGAGAAACAATAAAAATGGGAGGGCGCTGGGAGATGGCTTCATTACAATCATTACAATGAAAAGCAAATACATTATTTTGTGTTTATTTTTCATACAAAGTGGGATGTAATGTCAGCCCTGTGTTGGAGACAATACAGAAATTTGCTGTGATTTCAAAACCGGATTACTCAACAACACTTCGCACAGAGAAACAACTAGTATCATTGGAAAGGGTAAGTTCTGTTTAATTTGATTTGCAGTGTTTTGATTTGTGAAGCGATAGGGACTTTGTGACTTATTCAACTGAGAAGCAGGAGTGTGAAAATGGCTGAAGAAATTAGTAAAGATATTACTTTGCAGAAGTTTGATCTGTATTCATTATGTGATTACTTCGGTATACAAATATGTGACTAGCATCATTACAACGCTCCGGTTCTGCTCTTTCTTGTGATATGTGTTCCATATTTATGCAATGACGTGTTCATGAGTAATTCAAACAAGAGTAGTGGGTGTGGAGATGGACACAGAGCTGTATGCAGATTGTAACTATGATTAAATTTGATGTAAATTCCAAATTATTTTGTTGCATAGACAAGCAACTAGCATCGTTAGCGATGAGTACTTTGTGAGCAATTCAACTGAGAAGTAGGGATGCGAATTTGGACGCAGGCTGCGTCTGTCGGGCTTTAAGGGTTAAAGGACATTTTTAGTGACAGTTGCAAGTGACAAACAATTTTTTAAAAGATTTTTCCAGAGATCTCCCAAAATTTTGCTGTTGAGGCTTTCAGGGGGTCTCAAGTGTCAATCAAGGGGTCTCGGACCCCCCGAGACCCCCCGTATTTCGCACCCTGATTGCCTCTCTAAAACTATGTGTGTGTGGAAAAGGAGCTAACTGACAGGTGAAACATAAGAATTCATGTTGTCTGACCATGATAAAATAAATGATTCCTATCATTATTTGTTGTCATTATTTGCTTTAAGTAGGAAATACATACTCTTCATATTTTACCTCATTTATGCTCAGGAAATTGCCCATTAAATGCCTGACCAACCTTATAAATTGGGTGTACTTTTATGTGAAATGTTTTTGTTTACCACAGTGGACATGAAAATCAGAAATATCATCTGGACTTCACTAAATAGAGAAAGGTTTCTCTCCAAACCAGGCCTTTCTCAGTGGTATGCATTATGCTGCACAAAGGCAGCTGTCTCTTTGCTTGTTTTTATTTACTGCTTTTTGGTTGAAATCATGTTTTCTAATAGAAGCATCTGCTGAAACACTGACATTTGTAATTGCAGTTAAGCCTGGGGTAATTTCAATGTCCAACACAAAAAGAACATTAGCCACAAATGCAGCACAGGATGTGCAAATCTTGACTGTTCCATGCCAAACACAATTTAGTGGTGTAATCATGGGGCTTATATGGAAGCGAAAGAAAGTCTTGACCTTTTTGTTACCACAATGGGAGATATCCTTTCATTCTCTGATTGTACTGAACATCTTTGAATTGGAAATGGGCAGGGGTCAGCTTGCATTTCTAATGATGTTTAGGATACCACCGGAGAGCAGTGTTTGGTCAGCATGAGATCATGACTTTGCAAGGCCTGGCAGCCTGCCTGACAGCTCCCCTGACTTCAGACCTGCAAGGACCTTCCGGAGTCTTGGATGTGACTAACCTTTCCAGCAAATTGACTCAATTTGAAGTGGCAAATCAGCATACTAAACAGATAATCAAACATTATCAGAGAAAAGAGTACAGAGACTGCAAGAAACAAGCAAAAAAAAAAAAAAAAAGAAAAATCCATTTACATTTGTAATATGCATTCTAATTTGTAAATGTTCCAATTGCTTCAGGGACTGGTTCTACACCATCTTAATTTGGATTTCTATTACATACATTGGCAGACTAGTAACTAATCTTACTGTGTTAATCAAAAGTTGTTTTGAACACACAAAATCTCTAAGTCACTTTAAGGAAAAGTGTAATTCTATCATAAACGAACAAATAAATAAATACATTCATACATACATACATACATCCATACATGCATAAACCTTTCCAGATTTGCTTCACTTTACCTTTGGATGGTGAATTCTATCAACCTGGTAATATTAGAGTTAAACAGCAAAATAAAAAATTAAGAATTACTGAAACAAATCTGTGTAAAAAGATATTTAAATGTATGTAGAATTTAAAGAATGTAAAATTGAGCAGATATCAATATCTTACAGCTCTCTCAAATGTTACTTAAATACTGTGGAATATTGTGGTTGTTGATTTCAATTTATTTTTGAGAAGACACTCAACTCAATATCATTATTGTAACTACTGCTGTTCATTTAATGAAAGTCATTTTTTTCCTGCCAGTGAGAGAATTTGTTAACAACTGAAGGCTTTTGGACAAGAGCGAGGACATGTTGGTTGTGGGAAGACACATCAGAGCTGTAGGGTATCAGCAAAGTTATCAGGATAGAAACGTCCAGAAACCACATATTTCAAAAACACTTGGCATAGTGGGTAGGTAGCTGTTTTTTATGTTTTCTCATGCTATGGGTTTTCTTCTTAGTATTCTCTGTGTCTATTTCCAGTAGAATTAACACATATGTCAGTCCATTGAGAGTGTTGTACTTATCTCACAGCTTTCAAACCTGCATGAATGATAATAACCCTAATTTAACTAAAGATTAGATTAACAGATTAACTAAAATTGATAGTAAGAGATGTAGAATCTTCTAGATGTCTATTCCAGCTACAATAACCTAAATTTTTCACATTATGAAATAAATTGAACTTGCACAGAAAAATTGTATGGAATTGTTGGAAATGCATGTTCTATAGGTCATGTCTCGTATCACTGCTGAAGGCATTGCATATCAGTGTACAAGGGTTGCATAAGTGGATACATAGTTTAGCAAGTACAGCAGACTACCTGTCAATTTAGTTCAACATTTTTCAATTTAGAATTTATTAAATTTGCAGCAATCCCTTACAAGTCTGATTGTATGTAATATAATACATATAGTTTCATCAGCAGATGGTGGTGAGATAAATACCCTGTAGGCTTAAAGAATTCAGAAATCACATACAGAACTGAAGAATAGCTGTGCATGGCCTGAAACATGAAATTGTTAAACTACTGTATGTGTTCGTTGGGATGCATTCAGCATGTAAAATGTGTTTGTGTCTGTCATAGTTGTGAGTGTGGTCAGAGAAGTTAGCTAGCTAGCACTGTCTGCCTAATGGATAACTGATCTTAGTTGGACTAGAGCTTCAATAAATTGAAGAACTGATTGAAAATGAGTCATGTCAAGGATGACTTACCTAACCACAGATAGTAAAGGAAACCTTTTCCATTCACAGGGGATATGCACTAGACAAAATATGCAACCCTAGACCAAATTGTATATAATATGTATAATAAACAAAAGATGTGGTCATGAGAGAGGTGAAGCCAGGAGTCAGGAGGTCTCAATATGGCGGGGGTCTCCATTCCCATGAAAGACAAGGAATTGTGGCAAGCCATCATCTGGCACAGTATACTGGCATATGCAAGTAAGTAATGGTGCACAAAGTCACACAGCTGAAGAATTTGAATCCCCCAAAGTCAGTATCTTAATTAACTGGTTGAACACTGAGCTGACCACACAAATCCTCATAGAACATAAACATAAATTCCTTCTCACATTGGCGATTTTAGACCGTTTTTAGGGGTGCTCAAGCACACCTAAATTTCATCTCAGCACCCCTTAATAATAATAATAATAATAATAATAATAATAATTATTATTATTTACCACCTTTAATGTTGGTAGTCCACCATGCCAGTGAAAGGAGAAGGAGAAGAAGAGAAAAAAGCAAATAAAATTGCTGAATGTTCTGAGAACATTGGGGCAAATTGGTCGTTATTACTGTGACTTCGAAAGTGTCTGGTTATAGTTCCATGTTAGTGTCAAAGAAAATTAGCTGATGTAGTAAATAAAATAAGTAGTGGGGATAATTCACCCATAGTCTTTAGAGGGCTTATTCATGATACTTGGATTACCAAATTTACAGGGATATGTGGTCCACTAGCCTTTTCCTGCTCTTTAGTGTTGACCGAAAAATAAAATGAGGAAACTGGGTGAAAGTATCTGTAAAAGAACATGAAATGTGAAGAAACAGAGAAGGTGTAGCTTCACTGCAGGAAATGTTTTGATTTTATTGACATTCATGTTGTCCTTGTAAAGTGCAGTATTCACCCCAATACCAATGTTTAAAATAAATGTTAAAACTGTTAAACCAATTTTGACACCAAAATAAAACTTCTATCAGAGAAATTGGGGATGGTGCCTTGTTGGTCTCATATAAGCTTTTTTTTCAAGATTTTTTATAGGATGTCTATTTTAATTTTTCAAGGACATAACCTTGAGGCTTTGAAACCTTTTTCTGCCTCTTTGCAAAGATGATATGACTGCAAGTCTAAGGCCACAACAAGAGTGACTCCTCTCATGAGTACACCGTTATTTTAAGCAAATCCATTTTAGGCAGGCAATCACACCATCTAGTTGACTGACAACAATTACGGGACTGACAGGGCACCAGAGTCATTTACATCTCCCATCAGGGGAGACAAGAGTGCTAAGCTTTGTGTTGGCACAAGCCATGTCAGAAGTGGATAATTCAGGGGGTCAGATTGTTGCTTGACAATGCATTAGGCTGATGGACTCCTGAGAAAGTAGATGAAGACCAGAGGTCATGGTCAGCCACTCATGTTTTTACTCCCAAAGGAAGTTTTTCTCAGTTAGGGAACTCAAATTTGCAATGTAACCATTTCTGCACTACAAAATGACACTTAATTTGCAACATCATGGATTTTATAGGTTTATCTATATAATAGAAAGAGATTCACAGCAACACTCCCATCTTGCAAAACTGGTCTTTATAGTTGATATTTTGATACTACAGTCTTGGGCAGAGCAAATGGTGTTGAAACAGGCAGTGTTGCTGCAAATCTTTGTCTTTGATGTTGATCAGATTTTTGCTTTTTTACTAGCATCTGCAAACACCACTCAGATGTGCAGACTTTTCTGAATACTTTAATGTTTTGAAAGAAACCCTTGCAGCAAGTTCAGGGAAAAAAAAGCACAAACAGTTGATTGAAGCAAATAATTGGTCCCCATTCCCAGTGAGATTAAGCAACTTGAAATTATTTCAGGCACTCCAGAATGAAAAATGTATGTGCTTTTTAAAATTCATTTTTCATTATAGCAGTCCTAAGACATTAGACTCCAGCACAATTGTTCAGTGCTTCAGCATATATCTTCGTCAAGTACTGAATGCTCAGCTATAACATACCTGTAAAACGTCACAATGGATCCCCAAAGTGTCATTAATCTCCATGAATCTCAAGTCTGTAAATGATCAATTACAATGAGACAATTATTATTATTATTATTAATTAACAGAATGCCACATTATTATCATAAGTTTGATATAACAATTTGAAATTACTACCAATAAAATATGACACAATTTACCCACTGTATGCTATAATGCATTGCAGAACAAAATAATTAAAGCTATCAGCATCGATACGTTTAATAATGTTTTACATTTTCTCTCAATTGCTAAAATGAATTTCCTGAAACACAGTACTCATTCTCAAAATAGTGTGTGCAAACTCCACAACATAATAAGCTTGCAATAAAAAATGTATTGGCATAAAACATAAAACGGCATCCGCTCGTGCAAAAGTTTGCAAAAGCAAATAAGTCCATAAAACAATACAACAGTGTGGCACAATGTAAAGGTTTCTTCGTCTGTGTCCAAAGAAAGACATCCAAAAAATACTTGGTCACACTTTTAAACGAAGTTGCTTATAAAGGCTTTATGAAGTGTATCTGTGTATCTTTGTAAGATATGGATAAAATCCTTAATTTTCATAGGATAATTGCTTGTGGCCAGGATCTTGCCTGGGATCTGTTTCAAATTAAGATGTTGTAGGCTCTTACAAGATCCTGTAGGATCCTAGGTAAGATTTTAACCAAGATGAACAAAGCTAGCTAGCCGAACATAATTTGCATCAGTGCCTGAAATAAAATAAGTATATCAAACAACATTTAGCTGACAGTAGTAAAATGATAGTAAAATGATCTCCTGAAAAACAGCACAGTTTTAAAACTAAAGGGAAATTTCTACATAATACATTTTCGTAAGAAATCATTTTATTGTGTATTTAAGTTCAGATATAAAGGATATATCCTTTTTCATCCTTTTTAAATTTTTAAGTGTTCTGCTTTTCTATGTATAATGAGTAATTAACTTACTAATGAACTATTCACTGTTTCAGTGTCATTTTGTAGTCTCCAGAAAACATGATGATGGCTGTTATGATGACAGAATGTCTACAGCTGGCTTTAGCATGCCTTGAGGGAGGATTTTATGATATTGCAGCAATCTGATTTATTTAAAGGTGGTTATCTGATATTTTGATGACTGAAAAGGTATTGCAAGTTGAAGGTTCTGGAAAGCAACATTTCTATCCTTTGTGCCTGCAGATCCCTTGCCTGCCCTTGTTTGTATTAAGAAACCTATGTTTAAACACTCCTGCGGGTTAGTGTGGCTGTATTGTTCTTAAATGCTTAGAACAATACACAGAATGATTGCAAGTACTGCACTACCACTCGGCAGAGTCAAAATGTCTCTGTCAAGGAGTATTTGTGATTATGCCATCGAATTAGGCTAAGGCTAAAGGTACAAAACAAATGAATACATTTTGTTTTCTTAATTCAGGCATATATTTAAAATTCATTACTTACGTTTTTGTTGGTGTCATTGGAATCTGCAAACACTTATTGAATGGTGTAGCCCAGATTCAGAGGCTGTGGTTTTCGAAACAAAAGAATTCTATTTGCAGCAGCTTCTTTTGTTCTTTTCACAAATTCTCCCTGTTCCTCCCACACATACTGTATGTGAATGTGTGGAGAAAAGTTCTGAGAGGCACCTAGGGAACTCAACACTTTCACGGTGGGAAAAAAAAGGCTAAGAGGAATTCTGTGCCTCCAGAATTCTATGATGATGACTTCTGAAATTTCACTAGGATTTACATTTAGATTGAGAGGGTGAAGTTTTGGAAAAGCAATTCTTTAAAAAAAACTTAATAAAATCTTCAAACTATGACACGTAACAGAGCAGTTAAACTAGGAGCCCTGGGTAGACCTCTCTAGACAACGATTTATCAGAGAAGTACAACTTTTTGTGGAGATATTGAAGTGTCAGTGAAGTTTTTCCCCTTGAATGACCCACAATATTCAGCTAATTGTCACACAGGGAGTTTTATGCAACAGATAAGCACAGGATGCTGGCCTTCGTGGTCTAGGCCCATTGAATAGTTAACTGAAACACAGTCCCAAGAACACGTCCCAAGAACAGTTAGCATGCAAAGTTAACATGCAAATGCAGGCTCCTCATAAATGACACTTTTTGTCAGCACTTTGAGAGAGGCCAGGAAGTATCCTGGAGAGGGAGAGAGGTTTGTCTTCTTATTGATATGGCAATCGATATTGTGGGTGATCAATCTCAGCACAGGTAGGAAGTTTTGTAAGAGTTCAATAAAGTTGCAACACAAAGTTTGAAAAGAAAAACAGTCACTGAAGACTTGATGTGCATCATCACTCTAAATACTAACCCATTTCCCAGGATTATTGTGCACAATCAACTAACTGTTGTAATAAATCAGGAGAAATTGTTGATCAGACTTCAGCTGATTAATGTCCATGATTTAGTCATGTATTTTTCCAGTTAGAGTAATAAATACTTTTCTTTATCAAACGCTGTGTGAAAAGCTGCTGCTACCAACAGTAATCTGACCTTAATATAGGTGAACTGGCAGTCCTGTTGCTTATTTATTTGGAAGCTGCCCTGACAATGTGACTTAGAAGGCATGGCAAGTTACAGTGACCTCCATATTTAAGACTCTCAACTAAATAGGAACTGGTCTGGGAGTGTTGTTAGCCTGGTCTCACACTGTAACTTGAATGGATATACTTATGTTCTCTTGTGCTGGAAGTTGCTCTGGGTGAGAGCGTCTGCTAAATGCATGTAATCCAATTTAATGTAACAAAAAACATGTCAGAAATCCGAAAGTGCACATATGTGATATTTTTTTGTGGTTTAAAATTTTACACTTTGATATCAATAGCATTGCATAGAGCAAATTCTGAATGCTCACAATAATGCATTTTAATACAGAAAACACAAGAATTGTATATATTGACACCTAAAGCAATCTGAACAAAATCAGAACTAACAAATGTACTCCAATGTACTGATGAAGCTAAAAGAAAGCTTCTGGAATTTCACAGATGCATCCAAACACTGCCTAACGTTTCCCTGTGGCATAAAATGAGCTAGCTCACAGAAGTGATTCATCAGTAACATGCATTATCATAGTGAAGGTCAGAGAGTTCTCTGAAGACTGCAGGAGAATGTTCATTGACTTCCACAGGTTGGCAGTAGCCTATAAACAAATTCACAAAAAAGCTGAATCTTCCACTTTCCACAGCAGTGTCCATTATTAAGAAATTTAAAACTACTGGTGGAGTAGCAACCCTGGCAGGAACAGGATACAAAGCTTTTTCACCACAGGCTTAGAGACACGTGATGTTAGAGGAAATCGTAAGTCATCAATTGGAGATCTCCTAGAAAAACTGGCATTGTCAGGTTAAAAGTGTCAAAATACATTGAAAGTTGCATGCATGAATATTAATTTCATGGCATGGTTGCAAGGAACATTCTGAAGGCTTACCACAAAATAGGGGCAACTAGAATTTGTCAAACTGTATCTGATCTGAATGACAATTGCAAAGATGTCTCACGGTTAGATAAAATGAAAACTGAGCGTGAACTGTGTTTTATGTATTGCATAAAAAGTGTTTTTAATGCTTTGGAGATGTCTTCTGTCTATAGGTCATGGATCCTTTATTAAGATAGTCATAAACTCCAACACAAACTGTTACATTCTGGCCAAAAACAGTTTCTTCTGCCAACAAGTTTAAATTTTGTTGAAAAGTTGAGGTTACTGCATCATTCATCCACATCTACAAAGAAATGGTTAACAGAGCACAAAACAAATGTTCTCAGCTAATCATTTCAATCTCCAGACTTCAATCCAATCGGAAATTTGTGGTATGAACTAAGGAAGCAGTTTAAAACTAAAAAGCAAAAGATGTGAAGGACCTATATCAGTTCTACTTGGAGTAAATCTGAAGTCTGAAATCTGCTTCAGAAGTGTCAGTGCCTCATAAAACACTACAGTCAGTCACACTACACTTAACACTATCATGTTGGCACTGTGATTCATGATAGAAGTTGATGTATAAAATACGAATTACAAGGAATTCTAATACTAATTACTTGGAATTATTGCTTATTAATTTAATCATTCATAGGTGTGTCTGATAGTATCATCTGTGATGTCAGATTTTACAAAAAGCGTTGCTCTGGAACATACTGCACATTAGAGGGTTTTGGGATTGAACACAATGCAAGAAAACCCCACTTAAACACATGAAAGAATGTTTGTTTTTCCACCAGTTTAAACCCTGGCCAAGTAGTCATGGGTACGAGTGTTTGCCACATATATGCGTTTGTCTGACTGACTGCAGTGGAGAGCAAAGCAGGTGTTCAAACTTCAAGGGGGAAAACGCTGGCTATGCGACTGTGCCATCATGGGACTTTCTGTCCCAGAATCACTGAAAGCACACTATATTTTTGCATTCAGGTGAGAGAGAGAGAGCTACACCATAATTATCCAAAATAAGTTCATTATGCCCACCTGATTAAAAAAATACCAGTACCTACATTTATAGTCATCCTACAATAAATAAATATTGTGTGCAAAGTACAATGAGGAGAATGAAAATGTACAATAAGCACATACAGTGACAGTCTGTCATTTCATTATGAGTTAGCCCATCATGGCAAGATACCTTAATTGCATACCACAGCAAACAACAGAAAGGCATACACGTGTGAAATTATACAGGAGGGGAAACTGTGCAAAATCAGGCATAAACTGCACAAGTGATTTGTTCATTTTCATTTGACCAATAATTAAGTCTTCTTGTGTGTCTAAAAGTATATGCAAATTTTCTTTACCATTGCCTCAAGCCATGATCGTACACAGATAAAGCCTTCCAAAAATTGGTGAGAAAATGTGAACAGTATATGAGGTGTTTAACATTCTTTGTTTGTTTTACCTTTAGTCCACCAGGACAGTCAACAGAGCAAAATTTTCTTACTAATTTTTTTGTCCTCTTTCTTTGTGCCTCCACTTCTTCTCGTCCAAACAAACAACAGATATGAGGAATTTGTCACCATAGATGAGCCTGTAATAACCTTAAGACTGGCCACAGATGTATGGTCTATTTCCAGCATGCATGTTTCATGCAACAAGATTTGTCTTGTGATTGCAGGGTAAGACTGATATTAAGTCCCAAGTAAGTTTCCTGCAGCAGACCCTATGGCACTAGGCTTGATAAATGCCATGGGATTTTTAATAACCACAGTGAGTCAGGACCTCAGTTTAAATTCTCATCCAAAAAGCACCTAAAGCGCAGTGCCCCCTTCACAGTACTGGGGAAATTAACTTGGTCCAGAAGGAACGGTGCCCCCTGCTGGCTTCCTAATGGTACACCAAAAAGCTCCCCAGTTTTACCAGGTCATTCTCTAGGGATTTGAAGTGGTTAACTTTACATTATTGCAATGCAAGTGGTTAACTTTACATTATTCATGTTTTGGTTGGACATGACCAGCACACACCAAGACAGTGGTGGATTTCCTGCACCCATGCTTTCATACTACAAAGCTCACAAGACAATAAAAGCTGGCAGCCACCAGCAAGCATTAAGTGCTATTCAAAAACTCAGGTGTGTGCATGGAGCACACTTTGATGTATCCAAGAAGATGCCCTACCATAGATTGACACACAAAGTATATAATAGTTTCCAGTACATATGCATATGCATCCATCAAGCACATGCATAATCCACCATGACGGACTGGTAGTAGTTACATAGTTAATGAATACGCCTTTCTTTTGTTACACGATGCATCCCTGCAAACCGTGTCGTCAGGAAGTAAATCCTAGATAAATATGGTATTAAGTACATTCATGAGATATGAACACAGATGTAAATACTTATGATGTAATACAGTGAACAGCAAGTTGGAAATTTCAGACAGTTTTTTTTAATTCTTCAGGGCAAGCAAGACAGCACACAAGCTCAAAGGATAAAGTAAGTTTTTTAGCTCCCTCTCATGAATTCACTGGATGAATACAACAGAGTAAATGAAGAAAAATGACACAACGAACTAAAAACAAGACCCCCTGATGGGGAATATCAATTTATGTTTCCTTTTAAGACTTTTTTTAGTTTGCCACTTTCGATCATGACCTCTTTTTGTCACCCTCATCCCAATCCAATTTGCTGGCATCTTTCTTCTCATAAATCAGGATTTTGCATCGTAAAGCAATTAATGGCAGCATTTTCATGAACGTTGTAAATGTCAATGTCCGGCATAATGTGTATCACAATGAAAGCGTCACCATTACATTTGTTATAATACACAATAAAAACAAAGCACATAGGCGCCTCTTGGAAGACCAGCTACTGGTGCTGAATGATGACCCTAACATGCCTTTCAAAACAAACCTTATTGATGCTCGCTCTATACTTGCACTTTTGGCTGCTCACACTCTTGCATGCACTCATTAGAGCACATGACAGACTGCATGAGTGTGGAGGTGGCAAGTATGTATGGCACTATAATGAATCTTTCAAGGCTGATTTATGTATGTGTGAATTGGTTTTTATTTTCACATGTTACACTCTGTGTGAATGAAATTTCTGCAATTTTATACAGTCTCTCACATACACACACACACACACACACACACACACACACACACACATTCAAACATGACCTTGGCATTTAATTTGTATTGCTAAGTGTTCAAAAAGCAGAAAGATGGAAAGCTACATGGCTAACAATAAGGTAGTTTGAATTTAGTCAACCCAGTGTCTCAACAGTATGCAATATTAACATTCAAGTTCTTTTTTGAAATTTTAGAATTAGTGAGGATCACTGCGTGGACTTCTTCCAAGTTTCAGTTTTCCTTCACATTGATGTTTTAAAGGAATGATCCAGGAAATGATCCATTTTAATACGGAATGCTATATGTGTGCATACATACCGACAAGACTACCATTTTGATATGTAAAGATCTACGCACCATAATTACTTGTTATTAAAGTTATATTAGTATTAATGTTTCAATACTAATTCTGTCTAATCCTATCTAATAGACTTTCTTTCTCCATACTTTCCCAAGATTCAACACAGAGCTTCAAAAAAGATTTATGTCTCAAATGATAAAAATCTCCTCACACCAAAAGGCCTTTTTGTTACAGTTAATCATTGCCTGTGTGTGAAGCTGACAGTATGCTTTGCATACTGATGTTCCAATCATATTCCAGTTTATCAGATACAGGGGAGCAGCACTATTAAGGATGTGCCTTGGAACACCTGGCTTCACAGCGATAAGTTCAGAGCGCCCCTTTGTCTACATTAGCGAGTGGATCCACGAATTGCAAGTGCACCAACAGGAAGGAGATAAGGTGATATTTCACTGCACACTCATTCTGTTGCATTGCTTTTATCATCTGAGTGCATTTCCACACTTTCCTTAAAGAGCAAATGGCAACTTGCAAGAAAAAATTAAGTTGTCCTACTCCCGTGTACAACTTTCCTTCAGTTTAAATGGGTGTCACCAGATCTACTTCTCTAATTGCTCGCGGAGCCATTTTATCGGTTTGCTAAAGGGAAGGTGGTTAAGGAAGTGATATTGATGTTGAGAAATTAAAACCTGCTTAGCACAACAGATTTATGCAGCCTTTTTTTTGGTTGTTTCGTTCCAGACAGGCTTCTGATGAATGGGGGAGCGCATTAATTCTACCATTGGAAACCTGTCAATGGGTCTTATACTTTTGCTCACAGGCACAGTTTATTTGGGGTCAGTGCTCATTATCTTCAATATCTTGTTGATGCCCAGGCTACATTGCTAATTCCCATGCTGTGAGGCAGTAACAGTTTGGGCTATATTTTATCAGAAGCTATGGATTGCAAAACTGTGGTATTCCTAAAACCACAATCTAAGGATGATTAAATAATAAGGCTACTACAGTAAATTGGGAGGTAGAACTGTGTGAGTGTGTTGGGTGGGGGAGGAATCTTTGCAGTTACCAACAGGCTTTAGATATAAACTTTTCACACACATAGCTCATGGTTTTCCTTTTTGTCTCCTCTCTCACTTCAACAGAGGGTACATTACTGCTTAATGTACTCCATGGCTTCATGGCCTGGATGATTAATCCACATTTAAATTTGAAAAGAAGATCCAGGTTTCAGTGAGAGTACATCAAAAAAGTATAATATTATGTGGTAAGTTCCATCACCCTGATCATCTTTCTCTCTCCTCTGGTGCAAAACACATAGGAATCTCCCCAGTTCCCACTGGCCAGTGTCCAACCCAGCATGGCAGAAATAATGTGCTTCAATACCCCTGAGTCTTCATTAAACAGAGCCTCTTTTCTGCAATTTTGGGTTTAATGCTATCAAATGGGATTCTTCACGTAAACCAGGTAATGACTCTGATTAGCCACCCTAGATCCCTTCAGCCCTGGGAGTGCTTTAGAGTGTGAGGTCTTGTCCATCTCATGTTAATCCAGCTTGTCTGGCTCTCTGCAGATTGCTAGGAGAGTACTGGCGGGGGAATGATGAGAGAAAGACGGAAAGCCAGACATTTAATTCCGGACTAAAATGGTTGTAACCTTGTTCTAACTTCAGCCTGTGCAAAATCTGCTTCCCAGTGTGCAAAAAATGTTTTTGTCCCATGCCAAAATGGCAAGCCTCAGACACAGCCAGTGTTTGTTTGCCCTTTACTTATCTCATTGTTTTGTTGAGGACAATGTTTTGAAAATGTTTTGAATTTGCATTAGAATTTTCTTATTGGAAAGCAATTCTGGAGCCATCATGGGTAGGGTGCATATATATTAAACCATCTGTTAAAAAAACACACAAGAAAATATCTTTTGGATTGTAAGGCAACAATTTCAGTTATATGTTGAATTCATAGATTATAGCTACTTAAGTAAGTGTTTCCTGATGGGAGGAAAACATAGTGAATATTATGCTAAAAAACTGGAAACACTGCCTCACTCCTGCTAAATACAAACAAATATGTTCATGTTTCATAATTACATGTAGTTTGCCATACAGAAAATTCACTTTTTACAAATGAGGAAATTAATGTTAGTTCTTTACATCTATGGATGGAAGTGGTTCAGATTAATGGGAACAAAAATTGGCAACAAGCTAAATTTTCCTTGGAAGAGAATCATAAAAACAAAACTAAATAAATTTCCAACATTCTAGGGCTAAAACTTTATTTAAAGCTTTGTTTTGTGCTTACTTAGTAATACTTTTTTAGTTGCAATGAATATTCACAATTATAGAGTGAATAAATAATACCCATCCATAATTTTGACAGTATTTAACTAACAAAGCAGCAGCTTTTCTCTACCCAAAAGCCCCTTGGGTCTCCTAGCAAGTTGCCACTGGCAACACACCCTCCTACAGGTAGCAGGCATAATTTCACCTGTGCTGATTAATAATTACAGCACAGCATCACAAATATCAAGGATTTTTTGACATATGCTTGATACTTAATTTATGTTTTACAGTACCTACACTGTATAAAAATAATAAGAAATGAGCTTTGCACCAACCTGCATTAAAATACAAACCCAGAATTTTTTTAAATGGAAAATATCACTGAGAATTCTATTCATACAATTATGGTTTGTACTCTATGACAAGTGCATTGATGAACACTGCTAATGATGAAATTCCCAGATTTTTTTTCAGCCAAAACAATGAGGGATTATAACCGTAAAAAACCATAATAAAAATATGACCCATGTTGCTAGCACTTCATGCAAAATGTAATGAAATCATTAACGTAAGCCTCCATCTAGTGGTAAGCACTGCCTATGTTCAGCTCAACTGTACTATGTAATCATTTAAACAATTGTAATGTTGTGTTGTTGGCTATAATGCCAAGACCCTAAGTAACAATTTACATTTACATTTACATTTATTTATTTAGCAGACGCTTTTATCCAAAGCGACTTACAAAAGTGCATACAGCAAGTATAGCGACAGTACGGGGACAGAACAATTCATCATGTGTCATGTTGTTGCTCATTACAGATAAACTAGAGACTGACATGTCATATCTTGAATTTACTGAGAATTCCACCCTAAAATTTAAAATGGAGAATAGTTACTATACTTTTTTTCATGTGATAAATCCAAGTGTTGAGTTGCAGCAACAGACACACAATCTCTTGCTCATTACCAGTGGTGAATTAAAATTTTGCAGATCAGGGTCACCAAAGAGCAAAGGAATTTCCAGACTGTATATGATGAGCAGAGATATCTGAATAGAAAATTTGTGTAAAGTAAGGGGTGTGAGGTCTGATGATTTGAAGGAGCCTTGTCCTTGACACTTGGGTCTTGAATTTGATTGAAAGCCAGTGAGGAAAGACAAGGAGAAACAAGTGGGCATACTTTGGGAAGCTGAAGACAAATTTAGCTGCATAACCTGGCATTCTTAATGAGTAGAAGTGGTGTGGGTACACAGATAGAGAGGACAGCCAACAGTTGCACCAAGCCAAGCTGGACAGTGCTGGGAACAAGAGCCTGTGGTGAGGAATGAATGGAATTTTTCATTGTTGTTGAGGAAAAACCTGAAAGAGTGGTTGCAGAACCAGTGTTCTATGTGAAGCATGAATCATCTAGAGGCTGAAGTATATCCAGTTATTTTAAATGAATGAAAGTGTCAAATCAGACTAACAACACTCAAGTGAGTGTGAGCACAGCACCATTCAGGCACTACCACAATTTAACTAATCTGAGACTAGACTTCCTAGAAAGCTAAGGGAAGTCAAGTACATACATTACCAGATATCACAGAGTCACCAGATCACAATATCCATAATACATCATGATAAAGTAAAATAAGCAGCAAGTAATACAAGGCAGGTGTTAGGGGTGGGGATTGAGTGAAACCAAGATGCACTCTGAAGAGGTGGGTCCTCAGACTGCATCGAATGAATCTCGAATGATGGCCAGTGATTCTGCTGTGCCGTGGGAAATTCATTCCACCACTGGGGGACCAGCACAGACAGGCATCGTGGCTGAGAGGGGCGACCCTGTCAGGAAAGGAGAGTCTGTTGCCCCAGGGTTGCAGAACACAGTGATCCGGCCAATATATATGGTTTGAAGACTGATTGAACGCATGAGGGGGCTGTCCCATTTACTGTCCTTTATGCCAGCACCAGGGTTTTGAACTTGATGTGAGTGATAACATGAAGCCAGTGAAGTGAGGTGAGGAGGGGTGTGACTTGACTAAATTCAGGGAGGTTGTAGACAAGTCATGCAGCTGCATTCTGGATTGGCTTCAGGGGTTTGATGGCGCGGGGGGGGGGGGGGTGAGAGGACCACGGCATGATCTAGGACCTGTGTAGAATACACAGTGAGATTGGGGCAGATCCTTGGGATGTTGCACAAAAAGAATCTGCATGCCTGACTCACTGCTGCAACCTTTGAAGAGAAGGATAGTTAGTTATTAAGAATTACCCCCAGGCTTCTGACAGTAGGAGTGCTATCAGTGAAGTAGCTCATAGTGTCTAGTCTGAGGAAGAGGTCCTGAAAAAAGGGAGGACCTGGAGGGGATGTAAAGCATCTCAGGCTTAGCCAGGTTGAGCTTTAGATGGCAGTCCACTTTCCAGTGTGAAATGTCCTTCAGGCAAGCTGAAATGCATGCAGAGACCCGTGTCTGAAGAAGATTGAGGAAAATAGTTAAGTAATGCACACGTTTTTTTTCCTTTTTGTTCTGATTTACACAACACAATGTACAAAGCTGAATCTCTGCTCTTCTCAAAGCTAGTGATGTCTTATTTCTAGCAGGTATCCCTGAGAGTGAGCATGCACATATACTTCCCTCTTCCCCATTTACATTCATTTAGCGCAACCCACTGCAAAGAAAAAATATGTCATCACACAGTGTCCACCCAAACAGCTGCTCCTTGCTGCTGCTAGGTTGTTGTCTGCCAAATTGGCTGGCGATGATCATGAGAATCATATGCCCCAAAAAGCGCTCATGTTTTCGCTGCAACCTAGAGATCCCAGTCCATAAACCATTAGAGTATGCAAGCCTTTATGGGTTGGGTGAACGGCTTTCAGGACTGTATACACACACACACAGACACACACACACACACACACATGTACTACTACATGCATATGCACTACATGCATTCCTTTTTTGGTTTGGGTGTTGACCCTTTTCAGCATGTCAAGCATCTGATTCAGATGTGGCTGGATGGTTTCCCTGTCTCATGGACTGGGATGGTTCCCTACTGTCAATTCCTGAAGATATGTTTGCCAAGCAGTGCTCTTCTGATGCTCACCCCCGGCCCCCTGCTCCACACACCCTGCCCCAAGTCCTCCAGCCTTAAATTATTGCCTCAGGAACTTGTTAAGCAAACCATATATGAAACACATGAAAAAAAGTGCACAATTTATTGCAGCACTTCTAAAAAGTATGAATAGTGCCTGCTCACTAACAATCCTCTCTCTCCTACAGAGCAAGCATTTATTAAACACTAGATAACCAATCACACAACACAGGAAATCCCCAGAATTAACAACTTAGAGGTGCACGCTGTTCAAATAAGTGTGATTGCTTTCCCCCATGCAGGGCTAAACTTGTCAATCTCTGTCACTATTAAGAACCTACCAGTACACTTTAAGCTGAGTACTGTATGATTCTCTTTCTAACCTTGTCAGCTTCTAACAAAATCATGTCCACCATGCGTTCACTGTTAGGTGGTCTTTAGGAAGAGCTTACATCATGTCACATTTGAATAAATCATGCCATTTGTGTGCCAATGACTGTGATTGAAACACATCAAAATACATTTTCACATTCCATGAAACATGCCTGCCCCCTCTGGAACTCTGCTTTTCCTTACAATTTGTCAAAACATACACACTTTGTATTTGTCAATGACAGAAAAGTTCCATGTTAGCGTAAATCACAACAGATACGCTATGCTAAATCATTTGGTCATAGGTAATTTATGGGGGATGTTAGTGAGCCAGTCATGAATATTTTCAGTATTCAGCAAAACACAGTATCCTGCAGTGCAGCATTTATTTTGTAATTGTGCCATAAGGGCAATGGATTCCCAGTTGTGCCTGTTTTCTTTCTGGAGTCATATACTCCAGAGTGTATGCTCTTTGTTTGCAATAATTTACTGTTCTGTAGTCATAAATCTGTTTAATAAACATATGCCCAGATTGCACTTAACACTGAAATTTGAACAACCAAATACAAGCAAATAATAAGCACTTTTTATATTCTTAAAAAATATTCATTAATTTCAGCAGCCACTAATCTCAGAATATTGGGTAGGAAATGAAAAAATAATGCTTGTTGTTTTTTGTTTTTACTTTTGTGCAAACTGAAGGACAAAAAAACTGATTAGACTAAGCCTTTGTCTTTCTTATCTGTATGGTTTTGACAATGACATATACTGTACTGATAATATAATAAATAACAAATAAATAAATAAAATAAAGTGTAACTGAAAAAAAGATGTGCTGATTGAGTGACTGACTGGGGGCCCAATCGAAAGTGAATTAGCTACGGTGATTTCCATGACCCAGAGACCCTTGCTGTGTTCAAATCCAGACTTGGATACTCTTTAATTGTAACGGCGAGCTTAGTTAGGCTGAATGGCCTGTTCTCGTCATAATATGTTCTTATGATTATAATGCAAAGAGTGTTGAAGTATCCACTTGCCTCTGGATTCAGGAGGAAATTTAGCATATGCTTACCCCAACAAAAGTGCATGTGTTCAGCTGCAGTAGAGATGTTCTAAACAATAGGTTTGGCTACAGGTTGCTTGAAGGTGAAACATGGGAAGAAGAGGGTACATGTCCTGCATAAATGAATCCCAGTGCAAAACAGTAGCAAATCACGAGTGACAGCAAGTCTGCTTTCCCCTGTGAATGTTCACTGTTACAAGGTCAGAGCCGGAGTTAAGATATAGATTAATGTATTCTTAAAGGTAAGATAACGTTACACAAAGATAAAAGTGCCTCAGTGTCAAGTAAGCTAGAACTTGAAGTGTGACACAAAACTGTTTTGTTCCTCTAAATTAAGGTATGTGATATTTACTGTAATGTTTGCTACAAATCCATTCTTTCCACAATGTAAAAAGAGAGACACTCTAAATGTATTGACCTGGTAGATTTACTGTTTATCAATCATTAGTCATCATTGATAATCATACAGTTGCAATTATCACACAAAATTATCATCATGCACAGCACAGCATTCACTGTACAGGAAAAGAAATGGAAGTGAGACTTTACAAATGTAGCAAAAACTGCACAAATGAAGTAAAAATGTAAATATGAATTACTAAATTACTAAAAATGACTGTATTTTAATTTATAAATTACTGTAAATTATAGAATATGATTGATAATGAACTGTATAATTTTGCCTGTAAGTTCTGCTCACATGGGGCCACAACCAAGTGTATGTATAAAAGGCTGTCACTACCTCCATAAGACCCACCTTCTCAAATTCCAGAAACTGTCAAGTGAAGCAACCAATTGGAGAAGCTAGATGACTAAGGATAGACGTACAGTAGTATGTACTCAGAAGGTAAGAAGAGAAGAGCAGTATAAGTGTATTGAGGAAACAAAGTAAGGAAAATCAGCAAGGGGGAATTAGAATGGAGATGGGATTCACTGTCATAGTAAGCCACTCTGTTTGAGAAATTAAGAATCAAATACACAATTTTTGCACAATTCATTATTTATTTCAGTACTGCCTTTGCAAAGGAATATACACAGTAAAATAATAAATATGCAGTAACAGTAATTGCATGACAAATGTGCACAATGTTACGAGATTAGGTACAGAATCTTGTCATTTGTAGTTTTTTTTTTTTTCTCTGTGGACGACTGGGGTGTTAATACTTCCCATTCTCTAAAAACAAATGTTAACATCTCAATTTCGTCAACCTGCAACTGGACAGATCCTTCCAGACATTTGAAAGACAGAGGGGAAAGGTTGGTTCTGCACACTAACAATGCTAGTTCTGTTACTGGAAGGTCTTCCTTATTGACTTGGAATTTGGAATGAATCATGCCTGTCATGAAAAAGTGGTAGGTGATCGACACATGTGAGGTTATTACCGCTACCAAAGCAGAATTTTTATTAGAGTTTTGGGACACTGAATTAATTTCAGCACCACTTTTTTATGTGTGCCTTAACTTGGAGGATAATATTCAAAATATTTAATCCACAAATGTGTGCAATTGGAAATTAATGAATGGGTAAATAGATGAATAAATGAATATGACACCACCTAATGACCAGATAAGGGGAGCATGGTGAAATTTCTACAATGCCTTTAAATCAGGACGACAGACAGAAATGAATTCCTTATATCTCAAAGGTAGTCCAATGAGTAGCAACACAGAGTGAGTCCTGACAGCAAGGAGGCGTTAATAAGTGACTTCCAGATCACCCAGAGAGACTCACGCTTTTCATTAGCTACATTGAAAGAATTGATTGCTATACAATGGTGCACAGAGTGGAAAATTAGCAACCCTGAGATTTCTCCTGCTGGTGCAAATGATGCAGCAGATGCAGTGTCGGTAAACAGGATGAAGTGGAGCATTCTTTTTGTTAATTCAGAAAATGCGGTCAAATATTTTAATGCTGGCACTTACTTTTTGGAGTTCCCTGATTATTAGAGGAGGGAGAGGGGTGCACAAAAGAATTTTACTGGTAGTTTTGGAGTGCATGTTTGGGGAGCTTCTCTGGACCCTGTACATACCGGTTCCTGACCTGGCTTGCACCTCAGACTCCACACACTGTGTTTAGGTAAAGCATGAGGCCAGCGGGGGGCATCTATGCGGGCTAAATATTTTTAGAAGTAAAGACAGCGAAAAGGAGTCGTGCTCCATCTTGTTCAAGCATAGGCGTCTGTGCGCCTGCCGTAGCGCCTACGCCTTTCCGTGCCATACATCATTGTGACTATGTGACAGCACGGGCACTTAATTGGAGTCTCTTCCTTTTCTTGCTCCCGGATGGCGCATTAATATTGCATAAGTGCACCCCGCAAGTCTTTGATCAGACTCACCTGAGGATGTGGAACGTAGACCGCTTCGTGGCCCGCTTTTCGTTGGGGGAGGACATATGGCAGCTGGGGGCTGGGCTTTGGGGGTGGGGGGTGGATGGGGGGGTGGTGGGCGGTGGTGGGAGGTTACATATAAATCAGTGTTTAGACCGTTCCTAGCAGAAAAATGAGGGGCTTGTCGCCTGTGTTAGACAGGCATGCTGATGAGGAATTCAAGTTCCATGCACCAGAGCAGAGGAAAACCCAGTGGAGAGGCTTCAGATTTTTGCAGACATGTGCTTCTCCTGTGACCACTTTATCTCAGACCTGACCCTCACACATGTGCACTAGACCCCACTGTCTTTATTGGCACACTCTCAGCTATATTTTTTCATGCCAAAGCAGACAAACAGCATGTACATAGATTAAGTCACTGCTCTACAAATATGCAATGCTCCTACAATCGGTTTGCAATATAATCAATCAGTACTGCATATGTAAGCATTCACATACATCTCCAAGGGTTTTTGGAGCAACCAATTCTAGATCACCTGCCATCTGCACATTTATTTGCCAATGCTGCTTATTCAAAGTGCTGGGCTTTTTAAAATGTAATTAACTACGTTATCTCTTACTTAGCATGTATCTCCACTGTTTTTGTAGCGCCTTTGTTGTCTCATGATTAATACTACTCTCTGTATTAGACAGGAACCTTTTCTCAATGCATCTGTTCGATCTCTGTATTGTTCTCCGCATTGCTGTATGCTGCATCTGCAGCAACACTGTCAATGAAGATTAATGACAACGGCCACCTGACCCCAGCCTGCGCCCTGTCCGTCCTCATCCGGCCGGCTCTCAGGAGGCCCTCAGGTGGGTCCGCGGGGCGCCCGCTCGCTTGCAGGCATGGCGAGTCGCTACCGTCTCCGCGCTAATCACACACCAGACACTTCCATGGGCTCCAATTCCACTTCAAAGGCAGCCCCATTTCTCGGCATCTGAAGGGCTTGTCACAGCGGCGCCGGAGCCGAGCGAGAGCTCAGCAGAGTGGGTGGCGAGCAGATAAAGTGCACTCGGAGAAGCACGTCAGCGCTTCACTGGCAGAAAAAGGTGTACGGGAATGTTTCTTGTACTTTAAGAAAATTTTTTTTAAAACTTTGCCTTTTTTTTTTTGGTCTTTTTTTCTTTCCCTCAAGTGAGAGTGCTGGTGTCCTCATGTTCGCTGCTTCTGCAGGAATTAAGTTGCATCCTGCACGCTATTGTTAGGATAATGGGAAAAGTTATCTTCAAAGCTGTGGCAGAGAGCTGCGGGGCCTGAGCGAATCCAGCACCGCCGGGTTTGCCGGGCTAATCCGTGAAATTACACCTGCCACAGTGACTGAGCTTTATTAGCGCCATTGCCTGATCCTTGTAAAACTATTAAAATTAACAAAAGTTTGAGATAGCAAGTTAATTAACACTCTGGCCTCTCCTTTAGCGCAGCGCGCACAGGTACCTTCATATTTATAAAACCGTGCGCAAATTGGATTCCCGGAAATTGCCGGGGGTTGTGCTTTTGATATACCTGCTCGGCGCTTGGTGAGATGAAACGGCGGGAGCGGCTTGCTGTCACTGTTTATTACACACTTTCCTCACATTTTTCCTCCCTCACTTTGTGGATACCTCGGCTGCGTTTCATCGGCGGGGCTAATGGGAGCTGTGTGGTGGGAGGAACACAGAGGCACGAGCCTAACGGGTCACCCGTCGTGTTGCGGCTGGACTTCTGTAAGGTGGTCGCTTGTTTTCTTTACGCGAAAAGAGTCCAGCGTGGAGAGTCTCACAACAGCGATGCAGAGGAAAAGGACCCTGTAATGCCATGTCGTCTTTTCATGTGGTGTCTGTGTAGCTGGCTTTGAAACTGAAGTGTTGCATCAGCCTCTGCTGGGAGTCAATCGTAATTCAATCAGATTTTGTGTGGGTGTGAGTGTGCCGACAGGGTCATACAAGTAACACAATGCTTTACCAGGTGAGGACACAAGTGTAAGCCCCTGACAGTCCTTCACTTCATCTTTTTCTTGCTTAAAACACACCTATTCAGACAGAGCCTTATAAACAGAAGCCACATGCCATGTAGGATGTACCATGCCTATTCCACTGCTGGCAAAATGTTCAAGCAATTCCACTTATCACTTGTGTGAGGCTGGAGTTCATTCTAGCAACCGCTGGTGTTATAGAGGCAGTATGGTGCTTAGTTATTCCTTTGGCATGGGAATGTTGCATTAATTAGTCCAGGCTGGCTTTGCAAGGTGAAGCACACCAGGGCCTTTGAGATTAGTCACAAAACACTGAGGGCACATATTGGTTGCTCACAAATTCTATTTGAATTAAGGTTGTTTTCCATTTTTCCTCTTCATTGATTACAACCACAATTTAGCTCTAGACTGCTGCACATATTTTGTTTGGATATACTCTGCCAAACAAATCTGTTCATTTCCTCTTTACATTGGGTAGCTGGTCTATACCCCTGTCACCCTTTTACCATTGTACCAAACTATTTATCTTCTCTCCCCTGGACCTCTCACTATCATCAGGCCAAAGCCCATTTAGATGGTGACCACATAAAGCATCTCTGAATGGGTTTTAACTTAGAGGAACATTTGGCTGCACCCATGAGGCAACTTATTCCCTTGGTTTCCTGTTTTCCATTTTCACTTCTTCATCCCTCCTGGTCTGATGGCTTTTCAACTTTAGCAATATTCTCAGTTCCTTACATTTTTCAAGATTTTTCATCTATCTGTGAAATGCTTAGTGGGAAGGCCATTACAACACATTAAATTAGAATTATCAATTGAGTGATTGATTAAACCTCTCAAACGAACCACAGGAATTACACATTATTGATTGCAACAACATACAACTAATTGTTCCTGGACAATGACTATTGCTCTTTCTTGATAAAGCTCCTGCCCCTACATGACAGAAAAAAAAGAGAACTGGATTATGTGAAAGACCATGTAGGACATTTATCTGCCAATTGTGTCAATTCTGTCTGGAGACTGCAGTCAGTGCAGATTTATCAGATCTACAGCTCCTGAATCAAGATTGTCAATGCCAGACATTGATGACTCTGGCAGAGTGGAGCAGAACTGGGAGAAATTGGCAGTCTTTAAGAGTTCCTGTATAATCAGGTCTTGATTACTTACTGCAGTCTGGGAAAGATAATGTCAATCCCATTAAAGTGATCATCATGTTCTGCTTTGATTCTTGACATCTTGGAACATGATCAGAAATTTACTGACATCAGTCAGTGTCTTATTAACTAGAGTGATGCATTCCGGACAGGCAGCAATTTTACACTGTCTTTCTCTTTCTGCTAGGCCTGTGGTGTTAAAAGGTAAATCTGAACGATGTCTCCATTTATAGGTGGAAAAATTAACAACCTATGACATGATATTTGGAGGGTGAAACAGTATTAAGTTCTAAAATATATACAAAAGATTCTTGTTTTGTCTATATTTGACTGGTTCAGTTGGTCAGACCTATGATATTATCATACAAGGTTCTAGTAACTAACAAAGACAGTAAAGATGATTGCCACTGCAAGGCTAACCTCTTCAAGGTTAACCTGTTCATATAAATCTCATGTCACCTCGCTTGGAGCTCAATGGTTTTATATTGCAAGGTTCAACACACACAAGGGCTCCAGTGTAGTCTCAGGGCTGGAACATAATTTATGATTTTGAGGATGAGTTCACCAACATTCATTACAATCACAAGACGTTTTTTAAAGCCTATTTTCCCCTGCCTCAGATAAGGCATTTGTAAGGACTAGGAAGTAAGCTAATCATATAGAACTCTCACATGCAACTCACATGGATCTAGATAGAAAACAATTAAATAAAAATGCAATCAATCCATATGCACCACCCCCTCCATACGTTATGCCTCAATGAGCCATGGATTTTTATAACCAGTGTATGCAGAGAAGCCTCCCAGATTTTAATGTGTACTTTCAACCTATTAATCACTACTTAATGAAAGGTGTGGCATTAAAGCAAATAGACATATCAATGTCCACTATTTGCATTTGTAGCGAAGATATCTAAATCAAAAATGTTGTGTGTCTATTCAAAACAAACGAAACAAAACAAGAAGATACAACCATATACTTGAGTTACTAAGAGTAGCCTAATGTAGCCCTATTCATTTTAGCATTGCAACCTACTGCACTTCACCCACAGAAAATGTAACATGTTAAAAACTTGAAAAAACTTGAACTTGAATAAACTACATCTGGCTTTAGTTTCTTTATTTTCAGGAAGACACTCTGGCTGTTAGCAAGAAGGCAGGAGGTTAAATCACCAGGTTCACTGAATTTATTTGCAATGAAATGTGGTGTGGTTACACATAATTTCTAAAGGACATAAATAGACAACTAGTCATTTGTCATGTCAGAGAAAAGGGGAAGAATGTGATTGTATCGTAACAATGGTTGAACAATGGATGCTCCAACACAATATAACTGCTTTTGGACAATTTCAGACTGGTCATTTTATGATCAATATACTTCCCATGGACTGGCCTGAGCCACATATCCGGAAGGTATTTAATCTGCAGATCAATTGCTCCGTGTGGGTGGTACTGATAAGAGGTTTGGGCCACCACCAAGGCCTCTTCTTTAATTATTAATTCATGCAAGTGTGAAGGATTGAATAATCTGGGCCATCTGCTGACTCTAACTGACACTCGTTGGGACTAAATACCAAATGTCTGATTCTAATCCCTTTGAAACCACATCCTCTTGCCTGACTCAAGGGAGATCAAAAGGTAGATGATGAATCTGTTACCAATTCAAAGCACTGGATGGATTTATCAGGTAAATAAAATATGAATTCATGAATGAATTATGCACAGATTTTACATGCTCAAATATTCGCTCGCTATCCATTTGATGAAAGGGAGATGTGAGGTGCCAGGCTCTCGCGCTCCATCGTAAGCTCATCACGAGAACACAGAAGGCAATTCATTTCCCTGCCACTTTCTTTTAGAGAGTGATCAAACTTTATCCCTCTAAATCTCAATCTACTGTATATATCCAGAGCTCTGGCTAAAATGGACGCAACATCCTGCATACCAGGCCATTTATTCCTTTGCTGACAGCTGAAATTCACATTCTAATGTGACATCAAGGATTACAAAGATGAAAATAAAATCGTCTGACCTAATAACAGAGATGGCCCTAATGACATAGATACGTGCAGTGTCCTGTTTTCGCACATACAATCAACATTGTAATGTAATACTTACAACTGTATAACCTCTGGTAATAACACATGTAATAGCCATTTTGTGGTTTCCATAATCACACATTTGACAAGAACTCTAAAAGGAAATAAAAAGCCTCCGAACCACATTTTGTAACACTCCTGTAAACTTTCAGTAGCAACACTGCTACAGTATGTATGATGTATTGTGTTAACTCTGGTCAAAATGCAATTTTAACGGGATCTTTTCAAATAACATTTTTTAATGGAAAAAACATAATTTAAAAGGAACAATTAAATCTGAATGTAAACAAAAATCACATGACAGTTATTTCAGTGGCAACTATAGCAAACAAAATAATTTGTTGTCTGACCAATTCCAGAAAAATCAAAATAAAAATGTCTTTAATAGTGTGCTATACCTCTCGCCACTCCTCTGCCTATATATACAGTGCCTAAAAGTATTCATACCCTTGATCAGTTTGATCAAGTTTCTGTTTGATATTTTATGTAAAAACAGTGAAATTCAAAATTAATTATTTTAAGGGAACATTGGTTTTATGTTAGAAAATATAAAAAAATTAAAAAGCTGTAATATGCTGTTTGCATAAGGATTCAACCCCTGTGCTCTGGATGTTTCAAGTTTACAAAGATGAAGAAAATTGCCCTAACGAGGACACAGTTGCTTACGGATCTGCACTGTAAAGATGTTTGAGAAATCAGACCAGGTTCACATGCAAGAACACTCCCAGCAAACACTCTACAGTCCTTCCAAATTGAAACACTGATGTCTCCGCTCGTCCCCGCCCCCTTTAAACTGTCCATTTTGCATACTTGAGCCACTCCAGCAGATGGGTTCCTCTTCACCTTACAATCAGGCCTACCTCTAGGGCTGTGCCCTTTCATCCACCACACCGAGGTGTTTATCCAATTTGCCGGCTCCTGGGCACACTGAAGTAGCTGTGGCTGACATCTGGAGCCATCAGCGCTAAGTGTGATGGATGGAGGCGGCACTGTCTGCAAACAACGCTCTTCACAATCTGTCAGCCGCACTTCAGCACATCATTTGTCTTGCGTTTACCCAGCCTAGACGCCTAGCCTTGCCTCTGTATCCTTTGATGATTTGGTCAAGGAGTACCGCTTAATGACTTATCTTTTTTTCTCCATGGCAGGCCTATGCAAAGTGACTCAGTGTTTCTCTTTCTATATATGCCTTTCTCTCTTCTCCTTCAGCTTCAACTAATCAATAGCAGACGGGAGATGGGTGCCCACACCTATTGTTTCCAAAATAGCAATAACGAAACAAAGCCACAAGATAACCTTTTCTCCGAGGTGATCTTTGGCAGCTGAGTGCACAGACACTTGGCACAGGAGGGGCTTTCACCAGTGTGTTGTTTAATATGTGCACCTCTTGAAAGGGCCATCAGCATATTCTCAGAAGAATAAATCATAATGTCACTTTTACTTATAGGCCTACTCTGTGGTTTCTGGTTCAATGACTAATTTATTTGCTGAACTTGTTCATATTTGGGGGGGGGGGGGGGGGGGGGGGGGTGGAGGCTGAAATACGTTTCATCATTCAAACTAATTAAGAATTCAAATTTTCTCTCATACTCACAAATAACAAATATGCATGCCTTTGGAATGAATGCTCTTTCATCTTTTAAATTTAATGGCTACATCCTTATGTGTAGCAGTGCATTAACTTCAAAGAAGTGAGTTTTCTTTGTCTTTTCCACAGCAAACTTCATAATATTAAAACCATTTCCATAATGACAAACACCTCAGTCCAACTGTGATGTTTTTAATGGACATCAATGTTGTTTTCAGTCAAATCGCACAAAAAACGAACAAAACAAAACAAAAAGAAAGCTAATGTCCATTTTATAACTATTTGGATTATTGCATAGACAACAGCTAACCAAAGCTATGTGAAGTGGCTCAGTGACGTGCTTGTAATTATTTCTGATTAAAATTAATTGCTTTGAAAAGAAAAATCGTTGCCTGTTTCTTAGAGAATAAATCATCTGGGCAGTGAACCATTGTAACATTAAATTGTATTTATTAGTTCTTCACCCCAACCCTGGGTGTTTTCTCTGAAGAAGATATTTTAGGACAATTATGAAGTGGATCAGAGGAGCAGTTACCAGCAGACCCATTTGTGTGATACTGCAGGTCATTATTTTTTATAGTTCTTGCTGCTGCTGTCCTTTTATGAATCAAATCTAGTACAATTACTTCTTCCCACATAAAATAGATTACATTGGCTGGAAGATTATCACAAGTACTGCACCTGTAAGGAGTCACTGGCACCATCATGATGGCATTTCTTTAAAGCAGAAACACAGTCATTTACAATGAACTTTTCAGGAAGAAGGAGCTGCCTATATAATCTAGAGAATGTAGAAATCTTACATTACAAGAACTAAAGATTCCAAAAAATAATGACAATGACAAATGATAGAACAATTCAAATGTATGGCTTTGCTAAATTGAGATGATTGCATGCATTTTTGCAGAAATTTGTTTTAGTATGATAAATGCTGTCAGGGTTTCAGAGACTAGCAGGCATCCTTGTAACTGCCTTACAAGTCCTGTTGCCTGCTGCTTCCCCAGTCTTCCTCCAGAGGGCCCTTATTCCTGATTGCGCCTTGCCTAATTTAAATGCCTCCATACCTCACATTAATTCAGTGTGGGTCATAAGCAGTAAGGTCCAAGCAAGCTAGTAATTCTTGTGCACAACGGTCAGTGTATAATGCGACTTTCCCACTATACAGCTGCTACCAGGCTGGCTCACCTATTTCAGGTTCCAAGGAGCTTGCCAGTATCTTTTCTGTTGTGCTGATTGACTTTTGCTAAACCTGCTAGCATCACTGATGTAGGTGGGTTAAGCTAGGAAGAGAGAAGGAGTCTATGTGTTAGGTAATTAATGTAGATTCCACATGGCACAGACCCACAGTCTACTTGAGAATTGGTGCTGGCTTAATCAATGAATCCTCTTGCCAGCTGAATAGATGTTCTTTTCATTACCCATACTCACAACTCTGAATAAGCAGACATTGCAAAGTTGAAAAAAGACAGAAAAATATCTTTAACCCCATATTTTGCATAGTGTTTTTGTATCTAATTTTCTAATTTTGTTCTCTAATTCTACTGCTAATTTAGTTTACCTGTTAATATCAATTTAATTAATAGTTAACGATATAATCCCATCCTGCAATTGGAAAACCTATTTCACCTTACCAATTTTCTGGCAGAGTCATCGATAATATCTCTAAAAATGGATGGTACGAAGTTTCACATTGTGAAGAAATGTAAATTTCCCTGCAAATGATACCTTCCTACCTGGAGCCTAGTGGCTGATAGATTTTCTCACAGAGTTGTTGGTCCTCATTGCAGAACACAGAACACATGCACTTCAATTATGAAAGCTGAGCAGATACTTCTGCGAAAATAATGAACCAACATCCACTTTTTAAATACTTTTGCATAAAATAGTATAATTCTAACCATGGGTACACTATGAAATCTTTTCAATTTAAAAAGGAAAAAATATTCATATATACCAGTCATATGAATTACAATATTTAGACTGTCAATTCAAAGTTGAGTGTGGGGTAATTTTATGTTGCCATCTGAGTGATGCAGCATCCCACATAAAACTGGTTCAAGTACCTGAACCTTGATGGAGGGGAACTCGATGGTTGTCTGTACTATTGAGTGGTTTAGCCATCTAGCTAGCTTGCAAAGTGATCCCACATACTTTATGTTCTTGGATAATTGTGTCAACCCTCTCTTGGTACCATGCATCTTCAGCCTATATAATAAATTTAAATTTAGCTGAGCTGTCATCCTCTGCGTAATGTATCAGGTCCTTTTCACCTTTGCAAACCTCACAAACAAGTGGTACCTACAGAAAAAACTGATTTGTAGGTATTTATAGACATGCATGCATGCACATGTGACCAATAAGCACATTAGGGTTGCCAAATTAATTTCCTGCATATGGTGAGTCCAACATTCATTAATGAATAATTGTGCAGTCTTTACTTCCATGATTGAGATGGCAGAGAGAATATTATGCCAGTTTTAAAGAAAGTAAACATTCGACATTTCATTGATAGACTCATTATGCAGGGTTTTTGTATGGGGTGTAAAATTCAAATAGAAACTTGGTTTTCTACGTTCTATGTTTCTACATTCACTGAATTTTGCCTGCCTGGTTACTAACAATGTTGTTGTTACATGTGTTACTTATGGTGGAGCATGACTTATTTAAGCTTTTCCTGCAGGGAAAGGTTGCAGAAAGAGAAAGGTGCTAAGAGTCAAGCCAGAATAAGCATGTCTTGGAAAGTAATGAGACACACCCTTATTTCAAACCATATGCCCTAATTGTGGGCAAACTCCACTCCAACTGTACATCTCCTACAAAGTGCTTCATAGTAACAGGGGTGCACAGCTATGCATGGAACCACTTAAGATGGGTTTATATGTCTTGAGTTCATGCTCACGTCTTGACTAATGTTATTAGTAAACGTGTTCAGGAAAACTGTGATAATGCACTCTGTGATAATGCATTCTGGGTAAATCCTACAAAATGATATTGCTATGACATTTGGTATTATAGGGTTGCAAATTTGGTAACATTTGGGATTTAAATGTTGTAAAATTATATCACTTAAATAAAAAGTTTAATGTCAAGCTTTACAAAGACTGAGAAAGCTGTTATTATGGCTTAACTGCTTATTGACATGAGGTTTATTGAAAAGTCTTTAAAGCACCACACTTGTTGAGTGGTGCTTTTTTAACATGTGGAAAGCATTTGCCACTGCAAATATATTCGCAGTGATGTTTTTCACCGCAACACACTTGTGTTCTGCGTAAATACTTCTATTGATCTCAGACATGTAAATGTAGTCAGTAAAATGCTAATCTTGGGTGTAGGGTGTAAATGTTTAGGATAGAGTTAATAGTAAAAAATAGTGTTCTCTCACAAATCTTGATATTTTAAGTCTTGTCTTGACATATTATCAACAGACAACCTCGCATAAACCTCAAATAAACACTTTTAAGGGCCAAATGAAATATTCTGAGTCCTCTGAATAAATGTCTTGTGAATATTAAGGGAATCTTGGGTCATATTTAAAAGAAAAGTGGGTTTTCAAATTTTCTAGGGAACATTATAAATAGAAATTTTAGTAAAACATTTTTAAAGAAATTTTTAGTGGGTCTATGCCAATATCACCAATGCTGGCCAGCAGAGGCGCTCCTGAGTAACTCAGTGGTTAAGGCTTGCACCTTGAGTGCAAGCTGAGCTCCACAGCCTGGGTTTGATCCCTGCTGGCTCATCTGCTGATGATGATTTGGAGCCTACAGCAGCAGACGAATAGGCATCATTCTCTGAGGGAAAGGGTAAATAGGCCAGACAGGGTCTCCAATGAGCACCCACTCCACTCTAGTGCGCTGTGTGACCTGATGTGTGAAAAGAGCCATTGGCTGCATGCAAGTGTATTATAGAATTGCATTTATCTCGCTTCAGACCTCTTGCATAAGTGCAGGGGTTACTGCAGTGAGATAAGCCTACTGTAGTACACAACTGTCAACTGTCAAATGTCTAATAAAAATAGTGAACTCCCGCATGACAAGAGAAAAGTACCTTAATTGTAAATATTGGATATGAGATTGGGTTTTTTCCTAGCTCAAACTTTTTTCAACTTAAAACTTTATACAGCATTTCAAAATTGTGAAATACAGTACCACCATTTATCTAATTAATATTCTAGAATATAAGCAGGTCATCTCATAATTACAAGCTGGATGTCATGTCACCTGATATGTTGTCTCTAATGTGTCTGTTACAGATTTGTTGTAGATTCTTGTACCCTCCTCTTTATTTACCCTTTACAAGGAAACACTAGAGGGTAAGGTAGAGGCTGCAGTTCTTTCTAGTGGAAATTGTTAGTGAATAGTGTCAATAGGTTAGCAAAATGCCATGCAGTTATTGTGCATTTCATTAACAGCAGTTGCCCCAGCACAGTTTAGCACCTCATGTTAAATGGATTCTGTGTGCCTTCATTGCTGAAACATTTTCTTGCACATCTTTCCTCTCCATTAGAATGAAAGCACTGTAAATAACACAGAAATATGGATTTTATGACTTCTTCATGACCACTATGTGAATAAAGATCACATTAGATCTTTATTATTACAATAAGGGACGTGCTGGAATTCATTTGTCTCAAGGCAGGTGACTTCAGTTGGATGCAAGCACATGGGGGTTGTGTCAGGGGCCTCATACTGAGAGAGGGGCATACAAATCACAAGGTGTGCCTTGGGAGGGAGATAACAGCCTCTCATGTTTGCCTCTGTTTGGCATCAGATCAGGGCGGCTGCATTAGCACCCGGGCACAAGGTGATGTCATAACGTGATGAAAGGAGGCTCATTCCACTCCACCTAATCCATCTCTTCACTTGCCAGGTGCGGTTTTGGTTGTTGCTACAACGGCATCGGCTCCCCCGTGGCAAGCACATGTGGTCTTGCGGATACTCTAGCAATGAAACGGCAGTGCTAATAAGCAGCATCCTCATCATTTTAATTACAGCAGATGCAAAGGCCCCTTTACATAAAGCATAATTGAGGATGAGGACTGATTGTCCACATACCAGGGGATGACTGGGTTTTAATTACTCACTTTCACAACAGGAAATTGTATATTGCCAATTAATATGAGTAGAAAACGTTTCCCTTTCGCCCCCGACTGCATCTGGGTACCACAGTTTGGCAGGCAGTAGTCGCTGTTGCAGGGGAGGGGAGGCTGGGGGGAGGAAGCAGAGATGAAGCACAGACAGATGGTGAGTTTCCTACCCTGTGGTTTTACTTCCTTCCAGGCTGGAAAGCTGGCAGACCAAGGGGGAGTGAAGTGCCATGTCCTTGTGTAGCAGTCTCAGCTGCACAACAGAAGGCTGGACCAGATACTGGTCACCAAGGTTCACATCTGGACAACTCAGGGGACTACCCAAGGGTAGACCTCAATTCCTCCATTCCAAAAACACCCCTGTTCCTACTATTTATCTAATATATTTCTTTTAGCCATAAACCATATATTTCACAGAGGTAGTCAATGGCAAATTGTGCATTACCTTGTGACTTGGAATGCTTATTAAACTTATTCATTGTTTTTGTGTACCGATAAGGAATTTTATTATTTTGTGTGGTTAATTTATATACTGTGTACAAGGTGTGTACAAGCTGTGTTGAGCTGTGTACAAGGTACAAGAAAGGAACAGAAACCATGTCACATTATGATACATGAAGATATAAAGATAAAAACAGTGATTTTGGCACAGATTATTCTCACATAACAAAATTCACTATAAATACATCTTTAATGTTTTTCCTTGATTTTTTCATTAAGGCTTACCATACCCGATTGAATTATGCACACAACTGCAAATTGATATATTTGAGTGCTTAATAATTTGCAAGCATATGCTAGTAATTTTGAAAGAGCAAAAAGACAGAATATAAACAAACACATTAAGACATACTTTTAAATATTGCATTTACTTCAGATTGTAGAACTTTTGTAGAGCTGATTGTAGAGCTGACTCATTGTAATGTTATTCCTTTGTTGCATTATGTACATAATTGTGTATGGATACAATGTCACACACGTATGTAAAATTATATATTCAATTAAATGTAATTAAATTTAATTAGATTAAATTAAATTCCCACAGGTTGGAAATTTGGTTCACATTAATAATCATGCCAGGACTTCCTTTGAACATAACATACAATTCAATATACTAATAAAGAGCTATATAAGGCATTGAAGGGAAAACCAAAACATGTACAAAGTTTTATTATTTGAAGTTTTATATTATTTGAAAATAAGACTTTATCTGTACACAAGTAATACAGCTAATAAATATATGCATAAAATCAACAAAAATATATAGTTCATACATAAATAATGATTCGTATATGTAGGCAAACATCATCAGAAAAAAAAAAACGCTTTTTCTTCCATCGTGTCTGCATGTTAAGTAGCCGAGAGCTCATAATTCAATGTAATGTGTGGCTCAGAGGGCACTGAATGTGTTGCCTGGTTGTGCTCCCTTCACATCAGCAAAACAAGTGCACACGCCAGCTATCTCAACATTTTCCGGGCTAGCTAACTTCTGTTTTGCTTTCTGTACTTATCCACTCGAATCACTCTTGAGAGTTGTGAATTTAGAGCCACATAATAATGCAGTTGTAGGTATTACAGTCACACAACAAGCTTTGGATGCGTTGTTTCAGTACATTCATTCCACTGGTTATTTTCCGTTTTGTGGTTGAAATCCTGTTTTCGGTCTACTGAAGAACTCCCATGATAATTTCCTCCTACCTGCTCAGCAAAGAAGGCACTTAACCTTCTGTTGTTCATCTGGAAGCAGAAATTAATAGACAGCCCAGTCCAAACAGCTCAATCCCCTGCTCAGCAATACTCAGTTTCAATGGAAGCTAAAGAAAGGCAAATTAAAGAAGCATTTTAAATACACTGGAGACTGAATTACCGGTGATTACAATTCACATTAAGATTTTTCTTTCTTTATTCCGTTTTTGTTCAGATATTTTTGACCTTCGTGGCGAGCTCATATCACAGGGCAGCGGAATTACAGACCAAGACACATACATGGTAGTAAAACAGGAAGTTCATTTAAAATAAAATTTTTCATTCTTTTAGAATAATAAAAATTTGATTCCCTGAGCTATCATTTCAAGCTCACCCCACATTCACTTCTCTCAGGTTCCAGGCTGAATTACAGGTTATAGCTTACAAGGCAAAATTTCCAGTGTTGTGCAAAAATAACCTACTTTATTTACATTATTTATTGCCTTAGCAGATGCCCTTATACATCGCTGACATTTTTACGCATTATCCATTTGTGCAGCTGTATATTTACAGAAGCATTTTAGGTTAAGTACCTTGTTCAAGGTTACATGGCCAACCTGGGAATTGAATCTGCAACTTGATTATGAGGCCAAGCCCTTAACCACTCTGCTGTGAGCTTCCTGCTTGTTTCATATTTCATAGTTTCTTATGTCCTCTGATTAAAAACCTTACATCTAACATGGTAACAAAACAAGACATTGGAATGGAAGGTCACCATGCCCTAACCACCAAGGACAAACAGATGTGATAGTAATGGGGGAACTGTAAGAGAGTTGGGTTTTACTGCCTGGTGTAACAATGGCAATGGTGTCTAATTTAATGCCTCTCTTTGTCTGAGAACTTGTTGCACCAGTAGTGATGGAGGGAACATCATTGCCAGTGGAGATGGTGAGACTAGTTCTCCTAAATAAAGAGCATAAAAATCAACATTCAGTATTTTTGAACCTGTCCAGGCTTTGTGAAAAGAGCAGAGGAGGAAAACTCTAGATTGTGCACCCGTGAGGAAAAACAAATATCTTTCATGACAGATAACAAAGATCAGTTGCCCTGATTACACCTACTTAAGGCATGGCTGTAATTAGTTTGCAATCCGCAAGTTATTAGTGACAGAATGCTTTATGCATCTCATTGTGGCTGTGGGTTAATGAAATGACAAAATTACCGCAAACAATGCCTTTTAAAACAGATTCACAATACTTGCTTGAAATGAATGCACCTTTAAAAATCTAAAATGATGGGAAATGACTTTAAACCCCATAAAATTGTTTGAATTTGTAACAGTACCCTATCAATTAGTGCTTCTGATAAATCACATATTGTGGTACTGTTTACCGCATTTCACATCCACAGAGTTTGAGTGTATTTCTTCAATGCTACAAAATTGCATCATGTATGAAGTAATTGTTAAAAATTATTAGTAGTAGTACAGTAACCAGACTGTTGTTTATTACATTTTTTAAGAATATTAATATTCTGTAAAAATAATACATAATATTAATATAAAGCAGATTATCATATTTTACTATTGTTTGCTTTTTAGGAGAACACAGATACGCAGTGGAAGGCAAGGATGGAGGAAGCTTGGATGCAGACAGGATAACATGTGCAGATCAGGGTATACAAAAAAGACCACCAATTCCCTTCCTGCAGACAACAAAGCAACAAGTGTACCACTAGCAAATAACCTCACAAGCACAGGAAATAATAATACAGCATCCCAAAAGTTCATGGGAGTGTCAGCCAAGTCCTTTTGGAACAGTTGATGCTTATGCCCAACAAACAAAATAATATTTCTGTTCAACATAGTTAAACAAAACACACAAGGGTAACATTCAAACTTCACAGACATCAAACAGTAAACCAAATATGGTTAAAGCTATGGCTCGGTCAAACGGTCAAGTCAACATTAAAAAATGTTCCTGGGAGGCTGTTTACAGGAAGCATGAATAATTCTAGAAATTAATAGCAGTGCTATTTTATGAAGTTTTACTTTGTAAAGCAGCACTCGCTTAGCATATTTTTACTCACAATACAACATAATATGCCTCACTTTATTGTAAAAAATACATATTGTGCTTCACTATATTAACTACAGTAATGTACTGCATAAAGTCCAGCTATTTTTAGCAGTGAACACTATTTAATGTTGTGCTTGTATTTCGACCTAATTATGTAATACTAACAGAGGCATTATGCAAAAGCTTTAGTATGCCTGAGCGCACATGTACAGATGATCTATGTGATTTAATAATTCATGACAAAAAAGGGATGAATCAAAAATCTATTTTCAGTTCCAGATCTATCAGCTTTTTGTACACTGAAGCGAGTTTCACCTCAGGGAGAAAGGACATCACCAACCCATCTGAAGATCACAGCCAGCAAAGTAGGAGAGGGAAGCACAGGGCATCTGTTGTCTCTCCAATGGACTGGAGGGCTGTCATACACACACACACACACACACTTGAGGGAACAGAACACCAGACAACATCCACATTTCCCCCCTGTTCTGATTTTGTTCTAATTCCTGACCATTTCTGCCACACTGACTGCACATTAAAATGAATATGCCACATCTCCTGAAATGCCATGTGTCCTGAAAAACAAGGTGCTGTTTTTGTGTAGTTTAGTCGCCCTTCACAAAATATATTTGATATATATAGAATACATTTTAAATAATGTGTTTTTATCTCACTCAATATCTGTAAATTATTGTTGTTTTGGTAAATTTCAGTATATTTTTCTGGTCCCAATATATTTTAATTGTACTGGTAATATATTCATGGGCTGTCTATTTTTTCAGTTTTGATGTCTGCTGTTTGCTGTGTCATGTATTACACACAATGTGTCATAAATGGTTATTAATGTGTCTGGTATGCCATGCTTATCTGAGCTTTATGTAGTTGTGCTTATTGCATAATTTGATCAGTAACAAAATGACTGATGTTAACTATTTTAATGTTACTGTGAAAATTGCAGGCTTTGTGTAGGATACAATGCCATGATGCAGTAAGCATCCTTAAGTAAATTTAAAATTAAAATAATAAATGGCCTTACGCTAATTAATTTGACACTAATTAAGTGTCTCGATGATAACTGGCACTGTGGGGACTAAAAAGAATACTGGAAAACCTTTCCTGTTTGTATTGACTTCCTGCCCAGTTCCTCCTCCTACTCACAGTCTTTAAGAATTTTAGACAGTGTAGATAATGGAATGTAGAATTTCTCAGCTCTGCCTCTTTGGTTCCTCTTGAGGCTATTGTAAAACTCAAGAAGGCAGCATTTTTCATCTATAGATGTTTCTTTCTCATGCCATATATCCTGCCACACAAGCACTTGTCTAAACTACCATTTTTTTCTCAAACATTTTGTACATGCTGTGTGTTTCAGTAATTAATGTAATATGAGATTCACTGTTTTCATACCATTGGGTGTTTTGTTATATGTATTGATTGAGCCCAGCAGATTTCCTTATTATTATAAATTGAGTGTTTAAAGTATCGAAAGCATTAACGTTGGAACAATTTTATTCCAGTCTTTTTGATCACACTTTTTTGATCATATGGAGTTTCACTCTTATAATACTATCTCTTACAAATGGGAGGTGGACCTCTATGTTGAAAAAAAATGGAATGGACAAAATGCATAGAATGGATGGATGCACATTCTTGCTGTTCATTTTCATGGTGTGTGCATGTGTGTGTGTGTGTGTGTGTGTGTGTGTGTGAAGGATAAAGAGTAAGAGTAGGAGAGAGGAAGAGATAAGTGGGACTAAGGGAATTTCTGACTCAAACGCTGATGTATAATTTCCTTTTGGACCATGATAGCTTAAGCAGTTGATTAAAATTTCAATTGTGCGGCAGTGTATTTGGGCCATGCCACTTGCCTATCTTATTTCATTCCCCAATGAACAACAGCTTGCTTGACATGAACCATATCATTATAACATCCTTTTGATAGACTACTAATGTACAATTGTGTTTCTGTGTACAGTCAAACATGGGATAAATTTAGCAGCCAATATCTCTTCCATGGTCGGGTAAACAGGGAAAGAAAGTCCAATTAAATACATCCTGTAAGCTTTGTTCAGATTGAATGAACTTATGACTTGGATATGCATGGCAGAGATGGTAGAGCAGCATTTCTCCCTATTTACAATATGTGAAATGGAGTAAAGAATGTAATTTATGAACTAATTAACACTTTTAATTACAATATTTATTCAAGATGGCACAGCCTTCATTCTGATTTTCATTATGAACTGAAAATTGACTGAAATTACATGGAATACATGTGAATGTGGTAGTGTGTATTTCCATTTAAACAAGTAATGAATAGAATAGTCTAAAATGGGTGAACCTTTACTCAGTAGAAAGGTAAACAATAGTTGAAGTATTTAGCAGAATACCAATGTGCATGAATGCAAAAAACTACTTGCCTTGTGTTTTTGTGGTAAGAGGAATATCTATTTTTCTATTTTCATACATATTTCTGCCTAACATACTGTAGAGAAGTAGTCTAAGATTAAGCTGGGGGCCCAGCTGCAAATGTGAGGTCTCTCTGCCCTTCCTCAAAAAAAAAATCTCTTTCCTTTGTGTTCAACAGAGACTGAAAAACATTCCCATTTCTGCGTTCTCTTTGATTTGCTTCTTCGCAGTGGTCTATCTTGGACATGCTGGGAGCTGTGATATCTGCAGGAGGCCAGGTCCGTCTTCACAGGCCCCAGTAGCCAAGAGGTGTTTCATTATCTCTGGCTAATGGTGCTGGCTGGGAGCGCATTACCCAGACAACCATGGGAAACAATAGGTTGCAATATCACCTCTCCAAATGTAACACTGTAGTGTTGAAGAGAAGGAATGGAGGAGGTGTAGGATCAGCAGATCACTGTATTCAGCCAGCAGTGGCAAGGTTCTCCTCTGCTGATGGATTCCAACTGGTTGGAGGCTGGATTATATTACGTTACAATGCCCTAAACAGTGATCGCAACCAGTACAGTAGTGTCAAAAAGTGTCAGTCTAATTTTAGCCAGTGTTTAGTTCAGACCTGATCACAGCTAATAAAAGGAATGGAATTTGTAGAAAACATTGAGTCTGTTGGAGGTTTTGTTTAATTATAAACCAAACCATACCTAATTAATTAATGCTGACAATACTTCACAATTATGTAAAAGAGTTTATTTATTTGTAAATTATCCTTTTCATCTGGAAAGCCCATTATCATTGTGCCTCACCAAAATTATGTTTAATTGCTGTAAGAATTTTTTTTTTTTAATTTTGGGGTTAATGTTCGTTTCCAGTGCTCCTGCATGTCTCCTCAGTTTTTTTTAAGGGATTCTTGCTTCTCCTCATTAACCTTTGAAATGGGACAGATTTAGATTTTTCTGCGTCATTATTCAATGTCACATCAATCCACTAACTACAGAAAGTCACAGTGAGAGTACTAGCACTGTTACAATGATAATAGCACTATTTTCCTAGTACTATTCACCTTTGAAGCATGTTCTGGCTAAGCTGTCCAGCAGTCCTGGTAAGACTGAAAATGGAATGCATTTTATTTTCACTTTTCTGACAGTCCCACTGGCAGACTGAACACACATCGATATGTTGTGTTCAGACATGGCATCTGAAGTGGTATGTTTACAATCAGAATGTCCAAACCAAAATTGCAAAACATTTTGTATTTTGTTGATGTAATGCACAGATTTGACCATCTGGTATGATCTGGGAATTGTACACGTGCTGTAGAGAGCTCTGTGTTTTCCACACTTCCAACCTGGCTATGTGTAGCTATACATCTCTGTGAAGTCCAGAGCCAGGACTAAATTACAAATCAGTCTGTCTGTGTATGTTTTTTTAATCAGCGGAATTCATTAAATTTGTATTACGAGACAGATAAAAGAAACCTCCGTTAAATGAAAAAGGGGGACAAAGCCGGAGCGACCAGATGGGAAGAGCATTACCTAGGACTGGTACAGAGAAACTCATTAAGCACAATTTTATCTCACAGCAGTTCACAAGTGAGCATACTAATTGCATCTGAGTGAGAAGGATAAGAAACGCCTATACTTTTAGATTAAAGATTAAGACTTCCCTTGTCTAAGATGTAAAAAAATGAATTAAGGGCTCTTGAAACATCATTTTCATGAGGTACGTTTCATATCTCTCACTTTGGTATTTTGGGGTGGAGACTTTAATCAGAAGGTGGCGTAACTGAGTAACAGTGAGCTTTGTGGACCAAGCTCCATATATTCATTCAATGGCCTCTCACCAATCCTCTCATAGCCCCTCACATGATAACATAACACAAACAAAATGCTTGGAAATTTTCTGTGTTGCACAAAAAACATGAACCGAAAATTACAGGCAACATCAATCAAACTAGAAATGTGCAAATGAGGCTATGTCAGTTTTTGTTTCAGTCCTTAATTGTAATTTAGTTGTTATATATATACCTCATGTATATATAGGTTTCTGCTCACAACAGGATATGTGCAGAATTTTCCTTATTGTGTTTCACCGGTTTTCTGTATTCTCCAGAGTAGTGGTTCAAAGCCATTTTGAAGGTCAGGAAGAGACTTGCCTTTAAAATGAAAGGCCTACATGTTCCTGCAATCTAAAATGGTACAATAATCAAAGCATTGCTTCCTGAAATCCCAATTTTGTTATGGTTCAGCGGAGGTTAAAATCTTCTCTGATAGAAAATACATACACACCATTTTCCTCTTCCCCTTTTAGAGTGCAGTAGAAAGTTACATCCCAAAAATATACACTATCACAGATATAATGTGATATTATACATATTTTATATACGTCCTTAGATCAGCTAAGTATCTGCCAGGCAAGCAGGAAACTACAGTATCACAACTTAATGTTATATAATGCAGTGTTATTGCGCAATGTTATGAGCTTCATCTCCCTATATATAAGAGAGATGAAGATCACACCATTACACAATGTAAGGTGTGCTTATACCATTGAACTTTAAAATAAGTGACTGTCCCCGGCAGCCACAGATCAGTTCTTTTGCATCTGTGAACACAAATACCAGTATGTTATAAAACAGAGTGATGGATATCAAATACAGATAGCTAAATAATGGATGACTGTTAGATTAAATTAGGACTGCACAATTATTGCACTGGAATCACACAAAATAGCTTTTTATATAAAATTTTAATATCAGAATATTCAAATCAGGGAATGAAACTAGTCCAAGACCAGAATAGTGTATCTCACAACATACAGTATGCAGGGGGTAGTCTAAACTGTTGTTTAGAAATCTAAATGTTTTCACAAGTACTATAAGTATGCAAAAGCTATTTGAGTCTGAAATTCATTTTGTTGAGACAAATAATGTTCAGTAAGGAATGCTCAGATCCCACATTTTGATGTGCTTAAAATGTCCTCAGTGCCTCAGCCCCAGAAGGATTATAACAGACATAATTGCTTTTTACTGGTTTGCCATTCATCTTGATAAGAAATGTGGAACTTTTCTTCTGGGTCCTTTCTGTGAAGTTTTGTCAAGTGCAGACCCAGCCACCCCAAGCCATTCAAGGTAATATTAAAGAAATGAACAGGCTCGCACTGAGGTAAGTGTGGAAAAGTCCAGAACAGTGTAGTGTTAATGTCCAGCTGGGTCCTTAAGGGGCTGACATATAATATGAACTACCCTATAAATGCAGTTGGAATTATTTTTGCTGTAATAAGCTACTAACTGAGAATCTGCAGGGTGATTCCTGTTTCAATTTCAGTGCTTCTTTAATGCCAAATGGCAGGAACAAACACCTAAATTAACATGATAAAAGGTCAAAAAACGGTTGGTCCAGAACAGCTGTGCCTTTCATTAAAAAGTAAAGGAAATATGTGTGACTTTTAATGTATTCAAAAGGACAAATGACCTTCTGACATAAACTATATTAATATTTAAGCACACTCAACATACCTGACAGTTCAATATGAAATGCGGGAGCCTGCAGCAAATTACAATACAGTGACAATATGATGGGAACAGACGTACTGTAACACTGCATGTACACTCATGCCTGTTTACTGCTCTGCTGTTATTGGAAGCCCGTGAAATGGGAATTCTTATTTATATAGCCATGTTTTTACATTGCATGGCACTCCATTTCTCCATGCAAACTGTATTAATGAAATGACATATGATATCAGTCAAAACTTGTAAACAAAGCCATCCTTTAGATAACCAATTATATCATACACTGTTCAAAGTAGGGGAATCATTAAAGAAAAGAGGTGATATTATTTTTTTGTGAGATGGGAGGTCACTGCAGAGCTTGCCAGGACCTATTGCTCTAGATGGAGGGAACAATTTTAGTACCTGCTTACATGGGGGGTTAAGACACCTTCCTCACACCCTAGGGCTGTGATCCATGATGTAACATATGACCCTCTGATGCCAGGCCAGTCAGATGGTGCAAACAGAGAATGGAAAATGAAATGAGAAATATGCCAACGCTCAGTTGTCGTCTCTTGGGCTGTGTGTGGCAAAGCTATTCTACTTGCCTGAAGCCCTCCTATGCTGTAGTTTGAAATGAATTGTGTACTGAGGTGGTGTGTGATTGTCAAAGTCTTTGGTCTCCTAAATAAAAGATCTGTCCAGGCAATGTTATTTTTCTGTACAGGCACAAGCATAGCTAAAAGCAGGGAAAGGGAACTTTGAAGTTCTTGAAAAGCTGAAGCATCCAACATCTACGTATATAAACCCCATAAGTCAAATTTCTCAAAAAATCACAGGGATTACCTTGTGCAGTGCAAATTTGAGATTAAGTGCCAGAATCAATTTCTCTACTCCACTTCATTTAATACAAATGATGATTTATTTCAGGTGAATGTGACACAATTACAGTATAACTGATTTTAGGTTTAATTAGTTTAATTACAGGGTAAATCCATGGCAGCTACAAAAATACTTCACTGGATGCACTGGCTTTTTGACAGCACAGCATGATGCATATGGATGATATCTTTCACTACATATCCCTGAGCAAAACAGGAGAATTAGTTTGGAATGCATTTACATATTTACCAATTTTCCCAAGGGATGCTTGTGTCCATGCATGCTTAAAGAAGATACAACTCCAGCCCTTTCAGGTAAAAATTGGTAAAGGACCTAGAAAATACTGCTAAGTGTTTGTGCTATCTAAAGTGTCACTGCTCCACCAAAACAATATGTGCATTTTACATAAGTTGCTTGTGTCCATGCATTCTTAAAGAAGATACAACTCCAGCCCTTTCAGGTAAAAATTGGTAAAGGACCTAGAAAATACTGCTAAGTGTTTGTGCTATCTAAAGTGTCACTGCTCCACCAAAACAATATGTGCATCTTACATAAGTTGTTGTGTCTATGTGAGACTACCTACAAGGTCATTGTGGCTTTCATTCACTCACAGTCATATTGGGTTCATCATGGAGAGGGAAAGCCCCAAACTAGCTCCCTCCTTCAGATGATGTTGAGGGAAACCCGTAGGGTAAAAAAGAATTGGGGGAGGGTGCTAATATCATCTTTCACTCACCTGACAGCCTGCAACACGAAGGCCTTTAATATTCTGCCCGTCATCGAAGCTCATTGTCCTCTAATCCAAAAGCTCCTTACCGAAAATTAAAAAGCTGGGATTAGTCAGTGTCACATTATTCTATACAAGCCACAGTAATTATCCAGTTCATGGAATGAGATGACAGGATTAAGTGGGGCCTTAATAATGTTTTAAGGAGTTTTCCATTGCAGTGACAGCTTTGACTAACAGTATAATGTGAATATTTTGATGCATAAGAATCACATACAACTGGATTACACTAGAGTCTAGGGTTGGTTAACAAAATTGTGCAGTAATACCCACTCACAAAGCCATGGTACTGACATGATGCACATAATGCTAAACACTGTGCTCTCTCTCTCTCTCTCTCTCTCTCTCATATATATATATATTATTGACAAAGCTATGGCTCTTTTTGACCAGCACAATTAATGCCAGGTCATTTTATAAGCATTTCCTTATTTCCATATTAACTGGATATTTTGATTCACAGTACTGTGGTTTCAGTTGTACTTTTCAACATGAAAATGGGACTTGCTATTCAAGCAGTATACATGTAACTTTCAAGTGCTGTGCAAGTGCGAAATGCAGCATCAGGATGTTCACCTGAACACCTGCCACCACACTTTAAGTCTGTTTTTAAATAGTGCTACCACGATCAATTCCCCATGGGCCAATTAAAATATTTCTCCTCCTGCAGTAATGTTTTCAGAAGCACTACATGTGACAGATGGCGATGGAGTCTTTAACAATTGTGGCTTTTGTTGGCTCAGAAACTGAAAGTGAACATCAACATACAAGTAAAATATAAATGCACAGACAATAATTGTATAAGGAAGTCCAGGCAAAATGTTAAATGAAGGAGGAGCAGATTCAGATATGCTGGTGACTTCATCTCTGGCCAAAAAAGAACTTACACAGATAAAGACACATTGATGGCTAGGAGGGATTTTATTGACACAACCTAAAAGAGCAATTAGAATTATTTTCTGGAAAAACTTAAACCTCACCAGTACCTGGATTGCACTGCACAACTTTTGCTAATCTTGGACTGTGGAATCCCACATGTTTAGCCACATCTCAGTTGCACTTTGATCCTACCAAAGACCCTACCTAAATTATATTAAGGGTTCCCAATACTTATATTAGCAAGAAAAAGCCTGAAATGGGGGGAAGTACCTCAGTTATATTAAAAATCTCCGATACTACTATTAACAATGCTCAGTCACTTTCTTACTGGCCTGTTTTTCTTGCAGAATAGAATGAAACAGATATGAAGGATGACACAGCCACCATCATGTTACACTTCCGTTTCTTCTCTTCTGTTTTAGTTACACGTAATTATCTTTCTTTGCGCTGTTGTGTTTACTGACATTGAGTGCTATTGTATGCTGCTTTGTCTTCATTTTGGTCTTTCACAAAATTTTCTCTAATTTGTTAATCACTCTAGATAGGAGCCTTTGCAAAATGAATCAATGTAATTTTTTATTCATTTTCATTTTGTTTCTGTTTGTGTCTGTTTTGTTGCATTTAAGCAATGAGCAAGAACGTAAGGGGAAAGAAAATATATCTCAAATCACATAAATGGGTGCAGCTGCCATATGTGGAAGTCTTATAAGTACTTGCATACCAAATACCTATAAGACTTCCACATATGGGCAATCTACATTATTATTTAACTATTATTTAAAAGCCATATAATGTAACCATTGTATTTAAAAACAAATGTAATGAATTCCAAACATTGACTTTAAAAAACAAACAGTATCTCAGCAGCAGCTGCCAACAGAAATTAATACAATTTCAAAATATGAACATAAACTAGGATGTATGAAGATATTTCAGTCATCTTTTTACTTGAAATGAGTGAAAGTATTTCGCATGTGTAAGCAATATCCAATGGCCTCATGCAGTTTTGCTTGTGGGGGCACGTGTGCTCTAGTTTTATATACCTAAATACATGAAGTAGGCTCAAGATCCAGCAAAATATATCTTTACTATTATTGCTTGAGCCAGAATTCTTGAGAGAGACAAAAACATATGTTCGTTCTAAGAATAATAAAGGCACAATATCAGCATCTGGAGGAAAGGAAGGGGCAGACAATGTTCAACAAAAGTGCTTGAAGCACCAAACAGTAATTTCGTACATTTACAACAGCATGCTGTTCCCCTATCCCCCAAACTCGTTAGATCTTCCCAGATAAAATAGAGAGGCTTTCACAGGTTTGGAGAGTGGAGGAATAAATACCTATGAATACGGTAAGCAGTGGCAAATTAAAATGGGATGTCTGAACACAATTTCATAATACAATAAGCCAGCCATGGTCACTTTGTTCAGTAACTCATATAGCCAAGTAGTTATAACACTACATTGAAATAATTAAGTTGACAATAATGTAGACACTAGCTAGCTAGCCAGCCAGCAAGCCACACTTCCATAGCTTTTATTCATCCAGCCTAGTGAAGCAACTGAATGAACAATGGTGTTGGTAATTGCTGATGGATTGGGGTAGGGAAGGTTTGTCATGCTAGCCCCCTTCCTAATAAATTATGAGTAAATGCTTCCTCTTAGAATTTGAAAATGCATGTGAAGATATTGTTTGCCATTATTTTCATGCATGACATGCGTGAGGTAGAAAGTTAAAGTTTGACTTAAAGTTAAAACAGCCAAGATGAAACAAATCTGAATGAAATCTTTACGTTTTGAAGATAAACATAATTTATTATGCATTTGGATAGCAGTTGTTATATGATCACATTGTTGATAATTAGGTGTGTGCGAACTCGTCATAAAATGCAAATACTGGTAAAACTTTGGCCAATTTTATGACTACAACTAACATATGACTGTTTTGTGAGATATCTATGGTCTGAAAAAGGTATGAGGCATTTGGTCTTAGGCATTTTAAAGATAATGGGAACCTCCTTAATCGAACGTGTCAATTGTAATTCCATTTTAATTGGATAGACACACACACACACTTTCTCTCAATTCAGGGACACACTGTGCTGCTGATTAGATCATAGTCACTCAGCCATGTGGTTACACAAACAAAAAGCCCTTGCGATTTGCTCATTTTATTTGCCCAATGTTACCGTATTGACTCTCTTTCATTAGAGGAGTAGTTTGGGAATCTTTGCACTGGTAGCTCTGAAGTTGGAATGTGGCATCTTCAACTCCATCAAGCCAACAGAAGGAACAAACAAGCTAATATTTTCTAGGTAGTTATAAAGTGTGTCTACCTTGCTGTCTCTCAAAGGGAGGTGCGGCAGGGCAATAATTTATGTTTGTGTCAGCAGGCCCTTTGAGGAGGTGTCATTTCCTTCAGCTAGCTAACTTGATTGTATTTCTAGCTCGCTAGCTAATTCATATTGAGCTTGGTTCAGGTGTTAATATTTAGATAATGTGTGCATATTTTTAAGCTTATTTATAGTCAAGTAATGTCTTCTAGGAAAAGCACTGCCTACACAAATATAATTATTATGTGTTTTTTCCAGTCATTTAGGCTAATAAATACCACTTTGTATAACTTGTTATAGCTTAAACTGTGTTGTGTTTAACAGTGTGCTTAACAGCACTGCAGCTCATCGTGTATTTATAAATAAATAAAGTATTTGTTTTGCCTTGGTTACTTTCCAGGGTGTATTGACTTTTACTTTTTTACATTTACTCAGGCATTTCACTTAGGATGCTGAATAATCTACATGGCCTTGTGTTTGTACATTTCATGCTGTTTTGTTAAATGCACAAAAGTCACTCTGGATAAGAGTGTATGCTGAATGACAAAATGTTAATGTTAATGGAATAACTAAGAAATAATCTAATTATTCAGCATCCTCTTGTTAATGCTGTAGGCAATTGCCACCTTGTGACCTTGATTTGTATTGAAAAGAAGAGATTTGAACATGAGAGAAATCTACATGCCTCCACAACTGCGTATAGCAGACATTGATGACACAACTCATGGATACAGTTATTAGGTCACCAGAGCCCTACTGAATATTTTAACTTGCAGACATCACGTTTTTAGGATTTTTTATTGTATGTCCTGTGCTGTTATTTCATGTTTTATTCAATAACAATAAGGGCTTTAAAACAACAGAAAGCACTTGTCTATATATGTATCCAGGGTATGTGTGTGGATGTTACTATGTGGTTCCACAGAGGGTGGGGGTGGGTAGGCACACAAGATATTATAGAGGTCCCCAAAAAAGATAGAGCCAGTCCTGAGTGCATCCACCTATCGAGTTACAAAGAAGCATTTGGACTGTACCCCTGTCAGCACAGACAGACCAAATAAGTCACACAGCCAGGTTCCTCTATTTATCTTAATGTATCATTCAGCTCTTGCAACAGGAAGTGTACGTCACCTTTCCCAAACAGTAGTCAATTACAAAGTAGTTGAGACCTGCCTTCAGTGTTAATGTATTTCACTGCCTTTATCAACAGAGATGAAGCTCCACTTCAGAAAGATGACATGATTACAGTAAGAAAAATGCAACACAGTTCAGCACAGCAACAATCCATCAGAGAAAATGTCATATTTCATCCTCCAATGACTTTTGTTTATGCCAAAGTATTCCATTAACATATGAAGTAAATGAAGATCTGTTGCACTGTAGATGAGTGGGTTGCTATGTTGTTACCGACTGAGTGATAACAGCAGACCTCAATGGGTTGCCACTTTGTCAGAAAAACTGATATTAGCTGGCATATCCCTGTGGATTGTTTTTCTCAGCTGATGAGAGAAAGCAAGCCATTAACAGCAGATGGCAGGAAGAGAAATGTCACTTGCAGGTAAGGGTCAATGAATGGCAGCCAAACTGAGTTCATGTACACATATGTTTATACTGGCTGAGAATTATTAATTCCTGGACAGGAAAGACCAGGGCTTATGTACATGTATGAACTGTTTGATGAAGATACAGTGAGGGATCCAGGCTCCTTTAAGTTCCTTATGGTGAAAGTAAAGGGACAGGAGGGTTACACAAAGGGTAAAGTCTTTCTCATTGCAATATCTTGCAAAGTGCCTGGAGAGGGCAGCACCGAGGGCAGAGCCATCTTTCTTGATACTTTTCCCTTGTGAAGGAATGCTCTCCATTACAAAGTCAACAAAGCTTTGCTTTGCAACCATTCAAAGGTACTCTATGAGTAGTAACTTTCAGGTTTGGTGTAATAAAATGGATGCATTCAGCCTGAATCACAGCTGTATTATGGAGCAAATAAACGGATGTTTCCCAGTATGATGGGCCATTGCCTCAGTCTGCACCAAGTGGAATGTCTTCAAATAGCGCTGTTGAATTCAAATGGGGCTGTGCAATGGTGTTCCTTTAGCAATGCATCTTCACCCAAGCATGTTGAAAGTGGCTGAGTAGTCCTTATGCATATGTACTTACACTCTAACTGCATAATTAACTGTTTAAAAAGTCTATAGTCATGTCATTAACACAAGTTTATATTCTTATATATTGCATATATCAGAGCGTAGCAGTTCATCTATTAATCACGTTGATGATTAAGGTTCAATCAGGCTGAACAAACCAGTTTAATATTTCAACACAGTTGCTTAATGTTAATGCATTTGCATCAAACAATATATAGTTTCCATCCACCTTAACTGTGAATCAACAAAATACTTTTAGGCTCAGTATAATCATTTTTGTCAAACTGCTATTGTCACTCGATTCAATGTAACTATGCAAGTCCTGTCTATAACCCAGACCATCTGTCAGTAATACACGCTGAAAAACAGGCGGGACATTAGAGTACTGTATATCCAGCACTGAAATACTGTATATGATGCATTGTTGTACTATCCATGTCTAATCTAGCTATCCAGTTAGCTGTCATACCAAATATGAATATTCAAATATTTAAGAATATAGCTACCTACATTTGTATTACATCTCAACACAAACAATTTAAGCATTCAAAACCACCACGTCATATATGCTAGGTACTCTCTTTGAAACCGTAGAAAAACTTGCAAGATAGGTCTGCTCTTAACACATAACAGACTGTAGGAAAAGGATTATTCCAAAGAAAATCTCTCCGATGTATCCTAAATTCTTGTGCTGAACTTGGTCAAGTGTTTTTCCATCTCATTATCTGAGTAGAACATGGTCTGGAATATACAGTATGTTATATCCAAATCCGAACAGCTTAAAAGTATGTGCAAGAGTGCAAGACATCTCTTATAACTTAAGTAATAGACTGCTGCAGAAAATGCACACTTCACTTCACTTTTAATTTCTTAATGCTGTCTTGTAGCTTGACATTGCCATAGCATAGATTATAACATACAGTATTGATCTGCATTTATCTGCATGAAATGTGTTTATTTACAGGAATAACTAATTTAATAAATTCAATCATTTTATCCTTTATTTAGTGTTGTTAGGTCTTATTGTAGCATTTTTTGTAATTGCTCACACATGCTTCCATTATTTTTTTTTCTGTTTTCATGTTTGATTTTACCAAGATACTATTTAATTGAAATGCAATTGACTTTTTGCCATTTAAGATTTATTATCATTGTCATATAATTATAATAATTATGTATAATTACACAAATAATTACTGTCATTTACTGTCATTGTTTTTAAAAGTAAGCCTCCATCCCTTGCCTTCTATTAAGCTTTTATTTTTTTCCTCTTATGGCACTCTGAGGCAGTGTGTATAGTATCGCACCTTGTATAAGAATCTGTATACTGCAGCCACATTTTACTCAAGCATGCCTTCGGGCTAGTCAATGTAAAGAGTGACCGGCTGAACTTTATGTTGTCTGTGCCATTCTGCTCCCTGCCACTCTGTGCAGGACAATAAATCTCTGAGGCACACGCATAATTCATCTACCCTCTCAATCTCTGCTGGAATGGTCACATAAATCCCCTCTTCCTCTCTTTGTATAACAGGAATAACTCAGGGCGCTTTACAGTTATGGCTATAAAATATCCACTAGAAAATGTATTAGGTCACACCACTATGAAAAAATGGGATTGCTTGCGGCTGTAAAACTTACCCAGTCCGGCAAATTGTCATACAGACTTCAGTGGATTGACTACTTATTGATTGGCACTTAAGGAGAGAAGAAGTGGCATAATAGATCTCCTAGAAAGTGAAGGTTCAAGTAACAAAGCAGAGGAAGCACCTATGGGACAGAAAGGGTGTTGCATGAAATTTCCTTTCAATACATGGTATATCCTTTGAGATATTTCTTTGGGATTATTTCTGATAAAGGTTTTTTTTTTGTGAACATTTAAGAAATAAACTGGCATAAAAACCCTGCAGTCAGTGTGACCAGTAAAAGGGCATGTGGTAAATGATCTGATCTTTCAGGAGATTCTTCTAAAGAAGAAAGGTGGCGAACCAGACATAACGTGTCTGAATCCTCTGGTTCATTCTTGCAGCTTCCTCTAATGTAATTTTGTTCCATTTGTTCCTCTCTTACAATGTTTGTAAGCATTCCCTTGGTTTTATGCACACAGTAGTAATGTTGTGCTTTGATTACTTGTTCAAAGTATGAATTTTCTCACCATATGAATTTTCTCACCATTGCAACTACATTGTGGATTCATGTTATAGTAAGACATCAGGGAAAACTAATTACTTACCACAAGTTTGATTTTAATTGATTATCAGATATTAGCGCACATATTTAAGTAATGCAATTGTTACCCCCATAGACTACCCCTGCACTGAACTCTATATTCTCAATCTTTCAATGATACACTCCCCCTTCCCCCTCCCCCCACCCACCCTCCACATACACACACACACACACACACACACACACATACACACACGCACCATTGAGATTTCCTTAGGGTTATGTTGAAACAGCTTCAATCTTACAAGTGTATATGTAGCTATCAAAATAATGTCAATGTACATTGGCTTGTTTGTTTAATCTGCATTGCACAGGTTATACGATAGAATGTCACATTTGTATTTTAATATGATGACCAGCATGTGATTTCATTATTCTAACCACATCCAAAGTTCTCTCGACTGAAAAATTGAAAGATCTAAAGAGCCACATTTTGCCAGCTGAGCTGAAAAGGCAAGTCCTCCTCACTTCTGTCGCGTCTGTGAACTTTGGGAAAGTGTGACCCACAGACTAACTAATTTAAAGTAATTCAGGTGCAAAAAAGAAACAGGAACTCTGAAAGACTTTAATCTTCAGCCCTCTGACGTTGCTTTGAGATTCCTGGGCTGTTATCTCTTGGCTCTATCATCCCATTGCTGTATCCAAAGAGGCATTGCGCATTGAGCTATTCATTATCAAAATTGATTTAGTAACATCCCGGTGGAATGGTACTCGTTGCCGGGCTCCATGGCCAGGCATTTTTTGTATAGATCCATGCCTGAGATGGCAAATACATAAATATTGAACAGAATCTTAATGCTTTCATTATACTTAGATTCCTAAACAGGCATTAAAAAACAGGCCTGTCCCTTTGACTTTCTGATCTGATGCCTCACAATCTCATCAATGGAGGGCTTATGAATTCATGAGGAAAAAAGGGAAGGGGGAGGGAATCACATCGAGATGTGCATGCAAAAAATGCCTAATTAAAATTCCCCTCCAAAGGACCAGCATTGTAACCACAAAGCAATAGAGGGACCTTTGTGAATGGATCATGATAGGCTACCTCTATTGTGAACCGATGTTTAAGTTGAGAGTTTGTCAGTTAAGGAACTTGGGAAATTGTATAACTTTTAACTAAAATGCCATTGGACATCATTGTGTGGCCCTGCATAGTGAGACCCTACCTGTTAACTGGACCCTGGCATGCCCACCCAATGGCTAACCCAGGGAAGACAAACAGTAACTGCTTGTTGGACACATGACTGAGTTAAAAATCTTGTGGATGGCAGTTTTCTGCTGTTATTTTTGTAGTCCCATCATCAGTTATTTAGTGTAATATTTTAAAGAAAGCAATGATATTAAGGATTCACCTCAGCTTTTGAGATGTTGATTAAGATATACATGAAGTTTCTCAAGTCAATACCTTTACAAAGGGGGTCCCAGACTGATTGTAAGCAATGTTAAATGAGGAATTCCCAGATAATGCAGTTTACCCACATGTGTCACGATCCCCAGACAGGGCCCAACTTCTCTGTTCCAGCACAGACACCATAAATAAAAGCACCTGCCACTGCAAGATGCAACAAAAAACAACTAAAATAAAAAAAACATTGTTCCTCACATCAACATCTGCTGTGGATCAAAGAGTGCAGTTCTGGATCCTTCCATGACCCAAATCGGTGAGGCAAACAGCATCGGTGGGTGTGCTGATTTATAAGGAATTACAATAACAAAGACAAGCAGAGCAGCAGAGTATAAATATCCCCAAATGAGGTGTCTATGCAAACACAAAAAAGAACTCTGCTGGAAAAAATGGGGGTTGACAAGGTAGATATAAAGTGCATTTGTCGTGTATCTAAGTAAAACTGGTATGATAAAAGAAAAAACTGTCCATTTCAAAAGAGCAAGTAAGTAATATATACAGTATGTCCAATAGATGTTTATGTCAGTACCCACAGAAATAAATCATTATTGTTGCTATATTGATATTTTCAATGTTGTAAGGTACTGGAACTCATGGCCAAGGCAGAAGAGGCAGTAATGTAGTTCCCAGTAAAGGTGGACTTTATTTACACAAGCAGGAAGGGGGAGCGATGGATTGTATTTACAGTTAGGAGAAACTTAATAACATTTATAAAAAAAATTCTTAGGCAGAGACTAAGGCTTAAACAAACACAAAACAAAACTTGCTGAATAACAAAAAAAATATATATATACACAGCACTTATTCCACACAGTGAGGATGTCTATGTAACAGCACACCCCACAATATTCAGATGTCTCATACAGACATTCCTTTTGGGTATCTCCGACAGGACAAAACCACAGAGTCAAACAAAAGGGTTTTCCCCTCCAGCAACATGCTGACCATGTTCAAAAAGGAAAGAAAATATCAAGGCCACCTGTTCTACAATTAACAATTACTACATTTTACTCCCACCTTCTGCTAAAATGATGTGTGCTCCAATCTGCCATCGATAGTCACACATCTGTATGAGCACACGCCCCTTGCAGTCAATGTCACAATTACAGGACACGAGGTGAAAAGGTGTAAGTGTAATTGATGATATATGGAGTTTCCTACTTTGTTTAAACATTTTTGTTAAATGTAAGTTACTGATAAAAAAGATTAGTGCCAGGATAATTTCATTGAATGCTCTCTTTGATGTGAATGAATCTGCACTTCATTTGCATACACAGCAATAAGAGATAAATGGAAACAAAATAAAGGGTTACAAATGAAAATGAAGAACTTTCTTTCTATGTTTGCTATGATACTGTAAGATGATCTTGAAAATGAATTAAAATTAATTAATAAGAAGTTTTTAGAAAAACAGATAAGAATACAAAAGATTTTCCGTGGTTGAAGCAGGCTATTTCTATTAGAGGAGCCTTACCAACACGGGACAGTTTGTCGAATTCTATTACAGGACATAAGAGGGCAAAACAAAGGTTAACTAATTAAACGCTGTACCTGACACATAATATTAGTGGGCTACATCTTGAAAGCGCTGAACACTGGAGGTGCAATAAGCTGCTTCTTTTTTCAGTCAGTGCCCTTTGTTTAAATGGGATGTTACAACAAAATTAAAACTTGTTCATTTGCTCATACCAGATGTTGTTCAAGTGAAGCAAAACCTCAGGAATCCCAATGAAGTCCCAGCACTTCCATTGCTTAATTCCTGCCTTGAGTCTTTCTGTTGTCTCCATTCATTGTGAAAACAATCCCTTATTGTTCTTTTATATTTTGCGGCAGTAAAGGAAAACACAATTCTGTGACAAGACGGTGAATGGTGGTGCTGTAATCTCAAATGAACTGTAGTTCAGAGAAACACATGAGAATAAGAAAATCAATGTGGCTTGATTGCTTGCTGCTGCTCAGAGCATGTCCTTCAAAGGGGCGTCAGTCTGGTAATCTTGAGGGGTGTAAGGCCTTCAAGGGGTCAGAATGTTGGGGCACAGCTCCCTTCTGAGGATTCCAACACTTAAAAGCCTTCAGTTGCCAAAGTGACCTTTGGAGAGTTATCATGTATCTTGCCTACTAATAGTGAATCAGCTTCCGTGAAGAGTGAATAGTAAGTCAGCTTTAGTACAGACTTCAGTTTTAATTATTTTTTGAAGCTTACGAGGTGTCATTAATGTAAAAGCAAAATGCTAAGTGATCCCTTTATAGTATTCAGTAAGAGTATGAAAAATGGTATTTTCAGTCATACCAAAGTTAAATGATGGATGTTACAACAGCCCAGGGACAAGAGAAACAATGTAAAGGGGGAGTAGTGAGGCTGGAGAGAGGTTGTCTGAGGGGAGCTGATACGCCATCATTCTGCATGACATTGGGGGGAATGGGAGCCCCTCTGCTGTGAAATGGCTCTCCTTCACATGCAACATCAACAGACCTTCAGGAAGCTCCTGAGGTTACACAAAAAGAGACAGTGCACATCCAGTATGGTCATGGAAGCATTGCTGGTTAAGGCCCTTGGGCAGCATGCAAAGCAGTCACGGGCAAATAAATCTCTTGAATATACTTGTATGACAGATACTGAAATAGTCTCCTCAGATTAGTGGCAACGTGATGTATATTCAACTAATGTGCCTGTACACACAATTACACATATAAGACACACTCAGATACGGACAGGGAGTTTCTTGCTGCACTAAATGAGTGACAAAAGAATGAACTAGACTTGCAAGCATTATGATTGTTGCTACCAAGATTGAGTTAGACTGCATTTGTCTAAATTATTTCACCAGGCAGTTTAACAATATCCTATACTGGTACTTCACCCTTCAATGAGATCTGGCCCAGGAGAGGCAAGGTCAATCACAGAGTGTTGAGGGTGATAGGTTTGTAGCATAAGAGGACATCGTAAGTTATGTAAGACCAAGGCCATCCCCTGTTTTAAAGGTGAAAAAAATGAACAGAGGCTGGGCCCTTTGGGGGTCATAACTCATAGTAATGAGTTGTAAGGGGAAAGTGCTGTATTTCACAGGAGCCAGTGGATTTGTTGGTCCTGTTGAGTTTGCTGGCCTGAGATGGCAATTCTCATAAGAGGGGAAGGTGGAGAGAAAAAATTAAATCTTCACGTTTATGGAAAAATCAATGTGGGATTCGCAAGAGAATCTTCCGGGGAGCTGGGGGAAGGCTGTGTATTCCTGGAGCAAAAACCTCTGGGACGATTTATTGACTCATAATTTTTAAAAATGTAAGCTGCGGCTTTCGGAATCCAAGGCCCCCTAATCCTGTGTGCGGGCACTCGTTGGCTTTCCCATGAATCGAGAGCAGAGGCCAGCTCCATCCAAGGCCTTGCAACTGACGCAGACAATTTTGCTGACTTGCAAGATAACTTCACACAACAGCACAGGGGTGAAGTGCGGACCTAAAAACAATACCTATAAACTTCATTTGGATGAATGCCTCTGAGGTACTGAAGTTTGCACCTGCCCAAAAGGACAGCTATTACTCATCAAAGAAAAGCTACTGGAAAATAGGCAAGCTCACAGGATCCATAAATAACAACATCCCTTGTGATTGCTATGGACACAGAAAAAAGTACATAAAACTCACAGCCTTTTCCCCTATAAAAGCAAAATACATCCATGTATTTTAAAAACCTACAGAGAAATACATTTTCAAATACAGTGCTGTGCAAAAGTATATAGACTGTTGACCAATTCTCACATTTACTGAATTACAAATGATGCATTGAAATTTCGTGCTATGTGATATTTTAGTTAAAAACACATGCAAAATGAAAATGCAAATTAATCACCACAGTGTTCAATTTTATTGTGCGTGTATAAGATTATTACTGAGCTTTACCATGTCCAGAAGTTCAATTTAATGACGAGTCACTGTGGCTGCAGAAAGAAAAGACCACAGTCTATAAAACAGTATGTAATGGAAAACTGTAAAGCGTGTAAAAAATCGATGCGCCTAATGCAGGGTTTCAGGTGGACATAAATGGACATTACTACCGCAAATAACACAAATGACATCACTCTTTAAAAGCACTGTACCAGAACCAAAATCTATCTGAACAGAGTGGATGAACTGGAGGGGATACCCGTTTAGAAGTAAAACCAAAGAAACAGACAATACCTTTTAAAGAACTCATGCCATAACCTGCAAATGGCAGAAACAGGCATTACCATACCAGTTATAAATCTGCCAGGGACGGCATCCCAGGTCAGGAAGGGGTGGAATTTATGAGGTCATTTGCAAAGCTGTGAGTTGATGGACAAAATTTCACCCCGTTTTTGAAGGCAGCGTAAATGGTGAGATACAACATGGATGAGAAATAAAGCGAGGGGATATGTGCATCCTTTGAGAGTCTATAAAGGCACAAGGTAAACAGGCTTTGCTTGTCATGTCCCCCTGACTTGAAGTGTGCCAAGAGACAGATGGTCTCTCACTCAGTGGCTGTCCAGCTTAACCAAAGGAAGACTCGACTCAGCAAACAATGAAAGAGCACCTGGGAGCAATAAAGGTGCCTCGTTAGCTGGATAACAAAGTTTGCGTCCTGTCACTACGCCTCCTTTCAATGAAGTTAATAACTTCACACAGCATGAGCATTGGAGGTTGTTTGTATTTTTTTAACCCACTGTCAAGACAAGAAAGAAAAGCATTTTTTTCCCTTCCTATCAACATACCCTACCCATCATGGCATCTAAAGTAACTATGCAATCACGTTGTGAAACAAAATAAAATCCAAAAGAAATATTTTGGAAGACCCAATTAACATTTCATGAACATTGAAATACAACACCATTAAATAACACAGAGTTTTCCTAAAAAAAGTTCTCTTAAAAATGTAACACTAAAAATGTAACCCTAAATCTGCAGACTGGTCAAATGTGTTAATGCTATGTGAGGAAAGGAGGCACCATTAGCCAAAGTGATGCAAGATTTCTCACCTTAGCTCTGGGGTTTCTAACTGAGCATGACCTTGCCACACCACCTTCCTATGGACTTGCCACAGCCAATGACTATTTCTCACTATGACCACTAGTTGTCTCACTTACCTTTGAAAATGGCAGCAATAATGGCAGCAATAATGTTTTTAAACCAAAAAGAAGATTTGACATTCATTGTCACATGTATCACAAAACAAAAATAAGTGAAAATAAGTGACAATAAGTGATTATCAGAACAGTCATATCTTCATCAGGGGCCACTGAATTGCTAATCTGAAGTCAGCAAGAAAATTTACCAATCCTCCGATCACTATTGCTGTAGAGCAATGTGGGTATTGTGTCTTTTAGTGTGTAGCCTTTGGCTGCAGGTGCATACAAGTATTCAAGTATAAATTCAAGTATTGGAGAAATTTATGCACCTTGCTTCCTTTACAATTGCAGAATATTGTAGGAATTTTGTTCTCAAATAATTGCAACAGTGTTTTGTTGTTACTGTTGTTTTTGTTCTTTTTTTTTTTTTTTGGATAAAATTTTTCCGGCTTTTGAAAATGTACTTCTTTGATAAGAGAGAATGGCTACCCTACATTCGACCCAATACTGTATTTAAGTGGTAAAAGTAATTTAATGTTTAATTCATTGAATTAAATTTTACCACAGTAATTCAAGGTGAAGAACTGAGGTAAAAGATAAGTGGGGTAGCAGAGCAGTCTTAGGGACTGAGTCATGGACCGAAAATCAGTGGATTGTGGGACACTACTTTTGTACCCTTGAACAAGATACTGGACTTGAAGATACTGGACTTGAGTTTTCTCAGAAAAAATATCCAGCAGTATACAGGAACAATATGTAGAAAGTGTCACTATGTAAGCTGTCTAGAAAAGGGCATCTACTAAAAAATAAATACAACTTTTAAAATACTTTTGTATTATTACATACATGTCTTGACTCATTTCAGATGGTATATGATCCTCTCTCTTTAACTCAAGAGCACAATGAAAACAAATGCTAACTACTTCTCCACAGGGAAATAACTTCATTAAAAATAAATGGAAAACTTGTAAAGAAAGGATGACCTAATTCTTTCAATAATTCAGGATATTTTCAATGCCACCACTTATCACTGGACAGCCTGCCTTAATTCAGCTCTGGAGGGAGAGGGAAAAAAGTTAATTGAAATACTGTTTTTGTGTCATTCAGTTGAATGAGATGGTTTAAATAGCTGTCATTTTTGAGAAGGGAAGAAAGGCCAATGCCTATGTTAACAGCGCCTTAATTACTGGACAAAGATAGCCCAGTCCCATTACCTCTCCAATGCAGTACTCAAAAGATAATAATTAAAAAGACATGCAAGGACTTAACATAATTTAATGAAATTTATCTTTCAGGAATGTAAAGCTTGGGAGTGGGGGGGAGACACGTAGACTTTAATTAATTTAATGCAGAAAATGAACATATTGTATATGAATCTGATGGAGCGAGATGCGCAGATGCCCATAACTTGAGCATTTTAGAAACTTTCCAGCAGGTTCTTCACAATAGTTTTAGCTTCAAAAACTCTGCTTCAGTTAAGACTAGCATTTCTATTCTGATGACCAGAACACAGTCCTTCAGCTTCACACAGCATTGAATAGAGAATACATTTCTGTGTGAAATGGCGTTGTTTGTTAAATGCTGTTGTGTTCATTTCAGTATACAAAAATGACACAAGGTGGTGGTTCATAAAACGTTTCAAAGTTAAGGCCAAACCACAAAGAATACAGTTTTCATTCAATTCCAAGTCAACACAATCAATGACATCTCAACTGAGATGAATATAACAGATTTGATGGTGAAATGATTTACCGTTTGTCACAATCCTGTGCTTACTGTATGGTTTTGGATACTTATTTTTCTTGATATTCTTTACGCTGTTAAAAAATTAATTGGAGAGGAAAAATAATTGCAAAGCCTTCCTCATTGCAGATTAATGTTAGAGTACAGACACAGAATGTTGGAGAATGTTGGCATTTTTCTACAGCACAGATATACAAAAAGAGAATATAATCTATTTCCTTAATCACATGACAAAACAACTTTATCCACATCTCAAGGCTTGACAGAAAGAAGGAACTTTCATAGGTTCTGTAATTTCTGTATGTTTCACACTGCATGTGAATTCCATAAAATTAGTTGCAGGCTGGACATTTCTTTTTGTAGTACATGAAAATAAAAAAAAATCTTGCCAATTAAACGTTGTTGCTTGCCCCCTCTTCAAGTAACTGTATGCTATAAAACAATAGAAAAGACATACATATTTTCTACTGCCATCTAGCCAAACAATATTACAAAAGCAATTCCAGAGCTCAATATACTACAGGATTGCTTCTCATCCTGTCCCTCCCAAAGGAGCCTCAAAATCATCAATATAGATTTATCCTGCAGCACCTAATATATCCAAACGCCAATACATACTGACGCCTAAAAATGCATCAAACAATCTTACACAATTTCATGCACTGTAATAAAACTCCTTGGCTATTGATAAGCAGATGCCTGAAACAGCCAATGCTTGACACTTCAAGGAAATTGCCCATGGCTGCTCCTGAATTTTGATGTTGTCTATTACCTCAGGTGGAGCATCAGTTTAATAGGGAAAACGACGCTGACATTGTACAACCAGTGCCTTCTTCAGTATAGCTTGAGTTTTTTTAAGCAAAGATGTATCAGATCACAGGCTTTTTGTGAAAAGGTTTCAAATCATGTTAATAAGGTAGACAGCTTTAATGGGCACCATTAAACTGCTTGTGGGCAGTAAAACGGATCAATGGGAAAATATGAGTGCAACCCCTATTAGCGCTGCACTGACTTGTGGTGGAGGTGGAGAGATACATACAGTAACTGCGCTTCATGTCTAAAAAGCAAGCAGTCATTCCTTTTGCCCCTCCTTCCTCAGTTGGGAGCATTAGTCTAACTGCTGTGGCATTTTGAGAAACAACTATATTTTATTTTAAACAGAAGTAGTTTATACATATGACTCAGTTGATGACTCGGTAAAGTCTCTGGAGTGGTCTGATTTGTGGCAGATGGGGGAAGGTGAGGTGCTCCACACCATCTGTTTTCTCTCCTGCATCACACCTCGCAAGTTTGACGCTGCAGCATCAGTCTTAATCGCTGTGGTCCAGGCAATTACAGGTGGATAATGAGCAAGAGCTTGGCGGGGCCTACACAGTCTCTCCGTGACGTTGATGCGGGCAGGCCGAGAGCACTGGGACACTTCTGAGCAGGTGCCAGCTTGGCCTCCTGGCATTACCAGTGCTTGCTCTCAAGGTCCTAATATGGAAAACTGCACATTTCTCAAGATGGGTCCTCCAAAATCGCAAAACCTTTCACTGCCACTTGTCTTCTCCTTAAGAAATGAAAGCATTCAGGCCCTCAGATACTAAGACCCAGAAATACTGCTTGATCCCATCTAGGAATTATGTTATTATTATAAATAAGTGGCTAATTAGTTCTGTTTCATATTAATATGTCTGTGGGTAAGGGCATGTAAAGAAAGATGATGATGATAATAATAATAATAATAATAATAATAATAATAATAATCTTTCTGTACATGCCCTTACCCACAGACATATTAATATGAAACATTAATATATAACATTATTATTGTTGTTTATTTGTCTGACATCTTTATCCAGAGAGACTAATATCTTAACTACAACACTAAGAACTACAAGCTCTACATAAGTGATTGCTAACAACAACCTAGCAAAGAGTTAATACCTTCAAACAAAGCAATCTCACCTCCAACATCAAACAACCTCAAGCACAAATCTATGAAAGCATCATATCCTGAGTAAAGGATAACCATGTTAGCTAGGCAGGAGGTAGGGCTGCTTCAGAACTAAGACTGAGCTCAGGTCTGCTCTGAAGAGGTGAGACTTCAGACAGAGACAGCAGTCAGTGCCACCCTGATATGCATCTGTAGCTCATTCTGCCACCTGGGGGCCAAGGCTGAGTGTGAGTGGGGCCCATGTTGTGGAGCCTCCATGGGGAGGGAGAGACAATAACAAGCGTAGGAGGAGCACTGGGAATCAACCAGCCTGCAGGGAGACATGAGAGATTATGCACACTTCCACATTTCCCATTCAACTGACAGCCTAAGTGCAAAATGAGGTGTGAGATGTACATTTGGTTTCAAGTTGGCTAAAAGCTTTACATCCGCAGGGCTCTTAGCTCCTTTATGTTATATATTTAACTCAATGCTTTTATTTTGGTGCTGTACGGTCCAAACCTGTGGCTTAATTTTGCATCTGAGCAAAAATCATGAAAATGTTTGTGTTTCAATGAACACCCACCATATATTTTTATATTTTCCTCTTTCTATATTTTGTTCATAAGGCTACATTCTCAATATCTCTTTGGACACTTCCTTGGTAGATATACACCACTAATTTAATGGCAGTTGTCACCCATTGTTTTTTCTTCCCAAGTCTAAGGGTGACTATAGTATATATAGAATTATTGATAGGTCCACTCCCCTTTCAATCTATTTATTGAACAACATTCACAAAAGCTTTTAATAGTAACATTTTCTGTGTAATATTTTATGAATGATAACTCTGGGTAATGTTATAACTTTTTCCCAACTTAACAGTTATGGACACAATTTTACAATGAAATGAGAATGCTTGATTGACATTGAAATAACATCTCTCAGATTCAATTGTATTAATTTGTGGAAGGGGGCATTGAATATATTATTTCTTCAGAACGCATATGCTTTGCCAATGAGGTCAAAGTGCTTTGTTGTACTGCTTTACAAACTGTGACTTTGGAAATATTTTTATTGCACAATAACTATGTATTGTACACACTGTACAAGGATAATTGAGTGAGCAGCAGTGTAGTGTGAATAATGTGTGAGCACTGTGTCTCACACACAACATGAAATTGTTAATAAGCTGCAAACTGCAGATTATCACTGCCAATTAACACATTTTTTGAGGTGTGGCACTTTTTGCAGTTCAGTAAGGCACTGAGGACATTTTAAGTACTCTCACACATTTCTCATCCTTTTCTCCTCTGTCATCAATAAGCCAATTAAACATCTGAAAGCATTTTTATGTGACATATTCCCTTTTTCTGGTGATGATTTAGCAAGGTTATGAAGAACTATGTCAGATAACAATGCACAATAACCAGTCTGAGATGTCTGCAAGGCAAGCTAACTTTTTCAAAGAGGTCTATGTATTGGAAATGGAGAAAGAGAAAGGCTTTTGCAACATCTGGATAGCAATGCTATGTGACTTGACTATACTATACAAGCCTAATCTATAGATTGGTAGCAATGTTACAATGCCCATTTAAACTATTTAAACTATTGTACTTGTATTTCAAACAATGGATGCGTATGTGCTATGAAATCCCTTTATTCACAACCTCCCCAAGTCTGTTCTTTGGCACTTGTTACATGCATTTTATTTAACATTTGTAAAAATTTGGAATGTGAAACCACCATCTGTACTGATGGTTGTTCAAATAAATAGACACTAGGTGTTTCAGGTTTTTGTCTGATACGGTGAAAGAGCATTTGTTTTGAATGACAGTGAGACACAATAAACAATATGTGTGCACTGCTTGAGTTTCAAGGTGAACTGTTGGTATGGCCTTTCAGAAAAATGGCTAAAGGTAGTGGGAATTGAAATCATTGTATAAAGCTTTGTACACACACAACTGGAAATTAAACAGTGTATTGCTTGCATAATCTCCCAAGGAATGCACCAATCTCTATGTTCCAGTGAGAACTCACTCATGACCATCAATTCACTGATGTATTCTTTCCCTCAGAATGTTGTCACATAATGCATTTTCTACTCAGAAAGTCCTGTGCCTTTGCAACTGAAAGATCTTCTCAGCAGGGCACAAAAGACATTTGCCTTTTTACTATTGCCTTCACACTGCGGAATATCAACACAGAGGCCACAACAACCCCAGAGCAAGGCCTTCTTTTCTTCAGCATGATTTTAGACGATGCAATGTTGACTCCAGGCATGTTCAGACCTTGCATGAAAGTACAAATCATTTTACATAGGTGACCAAGTGAAGGTGTGCAATTACCCATTGCCAGTTGATCTGATCTTTTTTATAGTAGAGCAAATGGCATGAGAGTAGAGTAGAGTAACATACAGTTCAACAACACATGTACAGTATACCCCTGTAATAAATGGCCAGATGGTCTGGGGTTACCATAGCTATAACAGCACATTTAAAAAAAATCCTTAGCTCTCAAATCTATGGTCAGTGCAAAATTAAACAGTTTGTGAGATTTATTTCCTTCTGGCCTTTTTTCATCTGAGGAACCCAAAGCTATTTTCCTATCAGAACCATTGCAATCATGGCACTGTGCCTGTGTAACAGCAGTAATCATAGCCCTAATGTTTCTTTCAGCAGGCTTCAGTGGTAAGTATATGTTTCCCAGACCTTGAGAATGTAATGCCAAGGCCAGAGATTCTAGGAAAGGCTTGAGCCTTGCATATAAACATCACACATGTTTATATGTGAATGATGTGAAAGTGTTCAACAGCCTTTTTACTGTCAGTACAACCAGTGGTTGTTGTATTTTTTTTTTTCAACGGTTAACCTGACCAGTCAACTGAGAAATCACCTCTCATTTACTATGACACAGAATATAGGCTGATAGGGAACACAAGGGATTAGGTATTCAATAAAACCTAAGGGCATAATTTTCTGGACAGTTCGGTAACTTTACCAGGACACCAGGGTATACTGTATATCCCTACTTTTTCAATAAGCCCCATGGGAAATTTAATGAGCACAGTGAATCAGAACATTAGTTCATCCCACCCAAAGCACAGCACCCTCTATAGCAGCATGTGGCCCAATGGGAAGAGTGTCCTCTACTGACCACCAACAACACTTCTGGCAAAAACCTTGTGTGTCCAGGTGCCACCCAAGCCCAACCCCACTTAGATTCAGCTGTTTGGCATACGAAGACATTAGGGTCATATGGCTGCTGGCGTGAGTCAATATGACTTCTTTTGAAACAAAGTTTGAGAACAAAAGGCCTCCCTAGTCACTGTTGCATAGTCTACAGAATCTATGTAATCTGTTAACTATGCAACAAGTCTTTTTTTTATTTAAGGGAATCTGTTCTTTCCAACTCTATGATAAATCTGTCTCTAATTTTTAGTCAGTTTTAACCATTTAAGAGGGAATTGCCTTCAACCTTTAATTTTAAAAATATATATTTTAGACAGATTGTAAACTACATGCTACAATGAATATATTGCATACATTGCAAATATGAGAGTGGAAACAACAAATATAACTAATTTAAGTGTATACTTTGATGCAGAATTAACTCAGTGTACTATTGATATTTTGGATTTCATATTTGACTACAGATTGAAATACTTCACTCTTTCATACAAATTAAACAATCTTGTCACGTTTAAGTAAATGATTATGTACAGGAGCACATCACTTTAAACGTAAATAACAAACATTTTTCTGAATTTTTCACAGATATCTGACAGACATTGTCCTCTTTTGATACTGTGTGGTCAGCATATCGCCTGTTTCATTGATCAAATGCAGAGGGCATCTCATCTCAGAATGGTCCTGATGAGCTTCCGGATTGGCTGCTGGGAATTGAGTCCGCCTTGTCCCTGGGTGTGCGAGCTGTCCTATACGGCGGGTAAATGAAATTTGCCCCTCCTGAGTGAGCGCTGGCCACACGGTGCTGGTGCGCAGCTTGGCCCGCGCCACGGCCCTCCATCACGCTCACTTCCCATTGGGGTGAGGGAGTGGAACCTGGGGCCCGGCGCAGATGAGAAATAGCCCCCCGGTCCCACGGGCACCCAAATAAACACCACGCTCTCCAGCCTGACATCGCCTCTCTGTCTCTGCAAATACGGCTTCGCTTTTATCATCGGCAAAAAACAAATAGCCGCGGCTCGACTGGACCTGGGAGAATCATTTATTTGTCTAATTTTTCCTCGCCATACCGAACAGGGCATTTTATTTGTTCCTACAGTGATAGATGTGCTGGCAGTTTTCTGATTACTATACGCTTCGATCCCCCCTTGCAAAGTAATAAGAATAAATGCTCTACTGTAAAGCTAAAGGTAAGGATAACTCAACAGCTGCTTTAAAAATAAATGTCACTGTGTGAGGGTTTTCATCCTGGTTCTTTTTAATCTTTTTTGCAGTTTCTTGGTTTTCTTTTAAATCCCTGTAAAGCCACTGGGAGGTTTTCTTCTAAATTCCTGTAAAACTCCTCCTTGTGTAGGAGAAACATGCAACTTCCTGTCTGTGCCACCTTTGTTTTTTAGAAAAGAGCATCAAATTATGGAATGATTGATTGTATCTTATCATTACAATGTCATATTTTACATTTATTGATGTAATCAATAGTGTAGTGTAGTAATGTAACTCTACTTGATCTTTGTCTTCTGGAGAAGACAGTCTTCTAACCTGTCACTGTAACTACCACAAGAGCCACGCCCAGGAGGTGCAGTAAAAATGACATTTGATCTTATTTGAAAATCTGTGCCATTCCCTAAAGAGAAAGAAATCTCATCCAAAGCTGTTTAGTTGCAGCAGCTGGCTGTAGTTGGAGGTACCTTCATGCACTGGCACCTCCATAACTGTCACACAATCTCCACAATTTCAATCAGATAATCCACAAAAAATCAATAACAGCATGCAGTTGTATAGCTTGCCTTCCTTAATGTAAAATATGTCCATATTTATGGTTTATTAAATATTGGATTTGAGGCCATACTGGAGAAAATGTTACACATTAAGTTGTGCTAATCCATACTTTTCATTGTAGGATAACTATCTCTCTTGCAGGAGTATGATTTAGTGGCAACGTTGGTGGTTAGGACAGTAATGACCCGTTTCAGCTGTCTGCTTACAAAACCACAGTGATTGACATTTCAGTCCAAATCTATTTTAACGGAGGGGAAGGCATTTAATCGAAGTAATGCATTTTGTCAAATGCTGAAATCATTTAGACAATAAATAAAAGTTATTGTCAAGCGGTGGACGTTGAAAGCATTAGCTAAAGTCATTTCGGCAGTGGGAAGTCGTAGGAGAATCATTTCGCTGTCAGATTGCATTTAGCCAGATGCTGGCAGACATATTATCAGTTAAATAAATCCTGAGCTCCTCAGTAAAGTCTTTTTAGAGTGAGAGGCAAGAGGGACTTCTTAATCGTAATTGCCAGTGTCTTGAGAGGCTTGTGGAAGGGAGGGGAGTTTAAGGATAACATACAATTGTGTCACCAAATGTTGAATGTAACTGTCACAAGCATAACAAAAACTGACAACATCAGTATAGATCATAGTTCTTTCAATCTATGTTTTTCACAGTTGCCACCATACACCTCATTCTGAAGTTTTCACATCTGGCAAAGTTGTCCATTACAACACAGGTCCCTGGATCCTTTTGCATGCGACACAAAAACTGATTAACAGATGAAGCTAACAAACAAGGCCATAGCCGTGTTGCATCGATGGCAGCTTTTCAGGGCAGCCAGGAGATATTCCTCTAACTGGAATCTGCCGTCAACATTTATAATACAGTTTGCTAGATTGTGACTGAATGTGAGCGTATAGATGGAAGCTGGGGTAAGATAGTCTAATATTATGGAATTCGCTGAAAGTTTGGGGTACTGAAACCTCCTGAAGGCTTTCAGCAATGACAGCTGCTGTTGACCTATGGATTTATATTTTGAAGTGGCACTTGTGATAGCGCAACTTGTTTGAGTGTCTCTACACCAGAACAGCACAGCATTATTATTGCAGATTGAATGACTCCTGAAAGAATGTAACCCGTAGTGACACGGAATTAACATATAAAAACAAGCAATTTATACTGAACACATTGCACTCGGGAGCTAATCTGTCATTTCAACGGAATGCTTGAAGGGTCAGGGTGATTCAGATGTGGCTTAAAAGCGAACCAGAATAACTCAGAGCTACAGGCCTCGGTCACTTTGAATGGATTTAATTAATAGCGCAATGCCTTTATCTGATTTACTGACAGAGGTTGGCAGGTTAATATGAAAACGATGGCAGCATGTAAGAAGGTATCCATATAGATAATGGCATAAATGGACGCTGATCATTGCAAGGTTTGGAGGTCAACCTGTGCACTTCCTCCATAATGTAAGAATAGCACTTAGACAATTTGAAAGAACTACTGAGTATTCTAAATCACATTATCCAGCGTCCCCACAGCCTTGAAGAACAAATTGTTGCTGGCATAACAAATCTGTTTGTTCAGGGGTTGTTCAACGCTTAATCATCTTTTCATCTTTTCATAAGTAGAAATAGTTCAAATAGTTATTTTCTTTGTTGCTCCCTGGCCTACAGCAGCAGATGGACAAATAGGCCCAAAGACCCAGCTTTGAGGATTTTGTTTTGAAATGACATGTACTTATGTTGTAAGTGTTATCCTGCGTTCACTGGCTGAACCTGAGGACCCTGGTATGGAGCAAGCAATTATGAATGCACTTCACCTGTACTTCAAAGCTTTTAGCGTTGTCAGCATAAAACCAACAGCGGAATGACAGCCATGTGTCTCTGAATTGTACTCCCCTGTAAGTGTCCCTTGGATGACTCGCACGATAGAGCTGCAGTTTAAAATTCTTGTCACAAGCACACACACTTTTTTTTTTAATTCCCTGTAGTGGATGATGTTTGGTTTCAGTTGATTGGTTTAGCATGTTTTTTCATGCTCTTTCCTTTAGATTGGTGTAGTTGCTGTGACTGTGCCTTTGCCTACAGAGCATTTGCTTAGCTTTGACTTCCTTTTTCGTTTTGATTTGTAGGGGTGTTAGCCTGAATGGAGAGAGCTGAGTGGTACAGCATAGGTGTATGGACTGCTTGAAATGTGTTAATTATTGCAAATGTTTTGAGCCCCACCCTTTGAAGTAGATGTAAAAGAGGTTTCTTTTTTCAATATTTTTTCACCTTTTATACATAATTTTTTAAGTTCTTGAAAATGCTTGAAAATGACTTGATTCATGACCTGCTGAGTTGTTGTTTCTTATTCTGGAGGATGATAAAACATATTAGTACAACTAGATCAAAATTTAGCTGTATGCTGAAAAATGTTGGAAATTATAATTTGTTTCAAGAATGATAGACGCCTAAAATATTCTGATGTCCTCTTTATGTAAATAGTGGCCTAGATTTCTTTTAACCACAATGCACTTTGACTTAAACTGTAAGGTACACATTTCATTGGATTTTGAGCTTAAATCAACCAAAAAAACACTGAAATCAACTAAAAATTGTGACAGAACTGAAAGAAATCAGCACTTAGTTAATTATATTACAACTGCAATCTGCAACGGCAAATCCCATACACTGGTCCTGATCAGCAGTACACCATTTTTGCTGTGACATGAAGTTTACGGCTTTATCAAAACTGTAAAATAGGTGTTAGTATGTGTTTCTTTTTTATGTTCTAAAATTCAATTTGGTGGATAAACATCACACAAGAGTAAATCTGGAGACGACATTTACGATTGGTCGGTTAAATGGGAAAACAACAGTCCTCAGACATTGTTTTGATTTCCCACCCTTCTAAAAATGTTGATAATTTCTTTAGGCATGTCACCCTATCATGAGGGAAAACGGCAAGGGGACGAATCACTTAAACAATGTTTATTTTCACCTTACTTTATAAAAATGCCTGACATTTGTCAGAATCCATTTATTCTTTTTTGCTTATCATTTTAATATTCATAGCATAACATCAAGTTCCCTGTCCTCCTTTTCTGCCTTCAGGTGGTGGGAAAAAATATTCCAAAAGAAAGCGGTGGTGATGAGAATACAAATAAAAACCTCCATTTCAAAGTTGCTGCTGTGTTCCTGAGTCTTCTAAATAAGTTTGTATCTGAGCATGTCTCTGTGAATATCTCTATACATAACACCTCTCAAACACAGTGTTTTCCATATTTATTTAGAACTCCAAACAACATCACAAAAAGCTGAATTTACCATTTCACCTTGTAGTGTCCATTATTAAAAAATGTATGGCCACTGGAACAGTGGCCCGGCTGTCAGGAAAAGGACACGAGTATATCTATAGGCAGTGAGGTTGTTTGGAGGGCAAAAGCAAATCCAAGCGTATTTTTTGGCGGACTCTAAAACAAACTGAAACATCAACTGTTCCAAAAACTTTGACATCATCTGCACAAAAATGGTATTCGTGGTAGGTTGCAGGGAATAAGCCTCCTCTGTGGGCACACCACAAAAAGGGGATACTGGAATTTGCTATAACGAATTGTTATGTTGTATCTTACATCTCTTATGGTCAGATAAAATAAAATCTAGCTTTCTGAACATGAACATCAGAGTTACATGAAATTTATACAATCACTTTTGTTCATATTTAGCGAGGGCAGGCACTGTTTATTAGGTCTTATAGGTTAAGATATAGATATATAACAGATAAGGTATATACAGTATAAGATGTAATGGGAGCAAGTCCCAAAATGGGCAATTAAAATGTTTTACTAAACATTCTGCAAAGAACAACTTGCAGGTATACAATTATTTAGTGACTGCCACAAATATGGAACAAAGCTCAACAAATTCCTCAAGGCCTCTGTACTCCATGAACCAGAAAAATGCAGGTTCCTTGAAATGACAGAAAAAATAACATTGCCTGGGAATGTTGGAATGCAGACTGTATTTTTTCAAAAGAACAGAGAAGACATTGCAGTTTTATGTACTTTAACGGCAATACTGTTGCAGACACTGTATGTTTCTACATGTATAACATAGAATGTTTCTCATATTTGTGTTACTCCTCATGAAAAGGAACTTTCAATTTATTGTAAAAATATGATTCGAAAGCATACATTCATTTCAATATTTTACAAATGTAATTTTACACTACATACATTTTATCTATGAATGCAGGAATAATGGGCCTGGGAACAATGCAAAGCTGCTTTGTGACAACTTGTGTTGCAAAAAGCTCTATACAAATAAAATAAAATTGAATTGAATTGAATTGAATAATGCCATGAATACTGAACTATATGAAGCATATTTTTATATATTTTAAAATATAACCCTTATATTTCAAAAATTTCCTTTCCCTTTGTAAGGCACTGAACACGAGACATTCTGGGGGTCTAGAAAGCAAATGCATATTTGACTGGTACAGATAAATTGTAGCATCCTCCCCAACAGTGTGGAGTTTAGCAGTGGCAAAATTTTAATCTCACATAAAAGTGTGCATTTCGCTAATCACAGAGGAATTTAATTAAATGCAAGAATTCTGAGCAATGCCTGATCAATACCTCAGCTGATCATTCTCAAGACTGCGCGGGGAGACAGCCAATATTTATGATTCAATTCTTCTTCATTCCCTGGAGAGGAGACCATTGAAAATTTCGTATTGACTTTCAATGTCGGGCTTTCATCTTGTTTTATTGCGTTTTCAGGAGTTTGGGAGTGTGGAGGGAGAAAAAGAGACTGCAGAAATGGATATTGTAACTTGAGTTAAATGGGAGGTTGGATGTCTCAGGGCTGTTCTCTGCAGGGAGCTCCATTTCTGGTGCGAGTTGCCCAGGCTCCCAGAGTAGGCAATTTTAGCAAGCTCCTGTAACCCAGCTTGTCATGTTCCAGTGGGTGGTAGGCCACCTACACTCTGTCAGCTAAGGTTGTCTGACCCTTTAAAAGGGAACAGAGAGCACACAACACATCAAAGGGGCTTCTTGTACAAATTGCCTCCTATCATTTCAATTATACCAACACTGAACCGAAACCAAACCAAGGATGCATAGCTTTCAGTTCCAGGTAGTACCATTCATCTAAAAGAACAACACACGTAATTGTATCTAAAAGCCAAGTTTTGCTCTGAAGATGCTAGGGCCTCCCACATTGAACTATCATCATGTGTCCGAAGGCTTTTGGATAGGTCTTCTCTTCCCTGTCTCCTTCTATATACATATTTGCAGGACCTGTACATTAACCAAGCAAATTGGTGACCTTGCCCAGGGTCACTGTTTCCTTACTGCCAGATGCTATAGTGATCCCACATCCACTTCAGCACCTACTTTAAATTAGATGTACACATATTTCATAAGAACATAATTCCAGATGAGAACAGGCCATTGAGGCTAGTCAGGTTGGTTGTTTTGCCTACAGTCTAGAGTGTATCAAGCACTGTTTCAGGCTTGGCATTGACTTTAATAACTCCTTTCCTGGTCTTTCTGCTGTTATTAACCAATAGTATTGTGATAATACTAATAACTAATAATTTCCTGTCCTGTTTCTTTTCAAGTTCAAATTTCTCATCCACCAATACAGACAAATGGATTTGCTCTTAAAGTTTATCTGTAGTTGCCATGCTGGGGCTAAGTTGAAATTTTCCATGAGGATATCTGTCTTCAATCAAAAGCATCCAACCTTTCTGCTGAACTGTCTCTGCTGCTGTCACTGGGTCATCTCTTGCCAGTTGCCACAGCATAGTTGCTCTTACTTTCAAATTACATCTGCTATCGCATTTTTCCCTTGAAATAAGCTCTCTGGAGCCCTCTGTGGCATCCCCTTTGTTAAAGGTAGTATATATCAAATAAAATTTGATTGATGAGAGTGGCCTGGATTAGGCAGACCACACCCTGCACAGACATGTTCCTCTTTCGCTCCAGAGTTAATACAGTCTGGAGACCTTTCTCACCAATATGGATAGGCCTATGCATGACACAAAAACATGACAAGTACCTGCAAGGTTTTTACATGGGATTAATAATCATATGCTGGCAAACCTCAGCTGTGTTTATGTAATATTTTTAGTGGAGACTGCCATTCAATTGCCAACAACTATTTTTAGTGCACTTCCCATTAGCTCTGTTCAGGGTTTAGATGTGAATGCTCTGAAACCTTGGCCGTGATTAAAAAATCAAGAGAAAAAAAGATTTGAAGTAGGAGTTGAAAGTCTGTGGGAAAGAGCAATTAAATACATGGTTATCAGGGTACGTCTGCCTCAGCAAAGGATTATTTTGACTTCCACAGCCTAGCGAAGACATGTACCCCCAGGTAATTATGGATTTTTGAGAGTGAATAGGTTTTTTTCCCATCATCACCATTTCTCCATTTAATAAACATATTCTTATATGCTATTTTTATAGTAGAATGTATTCTGGACACATTCCAAAGAAGACCCACAAGGGATCATTTTGATAAGCTTGTCTGTGTACTCTTTCTAATTAACTGAGAACATGATATGAAAGAGTTTATTTGTATCTTTTTCCCATTGCACAGTTCACCGCAAATAAACAATTATATCAGTGAAGCCATGTGGGATTACAAAAATTGTTTGCCTAATGTATCAAACATTCAGGTGAAAAGAACATAGAATTGGAGTCAAAATAACCCATTCTTTTCTTTCTCATTAGTACTATTTAAGTCAGCTTGCATTTTCACAAGCTTTCCAAGGAGCACCAGCATCATTACAAGAAATCTTGAGCAACATAAAAAAGAAGGAGATTAAATGGAAACTGGTTGAATGGATTAAAGGCAAGTAATAACCAATAAAAGAAAATTCACAAATGAATCGAGCAGCAGCCCAGTTTGTGAATGTCCTCAGGCGGGCCTAATAAGCACACATGGGTGCGGTTTGAACCCTCTTGTGCAAAGGTCAACTCCATTTATGTGCAAAATTACAGCAGGTATCCTGTCACCATGGATGCCTGTCGAGAAAGGTCAGTGCTTAGCACTGCTTAGTTCACAGCCCTCTCAAAGGCAAACCACCTCTGAGTGATAAACCAAATAGTGTGACTCAAAGCAGAGTCACATCTTTTGCATGCATGAATTACAAATTTTGCCTTCGCTTCTTGGCTTTCCTGCGTGTCAAAACGTGAAGGGACCACCTCGGTCTGCGGAAGATTCATTTAAAAATGGGGACTCCAGCACTGAGGATCAATTCAGCTGCACAGCAAGGCTTTCAAGTTTGAAGTTTTTTTAAAAATCTACCTTAAATAAGAAGTTTTGTGTTTGAAAGACCGGCCTTTCCATACTGCTGGAGCTCAAATTATTGCACGAGATTGCAATGGTTCAGAATGTCTATACGTGCTCAGAGAGGATTACTAAACAGACTGCATATACCCAAAGGCTACGTGCGGACACATTATTTCATTATTTTCAGCAGCTTTTCACAACAATGTCTGAAACCACTCCCTTTTTATGTAGTGTCTTCTGTGACTAAGGTAACTAACTGCTTATTTCAGGTAACACATTTTTCCCACCTAATATCTGCACACCTAAGAATCTGTTTTTAAGCTATTGTGAATATTTATTGTTAATCACTAACATGATTGTTATTAAGTGTTGTCAAAGGCCTGGGGAAGAAACTACATGCATGTATTATTCTGTAGGTGCATGCCTCTCATTTCAATTTCATTGGCAAACTGACTACTGGAAGTCATTGCTGGAGTGTATAAAATTAAGTAAACTTGTTTCAGCTTGTGTATAAATAAAGTTCAATTTACAATTTTTGTTTGTTGGTATAGCTTGGTGTGATTCTCTAAAGCACTAATCCACAACATTACATATCACTTAAATATCATATCAGTTTCTGTGGTGCAACAGTTTTGTATCTTGAATGCATCTTAAACAGTGTGTGTTTGCAGTGAGGACAATTGACATGGTGCCTGCTTTTGGAGCATGTTGTACCTTTCAGGTGATGCAATTGAAATCCATGTGAAAAGTACAACAGAAATGTCAATGACATTTTCAGAGTTAATGCAAATTGGAAGGATTTGCAGGGTTTGTAGGGCTGGTAGAAGTTTGAGAGGTGTGAATGAATTAAAGAGACAGTTTCAGTGCCAGCAGCAGCATCTCAGGCTCTGGCTCCAATCACTTCTTTTGTTGGGGGGGGGTCTCTGTCAGCCACTGCTTGTGTGGGAGGTTGATGAGGGGAGCGCCAGGCAAGGGAGAGAGCTGTGCTGGTGCTGCTTATTGCCAGGCATGAAAGCTTGAGACTGAGCTCGTAACTCTCATCCTCACAAAACAAATCCATCTCTACTCTGCTCTGGATGAAAAGAGGACTGAAATTCAAAGAAGTTCCCTAACTTACCTTGCTCTATCTCATCCCACTCTTATTTCCTTTTAGACTTTGGTACAGCAAATACCTCTCTAAACCTTACCTGAGACTGTCTCCCAAATCCCAAAAGCAAGCTTGTTAGTGCTGTGTTGGACAAGGCAACTACTACAGATGAGAACACTTCTTCTGTGCATCTGAGCACCATGCAATTGCACTGATGACAGGGACCTACTCCTGCTTGTGTGTGTGAGTGAAAGTAATTTAGCTGTGTGTGGTTGGGTTTTTGGGTTTTTGACTGCCCAGATCACATGAAAAAGAGGGGCATGAGGGTTTATGCCTGTGTTTGTAAGCGTATCTGTGAATGTGCATGCACTGGCATGAATCGACTGTGTGTGTGTGTGTGTGTGTGTGTGTGTGTGTGTGTGTGTGTGTGTGTGTGTGTGTGTGAGTGTGTGATGCAGACAGTGACTGTCTATACGTGTATGTTAGTGCCCCCCTGAAATTGTCAAAGTGTTACACTGACTCTAAAGGGAAATGTTGTGAAGTAAATCACCCAAGTGTTAGAGAAACAAAGAATCGAGTCATTTACACACATATTTAAGGGCAGATAAAAATAACAGAGGCCTGCCATATACACACACATTATATATTACATACTCCTGATTAGTCAGCAAAGTAAAGCCTGCAGTCCCACAAGTAGGGCAGCCAAGCGGTCAGGTGTTTGGTGTCTCTTCTGCAGTGAATGAGGATTTGTCTGGTGCCAGCAATGGTTCATGCAATCAAGGGAAGGGGCATGTAATCAAATGTAACGGGGGGGAGGGTTGGCCACAGCCAAAGAAAGCCTCAAAGTCCACTTACTTGCCTCATTCTCAGTCGCCTGCATAACAGTTGAGATGAAGGCGACACAATGCAAATGGCATGTGACACCGCCATCAGTCCCCCAAACATAAACAAATAGGGCCGGGACGGTATGGCTGCCTTGCTGCTGGCCCACCGATGGGCTTCCATTCCTGTGAAGTAAACAATTGCTTGACGGAATCTCTTCACACTTGAAATTGGTGTCAGATCCCTAGACGATGTTGGTACAATTTCTGCGGCTGAAACTTTGAGAAATTTCATTAGTGAGCAGAGCAGCAGAGCCGGACGGAGAGAATCCTCCCAGGCCCACACATGCCTGTGTGTTTTAATGCTGAGAGTCTTGCCTGGGCTTGCCTTTTATGGCCCTCTGTGCTTTGAACACAAGGAATTATCCTGATTCAGGTTTTGATTTTAAGTGACCACCATTCCTTTGAAGGCCTGCCTTTTCTCCCAAGAGTCTGAAGTCATTTTTATGTGTTGGTCTCCTACCTACATTGAAGGATCCCAGAGCTGCAATTCAGTTACAGCACTCAAAGGAAGACCTGAGATTCCGTTTGAAGGTGGCAAGGCAGGCTTTTCTCATGAATTGCTCTCTAATGGCAAAGAAACATGGGGCAGGTTGCACCTGTGAGCAGGATCAAGGTACTGGTCCATGGTGCAGAGAGTGAAGCCCTGATTCACTGATATCTGCCGACACAACCTCCAGTCGCTCACTGTGGTTTCACCAGTTTATCAGCTTTACTAGCATCAAAAGATGTTCTTTTGCCAAAATGATTAATGGTTATGTGTACACTGCTAGTTATTAATGTGTAGACATTCCAGTTACTATATTTGGACTTAAATGGATTAGTTAGGGAATGAATTTTCCTGCAGGGTTGTAGTGTTGTTGTAGTGGGTTTTTCAACTCTACCCCATTTAACCATATAATTTAAGTCATCATCAAATTTATTTAACCAGTTTATTTCAAGAGAAGATACTGTATAGTAGCCTTACAGTAAAGGAGTACAGTCAAGGAGCCCTGGTCAAATGCTCTATATTGAGATATAATTTAGAATATCATAAAGGTTTAGTGAACTTTTGCAATAAAACAGCAATTGGAAACCAGCAAAACAGAGACCTAGTATTAAGTATACTCTAATATTTTTGTAGCTATTTTGATGCAAATTTCAGGTTCAAAATTTCACGTACTCATTTATAGCACTTGTTTTTCACTTTTGACTTCTTCAAATCATTTTGAGGAGCACAGACCAATAAGACAGACTTGTTTCACTTCAATTTTCATCCTCAGATATTGTAGAAGTTAAAAGGTGATTGGAAAATAATTATGAGGACCTCTGAAAATGCATAGCCAATTCAGACATTTCATTCAAACAGTCTGTTTCTTAAGTAGGACAAAATAATGATATTAATATTTCATTATACACCACAAACTGTCCTTGCATTTGTTTCATGTTACCCAGGTTAAATTTACTAAATTATGTTTTATGCAAAACAATGAAAATATGTATTTCCTGGTATGCAGACACTTCCATACAATAATCATTGAGGTCGAGTAACATTACATATTCATAGCAATTTGCATTTTAAATTTGGATGAAAAAGGCTCTCAGCTCAGTACAATATTCTTCTAAATGCACTTATTTTTAATGGATTTCAAGTAAGATGTCAGACAATTGTCAATGTTTACTTTTTTCTACCATGAATAACATCTTTTTTTACATTACATCAATACTGTCTTCTTCTCAATTCTCAATTACCCTTTTTACACGAGGTTCTTCCACATTGGAATGTTCTTCAACATGTCCTTTTGTCATATTCTGGCATATAAACTAGCATTCTATGTAAGGACACTTTGTAGCTCATGTGTTTACCTAAGGCATTAAAAGGACAATATGATCTAGTGATGAGCAATTCGATTGTTTGTTCTAACTCAGTTCTTTCAGACTGTTTGACTGGATGAATCAAACCTTTTGAGTTTTCAGGTTTCTAGGTAATGTCATTCACTTCATTCTCCCAAGTCACACATGACTGACGCCTTATTGCCACCAGATAAACATTTTAGACAAACATTTTAAACTATTTTTTCCCAAACATAAACATCAAGATGTTATCTGTACCTCATGTTGTTCATGTTTAATGTGCACAACTCCACAAATAATGTTTTTGCAGATGACCTCCAGTCAAAAAGCATTACTCACATATTATTAACTTTATTAGCTTTTGCAGATAGCATATGTTATAAAATGACTCTTAATGGATAAGCTCAACTTACTATTTCATGAGCAAAGGATGTTTAAGCATGGGTCATTGCTGTATTTTCTCATCTATCGTTCAGTGTTTACAATTGGTCAAATATAATTCAGTTGTTTTTTCACTAAAAGCACGTTGACATTCACTAGTTACTGTGGACTAGTCATTCCACAGTGTAGCATTGTTGAGGGTAATTAGACACCAATCATTGGTAAAGCACATAACAGTAAGAATGTATAAATGTATTACTTCTGAGAAGTACAGACACTGTTCTTCCAATGTATTGTAATGTGATGTGCAACATCATCAGATGGTAACTCTTAAACCTAACAATGCAACTGTTTTATTTTCTCAACAAACAGCAGTCAGGCAGATCCAAAATTGACACGATTTTATATTTAGACAAGGACAGAGTCACAGTAACACACCCAGAATTCTTCAGCCATTACAGGGTAATTAACAAGCAAACCATTGCGGACAAGATGAAAACAGTAGCACAACACCTACACAGCGCTAGCTAGAGCTGCCTTAAACCAAATATGAATTTTGTATAGAAATTAATCCATACAACACTGACACGTAAATGTTTCAGTAGATCTCTACATATTTTTCATATGAGACACCATATGTGTTAGAGAACCACTTATGAAATGTATTATGCTCTTTCTAAAACCACATATTATATTATGTTTTGTATATAACACAAGTAATTCTTGCATGGTTTTTACAGACATTTTGCATATGGGCCACAATCCTGTAGCACCAACATTGCACACAATATTAAAACATCTGTTTACTGAGTTACATTAAAACACAAATTCAAATTAAAAACAACTACTGTTGAAATACCTGAGGCTTCTTCTTTGATTTCTCGCACACAACCCTTTCCCACCGCATTGCTCAAACCATCCAACAGCAAATAATTATGCCTGTAATTTCAAAACCTAGGGTGGCACAACACCCATTTTGGACATGAAATAAAAATAGCCTACCATGCTTGACTACATTGAGTTTTCTCCCATACTTCCTTAGTCTTATTAGGACATCAATGGTAAAAGTACATTCTGTTTGAAACAAGTCTATGATAAACAGGAACCTCAACAAATACAAAGCTGAAGTCAACTGGTAAAGCAAAGAATGCTCCTTTATTTTAGATGTATATGTTCCAATAAGGAACGTTAATGCAAAAGGACAAAATAGTATCACTCAGTAGGCTGCCTGTATCAGTTTCGTAGCCTACGCTTGAGTTGCATCATTCTTGGGGTAGTTCGGCACGCTCAAGTTGTAGCCCATCAAACTATTTATCAAGTCTCTGAGTGTATGCAATATATATGTTCAACAAAAGTGGGATTGTGTTCTCAAAACAATGTAAATGCTCTGCTAAAAAAATATGCAATGCATTCCCTTGTATTTGGCAAATACATAACTTCATGTAATATTGCAGACTGGTTTGCTGTCTTCCCCTTTTTGTGCTGTGGCCTATTTTGTTGGATGCACTGTGCCCAGGTCTGAAATATGTATAATAGGACATTAATTGTTTAAGCATTTTTAGCTCTGACTGTGTAGTTTAGTAAGCATAATTACCTTAACTTATTTGATTCACTAGTGATGATGTTTGATTAATTCGATTCACCAAAAATATTCATTCAAAAGGAAAAAGTGGTCACAAACTCCACATCACTGCCACGTGAGAATTAGGGACAATCAAAACAGCATAATGTGTCAAACACCAAATAAAAAAACAGAAGGAAAAGATGCAAATACAACAAGTACACCAAGGATAGGATGTGCATAGATAAATGCAGTATGAACTAGGAGATATTAATTCAAAGTACACAAACTGAAGCAGAATATGACAGTAAGAGTGAAACTCTGCTTAACGATGTGCCTATCTTTTTGCAAGTTCTTCATCATCCTGTGTTTGCTCGTCATTTATGTTGGCCAGAAGTCCCCGGTTCCTTAGGTTACCGTCCTAATGAGTGATACATTTCATTAAGTTGAGTCTCATTAAGCATGGATCAGTTGCCAGATGGAAATGAAACCGAAGCCTGTAACTAGCTTATAACTAGCTGTGGGTATACACAAATAAATCAAAGGTTACGCTCCAGCAATTAAAGGCAATGCTGGCAATAACTCACCATGCTCTGCCAATGACTTTCTTGCGCAGAGACTCAAAACACAATTTTTTTTCTCAATTAGACAGGACAGCAATCATTTCACAGCTCCTATCTCAGCATGGACAGCTCTTGCAAATCATCTTCTAGCATCTTCTAAATTATATTTTCAGACTTGTACTTTCAGAATGTACAGCCTAACACTTCACCAGATTTAAACTATGTTTTGTTTATCATACCATTAATGTCAAAACATTAATTCAATATAAAAAAACATCTCCATTTCAGATACATTTCTCTGAATATACAACTTCCATTCATTTATTAAATTTGCACATATGCTGACAACTTATTTTCAGGAAATCTTTGATCGATATATCAACTGATGTGTGCATGTTACTTCCAAACATCTGTTGATGTACATAGGGAAAGTAATACTTTTTAGCAGATGGTCAAATATTGAGACCTGATCTGTCCAGGGATGTGTCCACTGGGGAAGCAGCTTCCCCCTTCAAGGAAAGCCTTGACATTCTAGCTGTTCCTCCTCCCCCTTCTAACTTGAGGTACAGTTTTTTGCATTCTGCAGTAATATAGTCTGTTTCTTCTCGCTTTTGAGGAACAAGTTTGTTTAGACTTTTCTTGTATGTGGACAACAGTTTAGAGCAGATAATTTGCATTCATCTATTATCATCCTGACCATATTTACTAAAACTCAGATTTGCAAGACACTCCCTGTATGTGAAAAGCAGCTTGACATTAAATAGCATGTTATTTTTGTCAGCGATTCTTCATGTTTACCTGGCTAGTATAGTTGCTGGGGAAAAAGTAACCAGTAAAACTTTTTGTTACTACTTTGCTTGTTCTCTGCAGATGGTTAGTCTGTGGTGTGGTTAGGTCTGTGGTGTGTAATATAGATAGCCAGACGACCTGCCTTGTTAAAAAAGAATATCAATGCATCCTTATCAATTTGGTGGTTTTTGGATATTCAGTTTTCAAACAGTGAACCTATTGGCAAATAATGTGATGAAAATTATTTACATAGCTGAGGTAAGAAGGTAGCTATATATAATCTTCTCAATTACAGTCTATTGTATTAACTTAGCTAACACAATAGCCTCCAATTGAGCAGATTATATAAAACTAACTTCTTACCTCAGCTATGAACAATGAAAGGATAGCCCTATATTTTTATTTTCCAGTGTAAGCATTGATTGCTAAAAACGTTTTTGTTCATGTCAGACTGTCAATCATACTGTGCAGTATAGAACAGCGTGGATCTATTGTATACCTAGCACACAGAGGATCACTTAACCTTCAATTAAGATGTAATGTAGCTCTTGCAGAGCACCACTTATCCTTGGTTTAAAGATTGTCTTTATAAGAAAAATCACTGTATTTATTCTGCTTGTCTGAAGTCCACTATCTCAGACGACAGCAAATGGTGTTACTGAAGAGGGTTACCAAGGGGTGGAAAATTTCTGGTAAATGTAGAATTTTTTATTTAAATTTGTCACAGGAATTTTGTCTCAGAAACTTTGTCTCAGAATTTAACTTTTAATTTTTTTTTTTAAATCCTGTGCATGTAAGAACACTGTAATCTGAAAACATTATTTTTCAGATTGCTGTATTGTATACTGTAATTATGGGAGTTCAGTATCTAAATTCCTACTGATTTTATTGCTTCCGTGATATGTATTTAATTTATAATCTCATGTTCATCCTGTAAGATGCACAAGATAAAGGGCAAGAAAATTATTAATCATTCATAAAATAATCCATTTAAAGTGCAAGCAACAAATATTTTTTATGTCCAAGCACTCAGATAAATAGACGATACTGGAGATGCTGCATATTGACTGTTAAAAGTGTGTAAAGTAACATCATTGACCATAAGATCCATCAATTTTTCAGTGGCCCTCAACAAGCAGATATTTAAGATGGAAAAGCAGTTTACACAACGCATGTTCAGACACACATGTTTTGACTGAACTGTTGCAGAGATCAAATAAGTTATAATTTATTTTTAAAATAATACATAAAGTGCAATAATACATAAAGTGTTGGAAATTTAGCAGGTGTTATTTGAACAGAAGTTACTTATTGCATAAGAAACAATGAACGAAAAAAGTGGCACTTGATCAAATATGTAATTCAGCATTCAGGGCAAAGCAGGAAACATGGAAAGATGGAGGAATGTCAATAGATGTGAGGAGTGAAATTTTACATGGTCCAATGTACACATTTCTGTTTGACAGTCATTGCCATATGGGAACTGCCCAAACCAAAGTCTTACTGAACAGCGTAGATTTATCTGCAAGAAAATAAAAGGTAAAGTGATCGAAAGTCTACTGTATTTTGAACAATACAGAAAAGGCATATGCGCACAGGCTCCATAGACTGTATTAAGAGGAGAGGTATGCATACTATTTAACAGTGTAAAAAAGTTCAAATTTCCATAACCCTTCTCCTGGTTTTATGAAGTATAATCGCTGCATATCCTTGGAGGAGTGGTTCCATTGATCCTCTCCTTCCAAGTGGCAATGATCTGGCAAGGGCTTCTCTTGAGACCACGCTGGCTCCTGTTGACTCTCTAACCTAATAGAGTCTGAAATGAGCAAGTGCTGCTGGGGATATCCAATGCAACACATGCCATGCTACATTTCATCCATTTAAAGTTTTAGCGAATGCGTGGTCCCTTATAAAAGCTTGAGTCCCACACATAAGGAAGATAAGAGCTCTAGCAAAGACTGGACTCTACAGAAGATCTGAATGGATTTTAGCCATCCCAAGGATCTGTGTAAGTGGGGGTTATCATGACATTTAGCACCAAATCATCTAGCATAGTGTTTTGTCTATGCTTAGCACAGTATGCTGCGTGATGTAAAAAGTGTTGCTGTGTGAGGATTTATCTGTTCCTCTGATTATAAGATGGTAACCTACCCACTGTATATTTATGCTTAACATTTATCAACAAAAGAAATGCTTTTATTTCATAATCTATTTTTATCACATCATCAGAACCTTTCACTGCTATCATAACCTTTCACTTCCACGGCTATCATATCATGAAATGTGTTACTGTATATGTGGTGTCATTTTTGTCAACAAATCAGAATTTCAAAGGATCATCACTTCTAAAATCCTCTTAATTATGGATGAAAGAGGTCTTTTGAGAGAGGTGGCCCAAAGCCCTGAAAAAAAGGAAACTATGAGAGAGATACGTATGTGAGAGAATTACCTTCACTGTTATCAGTGAGCATATGCCATACACATTTCTTTGGATGTGACCTAAACATTATTACTGGAGAAAAACAATCATGCAGGATTGAACAGAAAAAAGAAAAGCTTGATATTCTCCATGAAAAAGCCCCATCTCTCTTAAGTTATCTATATGTTACAGATGATATATACTAAGTGTGTGTGATTCCAACTTGCATATGTGCTTGCATATATCCCATATGTAACCACATTGGCTTCAAAGGAGCATATAGTCTAATAACACTTAGCATTTTCCCTGAAATGAGCCATGATTAGTCCCTTAATACAAAGTGTGAAACTAGATGTCAGAAGCTTCTAAATCTTCAAAAAGCTTTGCACATCATGACTACCATTCTCCACTAGGTTGAAATAATGAGAACTCAGTGCACATCACCCAACGGATGGGAATAAGTGCATTCCCCCCATATCTCCATGGTGATTATAATACTGAAAGGTTAATTTCTGTGTAGAGCCCAGAGCTGCTGGTGAAAGGATGTAGCAAGACTCTGAAGCCAGAATCGCAAAGTAGATTTAATTATAAGAACTCACTTACTTGTCGGGAGGGAACACACAAGATGGTGCTCTCTGATGTCAAGTGCTACATACTCTAGAGTACACTTTGGAGAAGCAAGAGAAAAAACTGCATCAATTGCAGTTGAGGTTAGCCACTTAGAACACACAGGGAAGGAGAATCTGATGTGAAATTTCCTGCACAGGGCTGATGGTGGTGGGGTTTTTGATGCCTTCACTGGGAAGACATCTTCATTTGTCAGCATTATTGCAAATAAACTGGTTTTCAGCTGGATGAAAATGTAATTATGTTCCTCGGTGTTGTGCATGTTTTCATAAAATGTGATGGCACAGGACGGTGTAGAGCCTTACACAGTTTAGAAATTCAAATTGGTATTTTTTTCCTTTCCTATGATAGAATTAACAGCAAAATGGGAAAATGTAATTATTGAGGACCAACAAATTAACCCTTTGTTAAGCATTTTTTTTTCTTTTTTCTTTCTGTGAACTACGGTGCCAAGGAAGTCATGCAGCGTCCAATATGGCATTCTAGTATTAACTAATCCTCTGAGGGAGTGTCCCTCTGATGGGACTGCGTCCCTTCTGAACGGGACTACTCTGTTCTTGGCAGTAGATGGCGTGGCACAATGCGCCAGATGATCATTATGGTGACATTAATCTTCATAGCAAAAGCAGAGATCAGTTTAATTACCTCGCCCCCCTCTCCCTGTGCCAAGAAAAACGCAGAGCAGCTGTAAACATCTGGCAGTTCTGGAGGGCTCCATGCCTGCTTGGGGGTGAACCCTTCATCTGCTGTCTGCGAGGGAGCTGGTCAAGCCAGCTCCACAGTGATTTGTACTTTCATCTCAGAGCTTACATGGGAGTTCACACTGTGTAATGGCAATAAACATGCAAATCCCCAAGAACACAAACATTCCATCCCTATCAAGAAGAAGAACCAAAAAGAAGCCAGCAAGCTTATGCCTACTTGTAGCTGTAGCAGGGCTTCTCTCTCCCTTCTACGGTCATCACTTGCTCCCTTTTTGAGCAGAATTCTAACAAACCTGTTTGCCTTGTGAGCATCTAGCCTGTGAATCATAAGTCTGCAGCAGCTCACAGATGTCTCCCAAAAGATCTGTCATGTGTCAACGGAATCTGGCTGACGTTAACCTTGATTCAAACTCCTTCCCAAGACACATGGTGACATTTCTAATTAGAGGGAAAAGGACGCCATTTTCCAACCCCGTCAGCACTGATCTGTCTTATTTGACATGCTGAGATTACAACTTGAGCATCATTGTGGGTGTGATACACTCAGTTTGTGTTTAATTAGGGCATCTCGCTCAGAGAGTATTCCGTTGAAAGCTTGTGTGCTGCGATGGCTGTCACAGGCATGTGGGGAAATACTAACAGGATCCCTGAATGCAGACCGTGCTATGGCTCCTGTCAGGAGAACTTTAACCTGCAGAGGGTGCACTCCACAGCCCCAGCCCATTACTACCATCAGGGGGCAGGTCTCTCCCTCCACCCTGTTGAGCTGCTGCTTTTAATGCACATTAAAAGGCACATCTCTTGGGAAAAGAAACGCATTTTCGCCCTTCAGATGCAGCTCGTTGTACCAGAAGAGTCGTTCAAGCTTCTTTTCAGCTGGGGCTGATGAGGAAAATAGTGGCTGCCTGTGTGCTTTGTTGGTTTTTCTTGGACACAGAGCAACTGCAAGTGCCCAGGGCTGGAAGAAGGAGGTAGGGGATGGGAGCAAGCTATTACCCTTGACGAAAAGTAAATGCCAATTGTCAACAACAAACTTAGATATCATTCTTGGGAATTGGCTCTATCTACAACTTTAAGAATGCCATTTATATTTGATTAAAGGTCCCAAAAAGGAAAGTCCTTCATGTTGATGCTGTGGTGCTGAGATGCAGGCCTTGTTAACCTGCTTCATGATCTTCTTGAGGTTAACTGGGTTCATACATTGTATAGCTAGTTATTTCTGTTTTTGTTCTCAGGGGTAACATGCTTAAAGCATGTTGCACAAGAAAGTATTTAAGATTAGAAATTTAGTGTAATCAAGACAAATCCATCCAAATCCATCCATCATGGCAGTCATAATGCGTGAGAACAGTCACATTATATGACAACAGAATCCACTGGCTGAAATCGGAATGTGTCTTTTAATCAGTGATTGGGTCAAAGCTGTGATTTTGTGTAATTCTTTCTTGGAGGCCAGTGCAAATCATTGTTTTTTTTTTCCTTTTCTTCCTTTTAAGATGGCAAAGTGCCCCTGGCAGAGGATGATTTATGACCAGGTGGATAAAGCGCACAGCCACAGAGACGGGCAGAGGATGGGAACTGATAAGTTCACTGTCTCGTTCCATCCCGGATCCTTCTCTCCGTGAGCGGCGCACTGCGAGAGCAGCCCTGGAAATTAGCACTTGGCTGGCTGCCTGGATAAACACAGCGAGCTGACAGCTCAATCTCTCAGCTTTATTAGAATACACAGATAAAGGCTTGTCTCACACTACTGTTCTGCCTTTGTTCGTTCACAGCCCATCAGTTGGACCTCTTGTTTCAGCTTTTGCACAGCCCTTCTTCATACACACTTTGCACCCACCCTCGCACTTTTCTGATCGCAGAAGAGATTAGCACTCATATCATCTCCCCGTCTTCGCTCTGCTATTTTTCTTTCTGTTGTCTTTTTCAGCTGCTCTTAGTGCTTTAATTGTTGTGACAGGTTTTTTTTTTTCCTTCGTGGCTGTGATCCAGAAATTGAAAGTCTCCAGGATTGTTTTAATGGCAGAATGTGGTAATTGACTATGTTTTAATTAATGACTGGCAATCCAAATGATTTTTAGTGTATTTATGAGCTGCAAAAGGTTCAAAAAATTATGTCATGTTTTCACCACAAGGGGAAAACTAGACGGGCACTCACCATCAGCATGAAATGTATTTACACAACTGTCAAAAATTATTTATTGGTAAGTGCGTGCCTAGTGTTTCTCTGCGTGCTTAAAAAATGTTATTGGTGTAATTGGCTGCATCTCTTTCTAATTAACATCGATCAGAGAGACAGTGTGATGAAATGCCTGCTGAATGCAATAATGAGGCCGCGAAGTGTAAGCGTACATATGACATTAACAAAGGCTTTAATATAAAACCCTGCAGGTTTAAGGATCGCCTGATGGGACAGTGGTCCCCCGCCGAGGATGTTAATGAAAGCAGAATGGTGCTGAGCTTCTTCCCCTTCTGCTGTGCCACATGTGCCACTGGAGCTTGCCTGCTGTCTAGCTCTGCCCCTGGTGGACAGGAGTGGAACAGACACAGAGCAGTTCCGATAGAGGTGGAAGAGAGGATGGGTTCCTGTTGCCCTCTTACACTTTCAGCACCTTAGAGTGACAGAATGAGTGAGATTATTATTCTTATAGTGTTGTGCTGTGCTGCAAATTCATAAAATATCCCAATATCCCTTGTGGCTACACAGATTTGGCATGGTGTTTGTGCTTGAGTTAGCCAGAGTAGTAGAAACGTGGTTTGGAACTGGCAGTTTAGTACTGGCAGTGACAGTTAAAGCACTGACAGTAATGGCAAGACAGAAGATGGCCTCTCACTACCATCCATAACAAGCAACTGCAAGAGGCACATTTGTAGCAGGTAGCCGTTTTCTGATTCCATGAAGCTGGGGGTACAGATTTCAGCAAGCAAAGATAGATACTGTAATAATCATAATCAACATAATATGTAATTTCTCCAAGAATACTGATTTGTCTTTATGATTCTTTTGTAATGGTGGATTTACTGGCTTTTATAAGGAAATTCAATCTTGCTACCTTCCTACCAATTTTGCCTGATTCACCAGGCTGGTCACATGACAGAGCATGTGGTGTCCAAGATGACATCATTTTTGCACCTGCACCACTTGCCCCTTCTGCTTGCCTGGGCTACACACAATCTCCTCCTTGCTGTAGAAAATACAGGAGACTCCTGCTATAGACACTAGTTCCACACAAATGGGATAACCCACAAATATTATACCATACAGAAGATAAATAAATGCACAAAGGAGATTTGTTACAGACACACAAAAAATTGCATTTTCAGTATATAAAACATTGTAATAATGTGAGTAAATATAAATAGTATTATGATCATTGTCAGAATAAATATCAGTATTTCTGTAGTATTACAATAAAACATTAAATATGTAAAACATTGTACCTATTTGACCCTCAACCAACCCCACTTAGTCTCAGCTGTGCAGCACAAAAGGGCTATAAGGTTGTAGGGAGGCAGGTATTTGCAGTGTGCACCCAATCTCAGTCCCGAGCATCAATATCCAATGATATCCAATAATATCCAACCCTAACCAATACACAAGAAGGCTATTTTTAATCCTGTGGAAAAATAGCACAGTCTGTGAATTACTTTATGGTAGATCTGTTATTTGCTTAATTAAACTACTGGTTAATTTAACACAAATAAAAATTTCTGGTAATATTTCTCTGTAGTTTCCCGAATGTACTGATGCCATCTGGTATGTCTCCTACAATGTCATAATAACAACTGGATATTCAGAATATCATAAAGTTATCATGTCTACAACTCTGTTGTGCCTCACTGTCCCAGAAGATGAACTTGGGACATGTTTTCAGCTTATGTTGTTTTTCATGTGCATGTGACATCAACATAAAGTGTCTTATTAGGGCATTGGGTCACCATGAGCCATCAGAGCAGCTTCAATGCACCTTGCCGTAGATTCTACAAGTATGGAATTTTTACACTTGACTATATGCTATACTAAGCATGGTAGAATGTTAATTGCTAAATCATTTTAATTTACCTTACATACCTCAATTTCCCATTAATTTGGCAGTTGTCTGTTATCTGAAGTGGCAAAATTGTTTAATGTGTCAAGGGCAGTGGTGCTGAAAATCATGACAGTGTACACTAAACAAGGAAAAACTGCACCATTAAAGAGGAAAAGTGGTCAAAGTTGAAAGTCACTAACACCCCATGGACACTTAACAGGGAGATTTACTAAAACCCACAAAACAGTGGATTTATCACAGAACTGAATCTACACCTCTATGAGTCAGTATCAAAAAATTGTAAATTATGAGCTTCACAAGGCTGATATTTATGTTAGTGCTTCGATTATGAATGTATAACCTGATGTAATGAGCACAAACCCTGGACTTCGGAGAAATGGAGGAAAGAGATATGGTCTGATGAATTGTCTTTTTTTCCTTTTCCTACATCTGAATTTTTGTTTGGAGAAAGCCGAAAGAAGCCTTCAAGCCACATTGCCTGATCCCAAATGTTAAACATGATGGTGGATCTGTTATGGCCATCTCACAGAAAGTTAATGGGTTCTATTATTATTCTGCATGGTGGAATCATGGCAAAGGAATACGGAGACATTTAGGCATCCAGGTGCACCCTATGATGTAAACATTGTTTCCTCAAGATGTTCCCATATTCCAAGACGATAACACCCCCATATATACAGCTAAACAGATTTGAGAGGGGTTTTGTGAACCCCAGGATGAAGTCAATTACTTTCCATGGCCTTGCTGATAACTGGATCTAAACATTTATTGGAAGCTTTAGAGCTCGCAATGCAGATAATGTTTCTACCTGCTCCATCTGTCAAAGAATTGGAGGCATTCCTTCTTTATTAATGGTCCAATATCCCATTAAAAACAGGCCAAAACTTGTATAACAGCATTCCAAGACAGACTGAAGCTGTTCTGTAAATATATATTTAATATTTAATATTAAATATATATTCTGTTAACTCAGCAAGGTATAGTAAAATCTGGATGTAGTAATTGGATATTTGCATTATGAATGGCCCCCATGAGCCTATTCCTGCACTATACAGAGATGGTGCCAATGAATCAGTGAAGTCATATTACGTATTGTAGACCACCAGCTACTGCTTTTGTGCTAATACAAAACTGATGTGCTTTTAATGAGTTACTAAAATCCACTCTTTTCTCTTTGTTTCTTGATTACATATACATAATTTGTATTTATCTGATGGGCTGGCATTATGTGTAAACTAGCTATTTGAGTATATAGCAATAATTTTCACATAAACTGGTGCAAAAGTATTCCAGCGTCTGCCAAATGAGATTACGTGTTGCATTCTCCCAGAAGAGTAATCAAGCAGCCTTATGCAGTGCATTCACTTGTTTCACTCAGCAAATGAAACAAGAAAGTAATGATCATTAAATAGTTGTTGTGCAAAAGGAACAAGAACATCCGATCATAAAATTAACAACGGACGTGACTCTTTGGTGAACAATGAGCCCAAGATGAAGAAAACAAATTACTCTTAGACTGGTGGCAGACCGCCAAACTGCGTGGCTCTGAAAGAGTTGTAGTGGGTACCAGTTTGTGTATACTGTACAATGATCCAATAACGCTGTGTAATGCTATGCAGTGTGCAGCGTCACAGTTTTAGCCTCCTGAACCTGAACGATGCCAACTGGCATCAGTTGGCAGGCCTTCTGTGCCCTGTAAATTTCCTCTGTTGTTTTAGAACCTAGAATGACCTCTCTTCTTTTTTTTCCCATGGAGATCTAGTTTTTGCACTTATTTTAAGAACTAAACCAACATTTCATGCATGTTTTAAAACCTAGCATTACAATTATTTTTTGTCCAAGAAGTAGAGCCATACAGCTTTGAGTGGTGTGAATTTGGGGGCAATCAAGCACAATATAATTATTTCACTCAGAACAGACACAGAACAGGGGTCATTTATGGTAAGAGCACAGAGTAGGGTGGTTTATTTATTATTGACTGGTATCAAAAAACTATGGAGACAAAAGGTGCATGCTTTATGTACATGAAGTATAGCCTGTATCTGAAACAAAAATATCTTCAGCACAAATCACTGAATACACAGAAGCAAAAGTAGGTTAAGCACTCAAAGTAAGCAAAAACACTTCTTACATACAAACATCTTTCAATTTTCATACATGTTGCATGTACATGTACATCAGTACATACATGATTGCAAAAACAGCTCTGCCACTCAATATATTTATCAATTTGACAGCAACCTACAACCAAAAATTTTTCTCCCATGCCACTGTCCCTGTGGCGTATCCTTTTAGCATCATAACCTCACTGTACTTTTCCCATTGTTCTGTGTTCTAAGCTAAGACAAGAAAACCCACCAATTTCTTAGAAGGGGATTGTTCATGCTATCTTTTAAGCTGCATCCAAATTAACACAATACCCTTCTAACATTGTGTGTGAATCCAAACTTGGTAACACTTTATAAGGCTTTGTATTAAGGCGCTCCCTTAATTTAATCTTCGTTGTCATAAGGAAGTTAATAGTGGTTCTCCATATTCTTTGATGTTAAAACTTACTGTAGGAAATTTACTTCAATGCAAACCCATGAAAATTATTATTATAATCAAATGTGATGATAGGCTTTCCACTGTGTTTTCCTCTAGCATTTCAATCTCTTTTACTTACTTTCAAGTTCTTCAATTGCTCCTACATTGTCATGTTCAGATACCCAACACAATTTTGAAATAAATTCATTAATGCAGAGAGTGGAGTCCTCAGAGTAGAAAGTCAGTGATTTAATCAGTGACACCAAGCTCCTCTTCCTTTACTGTAATATTATTATTTGCTATACTGTTAGAATTCTTGTCTGCTCATAACAGTAAAATATGTATATCTGCAAAACTGCATGCTGTGGATTTTTTTTCCCCCCAAATGGCATCAATCGCATGTTCAGTTTCTTGCTTTTAAGCTGAGGGCTTGCTTCAGGCTGGAATACATTAAGGAAGTGATCCTAAGTGGTTTTAAATTATAAAAAAAAATAATTTAAAAAGAAGCATAGTTCCTGTCCATATTCTTCATCTCTCTTCATTGTACTTTCAAGTTTTCCTCAACAAATTATCTAATGTTTAATAATACTAATTGCTATGCAGCAGGTATTTATAAGACATTTGATAAAAGTGAGTCTACTTTAGTAAATGTACTGCAAAAGAAGTTAGTGCTCAGTTGTGTGAACTGGAGTTTTGTGGGTATTTGTAAACCTTTTGAGAAGGGTGAATAGTATCTATTGTACTGAAGGTTCTGCAGAACAAGTTAACTAATAAGGATTAATGATGTTGGCCAGTGGATATTTTTAAGACATTTGGAAAGGGTGAGTATAGTCTGCCATAGTAATGGTTCTGCAAAACAAGTTCTTTAATGCTTAATAATGTAAATTGGTGTTCATTTGGTATTTCTAAGGCATTTGAGAATGATGAATAGAGTATAGTTTATTCAAAGTACTGCAAAAGTTAACAAAATGTTAATAGTGTTAATTGCTATTCAGCTGGTGTTTATAAGGCATTTGTAAAGGTAATCAGTTTTCACCCTGGAAAATCACACAACTTAAATAGTCCTTAATAATGTGAATTGATGTTCAGTGGCCATATCAAGTCAAGAATCTCTAAATCACTTCAACACACACTTGAGTAAGTGTTGAGTAGTAACATCTGGGAGTCCACCTTCAAGGCTGAATTCTACCCCATGGCAGATCCTAGCAGATCACTATTGGATGGGCATTACACAGTAGGGACAGGTCTCACTCGCAGGCCAGTCCTTTTCAGATATGATCAATTTCAGTTGCTCATGTGTTTATATTAACCATACCATGTACATGAGTAAATGAATTACCTTTCCAGATTCAAATAACAGCCATTTATATCACAACATAATGCTATTATTTATACAAAAGAATGCATTTATTGTCATACGCATGCTTTCCCAAGAAGGAAACAAATGATCCATTTTATAAGAGTAACTTGCCACTAATAATTTTCTAATGTAGGTGTGTATAAACATTCATATGGAATCATAGACTTACTTATGGATTTTTAACAATGACATGTTTCAATAACAAAAGTTCATCAATGTCTGTCACCAATGTTGAACAATAGGTTTATATACAATTTATGATCATGTTCATAAACAAGTTATTAGCAAATGAATTAGGTTCAGTCAATGTGCTCCATCAATTTCTTAATAGTCAGCAATGCTACTGTGAGCCAAAGCAATATGTTAAAGGAATATTCATAAAGGTTATTGACACTAAGAGACATTTATTAATGTTTTTCTAATAAAATAGCTCTTCTTAATAAACATTATTAATGCATTACTAATGTGTTAATGAACATTTACTAATGAAACCTTAATATAAAGTGTTACCAGTAACTTTCATGATGTAAATACATATGTAGGAGTCATTTGTATAGAGTGGATTTCAGCTGCTACAACTGGTACACATTCAAAGTTTTTGGTGAGTCAGTAGGTGTCTTTTAAAATTGTTAAATGTTTGTGTGAAATCAGTTTTTGCTGTGACTGTGTTCAGGGCTGGATTTGTTCTGTTGTTGTTTTAAATAAATGATTTGTTTCATATATGTTTCCCTGTTTTTCATGTGCACTTCACCAGCCAGCAGCTTTACACATCTGTATCACATGCCAAGGAGTAAACAAAGTGAACAGTTTCATGCATATCACCAACAGCACAGCTGTTGCTTCGCATTGGCCATGTAGCCAAAACTTCCTGTTAATATTGTTCTTCTTGACATCAGTTGAAAAAGTGCTAAGTTATTAAAAAAAAAGACAAATAAGACAAAACTTATGTCTTGGTCCTGTGTCCCTTGGACATCTGTCTCTATAATAAGCCCCATTTATTGATAATTGGGTTTGGCATGTCTTATACAATAAACAATAATAAATAAACAATTGAACAGTGTAAACACACCAGCAATGACTCCTATTGCCATGAAATTTTACGTGAATAATATAGACTGCACAGACATTCACAACATAATTATTTTTGTACACACACATCTGTTTTTGGAATTACCAAAATATTTCCAAAGGTTATTTCTCCAAAAAGCAGATATTTTTTTCATTGAAGCTGCAAAGATGCTCATCTATGGTCCACATTAGTCTTTCTGTGTGGCACTGAACACAGATCTTTCATTCCAGATGTTAATTTACTTTTGGAAATAATGTCATTGAAATTGAAATCAGGGCACACTTGTGGTTGTGTGTAATTCCATTTGCCCTGCTTTCATAAGATCTTGCCATTGACTCCATGTTTCATGCACAAGCCTGACCCAAGGGAAGCTGTTGTTGTTTTTTAATCAACAGTTAATCTCTGTCATAGCACCCGGTGTCCTTATTTGCTTTTCTGTTATTAATCATGGCAATGTGGAAATTAAACAGGAAAAGGTCAGTGTGTTAATTAAGTATGGCTCCAATGCTTTTGTCAGTTTATATCGGGGTCGGGGACACATGTGAGGTGCTACATCAACAGAGTGCTTTCTAATTAGGACTCGCGCCTATTCTCAGAGCCACCGTGGCACAGACGCCAATCTTAATTATTCTGTTTGTCCCACTGAGATGCCTTCTTCGATAGTTACATTTGGAGAAACAAATGCCTGGTTATCTCTGGCAGGATCAGCAGAAAAAACAGCTCCATGCCAAGCCTGATAATCGTCTCCTCTTTCAGACCAATCATGCTAATGACTCACACTCTCCATATTCCACCACTGGAGAGGTATCTCAGAAGCATTTTTTTTACAGTGCCTGGACCCGGTGCCTACAATCAACAGTAATGTTACCCTTAGCATTTGAAGAAATGACACTTGGCTGTCGCCCATCTCCCTGTTACATTTAACCTGTTTCCTTCTGTGGCATAGAGAGGAAAAAGAAAGAGAGAGGAGGCAGTCAATGGTTTTAAGTGAACATGACTGCTTCCTGACAGTCAAGGACATGGCCCTTGCAGTCATTTCAAGAGTTCAATGACTTGAACAGCAAAGCAGATGGGAGAAAAACAAAATGCTGGCCAATGATGAATACTGAGCCTGATGAATCAGAGGTGGGTGTGATGCTCTCCAGCATCTCCCATTCATGTCATGTTACCATGGCAATGAAACACTGAAGTCAAAGGTCTGACAATGATAAGCTAATATTCAACTGGGTAGGAAACAGCTTTTTAAAAGAAAAACACACTGGGGCTTCATTTTATCAAGCACATCTACTGCCAGAGGCATCTTAAGTGCTGCTGCATAAGGAATCGGAGTCCCACGGCTCCAATAAAATCCCTAGAAAGGCTGGTGTTCAATTATTAATTAAAGTGTACCTGATTAAACCTTGTAAAGCATTAACCAAACAGCTTCCCGTGGATTCAAATTTAAACAGTCATTCTGAAAATTCAGTCTGCTCTTATCCAGGAAATCATTTTAAATGCAATACATAAAAGTCAATATTATTATCTGATAGAGTATTCATTTGAATCAAATATTAATGCACTGAAGAAAAAAGCATGTTGTGTCCATAAAAGTATATTAAAATAAGAGTTTGAAGCACATGAGTCTAAATCATACCATGTTTTTTTCAGATCACCAATAATTTTGAAATTTTGTTGTGGGATTGTTTGTTTGTTGTGTTTTGTTTACACACTTGTCCTTGTCTGTATGTCTAGATGTTTGCATGGAATTCATCAGAAAGGAGAGCAATGGAATAGTACCGGCTCCACCTGGCCAAGCAAAGCATTACTCATGACCAGCCCATCCTTGTAATCTGAGTTCCCTTCCTATCCCTGGATATCCCCCAATCTATTAAAGGGAATTGCTGTCACAACTCATCTGGATAATTCCGGGGAAATATGGTTCCCTGTGACGAGTTGCTGACGGCACTGAAGGTCCTGCATGGGACAAATTCTTTGGGAATGATTTTTTCCCTCTCTATGACTTTCTTTCTACTTTCTCATCATCCCACTGTTGACAGGACTACATTAATCCTACCTCTGCACCCTTCCAACACTGAGGTCTGTTTGACGGATTTGCAACTTGGCAGTTTAAAAGCCTGCAGACGAATGGTGTCCTATGAAAACTTCCAAGCCAGGGTTTAGAGGGATTAAGAACCTGACTCTGTCCCATGTCTTCAATACCTTGCTCTGGGGTGTATACCCTAGTGAATGCACCCCAGCCCACAGCCAGACAGGCAAAAGCACTTTTTCTTACCAGGAAGGACATCTTCAATCCCAGTCAACCCCATCAGGTGGTCCGTAAGTCCTGTTGAGGGTTCATTTCACCCCCTGACAGAGCTCCCAGTTATTTGTATAATGCCAAATATTGTTGCACAGCTCTTCAGTTTAGTTTAGTACCATGAATTGAACTTAATATGGTACAGCAACATCACCGCAATATGTCTTATACTCCCATCGCAAGCAGACTGAAGACATCCTTGCAAGTCATTTAATGTTTCCTGGTTCACTCATCTTTTAAGCACACCACTTCAATACAGACCCTGACACCTACCAAGTACCTTCAATGCAGAAAAGAAAAAGAAACAAAAAGTACCACATACTTAAATGTTATGCTATGCTATGCTATGTTCCCACCCTAATAACCCAGAAAATCCAGCAGGCAGCACAGTAGATGGTGCTCATGCTCCCCCTCCTCAAGTACCGCTCTCGGGAGCATGCTCTCTTTCACTAGAATTTGAATTTGCTCAACTTTCCAGCTTGCCACCTCTGGCTGAGCAAACAGAAGCTAGCTAGTGTTTACCTCCCAACACACGAGTCTAGCTAGCAAGAGAACAAAGATGGAGGCAATATTAATTGCAGCTTTTTCTGAATATCCAGCACCATGTGATATGACTCTGGCGTGTTATCAGGGCTTATTTGGGATATGTGATCCATGACAGAGCGTGAGCAAGAAGGTAGAGATCTAAATAAAATAAAATTTAAACACATTGCAGACCACAGCGGTGACTCTCATGGAGTAGTTGGCATGATTTGCATGAAAAAAACAGTGATTCACAGTAATTACAGAAAGTGTTTATTGAAATAAAAATGTAATACCCATTGAAGCCTTTCTGACAAAAAACAAGTGGTGTGGTAGTGTTTGATTCCATGACTGTCAAAAGCAATATTATTTCACTAAGCACAAACTAAATTTATCTATAAATGGCAAAGATGTTGTGAAGCTTTAGTTTTGTTTTGCTTTTGGTACAAAATTATTAACTTATTTAAATTGAGAAGAGCAAAAGATGATTAATAATGTTCACAACAGATGCATTATAGACTGATGCTTCTATTACCATATTGGTTTTGGGGAGGGGATGCATTGAAGATATGCGGATGGCCCACAGGCTCAGATGATTGCCAACTCAATTGTCAAACCTGAGCCTTTTGGTATGTGTTGTCCAGAAGTCTATTGCACATACAGAAAAAAATGCCATTTCTATGCCACATGCAGTGCCCCCGCAGTTGTTGTTCTATTTCCCTAGAAATTGTGCTCTCACACTGCTTTGCTAAATAGACACCGGAGCCTGTTTCGGGAGCACTTTCCCTGTGCCTGCTGCTATTCTTTTGTGCACATACACGTGTAAAACAAGAGCCAATTGACCCATTTCATTAGAATTCATTAGGAAGCTGCTATGCAAATTTGGGGCTATACAATGAGAGTGCTTGACACTGAATAATGCAGAGTGGTGCAATCCACAGGAGCAGAGTGCCTCTCATTGGTCAGAATTTTCAGGGCCTGTTGAGAGCCAGTTGCTATTTTTATAGAGGTACACAATTTCTCTGTTTTAAAACAAGTTGACCCTTTAAGATAAAGTACATCACATTCAGTTCCAAGACAGCTTGCCAAGACATATCATAACTGTTCATGTTCAACTACCCGTACATGTGTATAAATAACTTGCATTTGAAAGATATTAAGGAGAAAAGGCCAAACTCAGATGTGACAAACATTTTTTTATTATTTTAATCAATTTGTGAGTTTATTTGAGGGAAGGTATTAATGCATACAAATAGTATTTTATGCAATTTCACAAGAAACTGTTTTTTTTTATTTTCAACTCTTATATAAAAAGGCCAGTTTTATCAGAATAGGGGGAAAATCACATCAGTGGAGGAAAGATGGGGGTATGGATCTCATAGGGGAAATAAACAGGATTTCTCTAGTAGGGATCATCAAAAAATGGTAAAATTGAAATTTTGATGAGATCTGTTCAGGTACCAAAAACATTACACCGGTGGACATGTTTCAGAGAAGAGCCCACATTCTTGCAAAGACAGCAAACTCATCTGCAAACCAGGATGCTTGGTCATCTGTTTTCCCCACAGACTGACATCAGTACTAATCCATCATATGCTCAGACCCTGCAACATCACATCTATTCCCAGAAGTCTTCCTTGTCCATGTTTGAACAATGACTAGCAAGGTATGCATTATATGTGACCTCACAGGGTCTACCCAGCAACTCCCCTTCTGTACATGACTTTGGGCTCCTTCCCTTACCAGCAGACTCCTCCCCAGTTAGACAGAGACCCCTTTAAAGTATAAACCCTCATGTTTTGTATGCACTTTTTATAATGGTTATATGTGCTGCCTTCACTGGTTTCACTGAACTGCAAATCCACTGTGCATATTTAGGCCTTCTTGCTGTATTGCAAATCCCAAATCCACTTGTCTGGTTCTACCTGTGTAGCATAATCTAATGTATGAAAAGGGTACATGCTGAGCTACGCACAACATTGCCAGGGAGCACACACACAGAAATGGTGATGGCTTCTCAATGACAAGCATTTCGTCAAAGCATTACTGTCTCTGACTTTAAATCCATGTCAAGATCTCTACCCTGGATCTGCTAACAATGGACAGCATTAACAGACCAGCTGAGGTAAGCAATCTTGCAGGAAGCATTGAGAGCAACAAATGGCAGCTCGTCAAGCACCCATGTGGAGGTGCAGGCATGGTTATTCACAAAGTGAACAGAATTATTTTCTTAGCCAGCAGACTAAGACATCCTTAATGCATTTAACAATCTCTCAGGCTGACACCAGCAGTCCCTCAGGTAGGATTATCTGGTCCCCAGCTGATCTTCTTCCTTCCTAGCTGTATAACCACCTTTTAGCCATAACTGCAGTGAATTCCCACTATCTTGAACACATATCAGACACAACACAGACTAGTCTGCTTTCAGGTTCAGAATAAAATGATTTCTTTATGCAACATACAACAGGGGAAAATACAAAAATTCATCCTGTGCATATCACAGAATGAGATACTGCCAGGAGTGTACAGTATATATTGCATAGCAAAGGTAAGGGAAATACATTTTAAGGGGAAAGGGAGGACATTTCAACATCCTTAATAACCTTCATCAGTTAAAGGAAATTAGAAAGGACTGAGGGGAGATTCAGTTAGGGAGAGGAAGAGAAGACATTCCCTGAAATAGAGACAGACAGTGTTAGACTGAACAGCACAACATAATCATTACGAAGATCATAAAACCTGACCACAAGCTTTCACTTCATTACACACTACAACAGGGCTACGGCACAAAATGGATTATTTCAGTAAATACAGTGGGAATTCACATTGTGTTGAAGTTTATCAAGTAGCACTCTACAGAGAAATTAAATCTGATATGTTGTTAATTACCTATTAAATCAAGCTGGTTTCCTATTCATACCTTCTCTTCCTTCCAAAGCATGTCATCAATGATTCATTGTTCTTTTTAATTAATTTAACAATTATTTCAAGCAAAGGAACTTTATTATTACAGGTTTGGACAAAACTGATAAGAACTGAAAAGAGTCTGTGTTCAAAAACCAAAATAATTTTCTGATATTGATCTCTACCCCACCCTACCTAGGTCTACTGAAGGGTGAAATGTTTTGATTTTCCCTTTTTGGTTGGCAGGATGCTGTAGCTGGCATGCATGCAGCACCAGCATGCCCTAGAGGGAGAGTGGAAGTGGGGCTGAAGATTTATTATAAATTTCAGATTGTCGACACTTGACCATGCGGATTTCATAATTCATAACAGACCGGGTGGCGCATCTGTTGCAGCCGCACATTACAGTCTGTTCTGGGGCAGCTAACAAACGGCTTATGAACAAGATGAAAGATGGGCCACAAACTTTGACCAAGGTCACGCTATCTCTACAGAGAAATGGACCATGACAGATTTATCACAGGCAAAAGTTTTATTAGCATAGCTCAAGTGTCTCTGAGATGCCCTGCCTCTTCATGCAATGGCGTACTCCAGCAGTGTCATCAGAGCTCCAGCCATTCCATGTGGTTTAGTCACTCATTCAGCCAACGGGTTAATCACAGCGCAGGAGATGCAATCAAATTGTGACTAACCTTTTTCATACTGCTCTGAAATCGAGAGGTGAGTGACTGTACATAATCTTTCCTGAAGATATTTAGATAGGACTTGCCACAATGTCTGAATTTTACAAAATTTTATCAAATACTGTCAATAAGTTCCTACCTCCTGTTTTTTTTATCATTGAATAGCACTTGAGAGCACTCTAAAACTCTCTGCCTCTAAATTACAAACAATGGTCCTACCTTTGTTTTTCTGTTTAATTACTTTGCATTCATATTGGACGACCAAAAAGAGGGAGGCAAAGGTTGCATTCTCTAATTTAATACTACAATGTGAGGATGTGGGACCGTGTGAATTCTCTTCTTGCTCTTTTTCAATTACATCAGACCTTTCAATTTTATTAGTCTGTGTCTTGCTACCCACTTAAAAGTGAATTTCTGATCTTTTTTATGTGTAAAAAGCGCACATTTCCAGGCACATGGTTCTTCAGTCCAGTCTGGTGACTAATAACAATTTCCCTCTCCACCTTTAGAGTACCAAAAATACAGTATAGCCTGCACTTGTTTGTGACAACAAGTCTATGAATCCAAGTTGTTTTCCTTGCTTTGCCTTCTCCATGGCTCTAGTGTGGTACATCAGGGAAAGCACAAGCCAAACTACGCGTGCTGTTGAAGCAATCGCAGGTGATGTAAATTAGCCACAGAAGACATTTCATGTTATTCACACACTTTACATAAAACAAGCCTTTCAAAAACAACATAAGTCAAAATAAGTGAAAAATAGAATGAACTATAAAATATGTCTATGTATGTGTCATATATTACTTTGATTTTCACAAATGTTGTCATATTATAGCATGAACCAGGCCATACAACAAAAATTTAAAATTCTAATAATAAATAAACACGACACATAGACAAATCCACCAATTAATGAAAGGTGAAACAACTGCAGTATTCCAAATATATATTTTGGATTTCATATTTTATCATCTATTGATGTACAGAGCAGCATTGCAGCACAGTAGCAAGGAGCAGGGCTTGTAATTGAAAGGTTGCTGCTTTGATTCCCGACAACGCTGCTGTTGTACCCTTGGGCAAGGTACTTAACCCAGAATTGCCTCAGTAAATATCCAGTTATTTAAATGGATAACATGTATAAATTGTAACCTAAGTAAGTCACTGTGGATAGGAGTGTCTGCTGAATGGAAGTAATGCAATGATGTTCATCCTGTTTTAGATTAATTCAATTATCCTCTTATTTAAAGGTGATAGTAATCTTGTAATCTGGTTCTGTCATGAATTTGTCTAAAATTAATTGCAAAACCCCTGACAAAATGCTGTACTCTCCCCTCCAAACTACATCCCCTTCAAATTGCCACAAGTCACCAATATTTTCCCTATACATATTTCTCTCCCTCCTCTTCTGATCATCGCTTGACCTTTTTACGCTGGCCAGAGAGGGAGGCTACTTCATGCTGTGGGGTGACATAACAGCACATGCCAAATAAAAACCAAATTTAAAAAGTGTGCATGTGTTGTGATCCATTCCTAACCCAAATTACTTCTCATTTTTTCATCCAAATACGGACATTGTATTGAATTCTTTAACATACAAATATGAGTTCCCAAGAAGAAACATGACACAATATTTCTTCTTAAAAATGAATCCTACCCAGATCCCACAAGCTCACACATTTTCTTGCCTTTTCTTGAAATATGTTGGATATTTTGGTTCAAATTTGGCCATCTTCACCAGCATTACAACTAGCTTGCCAGCTACAATGCCAACAGAAATACAAAATATAAGGCTAGCACATCATCTCAAACCTAGCTGGTTAGACTACACCTACTCAGACCACACACTCAGCAGGACACAGGCCTATCTACAGCAGACAACCAAACAAACAATTCTGTGCCAACTGCTATGCCATTCAAAACTACACTACACACAATAAGCTTTACATTAATGTTAAACTAAGAAAGCTGTTAATGTCCAATTGGTCTCAAGAGAACAGTTCCTGGACAAGCACCCATTGGTCATGAACTGATGTTTCCCTGGCTTAAAAACCTGTCTACATGAATCAGAACCAGGTGAACCCCTATCCCCTTGCAGTGGAAGTCACCCAGTCCCACTGATTCCTCTGCTTGTACAGGGCCAGTTCTATCTGGGTCTCCACACAGCTGGTGCTTCATTGTCTTTGCAGAGGTTCTCAATTCAGTTTTAGGTTGCTTTGTTTTTGTTTTTTTTTTAATCCATGTGGCTTCTGTGATCCTTGGTGCTGATGAATGAGTGAATGAGTGGCTTCAAATGGTGCCAGAGTCCAGAAGCACAAATGACAATGCTATGAAAACTGGGTGATAGACTCTAAAGAGCCCTGAAAGGCATATTCAGTCTGGCTTGGGCTTGCAGCATTGCATGCTTCCAATCCAAGCTGCTGGGCTTGGGACCAGTATATCTTCTTTGAGGCAGATGGTGTAATTCCCTCCTCAGAATACCCTGAATACCCTCTCATATGTGAAGTGGGTGTAAAACCTGAAATCATTGTGAGTTGCATAAAATCTGTCTCCTCTCCACTGCCTGTCAGCGATGGTTAGCTGTTGTACTTAGGCTTTCCGTTCCCATATTGTTTCAGGTGCAGCATGCAGTGATAAAAAAAAAAATAGACTAGGCTAGACATTGGAATAAGCATGTGTAGAAATCATGTGATAATTTGACAGTGTTCACTAGTACCCTGGCTATTAAAGCTTTATAAATAGCTTTATGAATTTGTTCCCTAAACTAGACTGTGGCAAGTTTACTACATACCACAGGCCAACCATTTCTCAGTCATAATGTTCTATTCGGTAGCTAATTCATACTATAGGGAACAAATTTAGCGATGTGTCAGTTTGACTAGGAATTAGCTAGGTATCAAAAGTAGTGCTATAGACTGAGTTTGTGAAGAAAAATAGATATGCATAAGAGAACTAGACAAGCATAATAACATTAGCTACCTGGAGGCAGGAGCTTGTTGTAATTGTAAGCTGCTGGCTCTGCTTCACTTCATGGCTGGCATGTCTGTCTCTGAAGCAAGCTTTAGAGTCTCACGGACATCGACATTGAGATGTTCATTTGTATGGTCAAATACCAACTTCCTCTGGTCGATCCTGCCCTCCATCCATCCATGTTGAAAGGGCACAGAACTGCATCTCTACTGTGGCGTTTATGTCCTGTGCAGGAGTGAAGTCAGCCTGTTTCAAATGCAGACTACAGACGTAGATGCTACCTCTTCTGACAGTGAACGTGTTTTCATACCTCTGTATTTCTTGCATATATCATGGCTAGTTGGAAAAACATTACAGCTTAAGTGCGGTTGTTTTCGTTAGCTATTTATAGATTTGCATTCTGCCATGTTAATGTTGTGGTCAGCAGCTGTGCTACTATTTCAAACATCTAGTATGGAAACATGGAAGGGGGAAAAGGGGCAATCTGAGAGGCATGATGGTCCTTGCAGGGAAGCCAGCAAGAAGAGGATTGCAGTAGTCCAGTTCAGAGACCACTACAAAAAGTATATATTTAGAATATATTTTAGAGAATAGATGTTTTATCTCAATTAACATATTAAAAATATACATTTCCATTTTGGTGTATTGCAATATATTTATGATTGGCATTAATGTATGTTAAATGTATTTCCAATATATTCTCAGGCTGAATAAAAAAATCTATCAAGACATTACAATATATTTCTTTTTTCAATGGGGAACACAAGGGCCTGGCCTGAGTTGTGTTCAACTGGTGGTAAGAAACAGATGGATATGAATGCATTTTCCTCCATTTTACTTGTTTTTTTTTTCAGCACTAAGAAACGCTGTTTCACTCCACCATCCTTTATTGCTTTGTTGTATTGTTTCAGACCATATTCCCAGGTTCTCTGGGACTTTGTAGGAGAGATTGTACTGTGTCTCTCTGGGGAGTACACATCCTATTGTTGTTGAAGTGATCTGTGGTTTAATTCCCCTGCGACCAGCTGTGGATATTTAGACATCAAATTAAGTCAGCCACTGGAAACTGCCAGAAGTGAAGTGCTGAGTGTCTTGGGAACAGGAAGGTAGGAAGCGCTGAGAGACAGGAGAATTCATTTTTGTCCGAGAAGACTTGCGGAAAGAGATCTTTAAGGTATGTCAGTGGGTAACTTCAGGAGACGGGTCATAGTGAGTCGTAGTCCATGATAATGTGAATATAAAACTTTCACAGAATATACAGTTTTTATGCAAGTGTACTGTTTGTTCTGTCAAAAATCTGTGATGAAGAAAATATGTGAGTCTGAACCTAGCATGAGGAATGTTTTCTTTATATTCTACAAGTCAGAAAAGTAAAAGCCAAAATATACAAGCATCACTCTTTTCAGCCCACTGAAGAATGCATCACATCTTCACCACTGAATCGCACAAAATACAAAAAAAAAAAAATCATATTAACTTTGAGGGCAAAAGAAATGTGGCATATGATCTATAGTTAATCTGAGATGGTGATCTTTTGACAGGCATAATGGAGTAAATTGCAGAGAAGGAATGACTGAACGAATGAATTTACATTTATATAGTGATAATGAGGCAACATTGTGAGGCTCGCTTAATATATTAACTGAGCCTCATTACAATATTAATGAGTGAATATGAGAACCTTTGAGTATGAAATGGAGTAATCTTGAAAATAATAGAACTCCTTGTTCCTCCATTTCTATTTTTAACCATTTTGAATCATTGGTGAAAAGAGGGAGAGGTTATCTATTGCAGTGAAAAACAGGAAAAGAGGCATACCTGACATAGTCAAACAGCCCGATTGTAATCCTCCTGGAATGCAGTAGTCACACTGCCGTCACTTGGAAACAGAAAGGAATAGCTAACGCACATGAGGATGCGACTTTGCGGCTGAAAATAAAAAGAGAAAGATAAAATGCATCTGGATTAAAGGCCAATAGTGAATCAATTGTACAAGATCTTGCACAGGGCGTTCAATGGAGTAATTCTCTGTGTATTTTGAATGTCACAGTGGCTCTAATCAAACCGTTGGATTGTTTGAATAGGTTGTACAGGAAAATGGACAGGAAAAACATTTGACATATATGAATCTGAAACCTTTTTGCAACAAAATGGTGTTCAGTGCAGTTCCAGCCTTAAGCAAACTGCCAACTGGCATATTGGGTGAGGAGTAGTCAGCCTGCAGCCCTATCATACACATAACATCATAACATACCCTGCACCACTAACTGTACATGAACAAGCATCAGTACTAAACATAGCGCTACAATCACAAATGCATGCCTCAATCGATACAAGTGCAAACATACCTACTGTACATAGTATTGTATATATAATATTGCTATATGTAGTTTTGTATATAATACACTTCCATCATGCAATAATTTCACTCCCTCTGAAAATATGTGTAAATTTCACATATGCAAAAAATAAGTCAGGTGTAGAACACAAAAAACTCAATGCAAAGCGCTATTCATTCACTCTCTTAAAGAATGAACCCTTAGACAGGCTTTGCTACAGGGAAGATTATTGGCCAGAGTGATGCATCAGTGACGTTCCATTCATTGTCATTCTGGCTACCGCTTGACACCATGCACACCAAGCCCCGTCTAATGGGATAGCATTATAATATCCAAGTTCTTCCTCCGCTCTCTAATATATCTGCGAAAACAAGATTATCTGCGGTTACAAGGAAATTTAATCTAATGCCAATGCTAATAACCACTCCAAATTTCATCTGAGGTTAAGTAACAGCTTACTCAAAATGAGAATGTTACACTTGCATTACAGTAAGGTTATGGCCTTGATGAGGCGTGGAGGTATGGGATTTCATTAACTAGCCAATGGCCCAAGATGCATTGTATTATTTTGTGGTCTTTGTCTCAAACAGGCTGTACAGTAGCCATTTACATTAATGGGTCACCTCAGACAAGGTGGTCAGAGCATCAGCAATAAACAGTCTTGCCCTACACAATTCACCACTGCATGGTGTATAGTCCTTATCCCATGGAGGGTGCAAACCAGAGACCCAGCTGAGCAAAAACATTAAGCTCATCCTTCAAAAAGACCTTGGTTTTCAACAAAGCACTTAATATTACATAATCACAATGAACATCACCATTATATATTACTGATGAGCACACATACAAATAGATTTAAGGGGATATTTTTGTGTGATACAGATGAGGTATGCATTGTGCATTTATCACTTTTGAGCTGCATACATGGATAAATACGGTAAAGGATTGTTACTGATCTTACAAATACTCTTTCCTTCAGATCAATCTTGTCTCCAGGAAATCCCAAAGATGCTTGTCTTTTCCATGGGGGATATTCATCTCAGAGTGAATTTAATATCAGATGATGTTGTACCAAATGATATGGTGGGCTGAGTTTCACTCTGAGAGTAAATTATTTATACCTTCTATCCCGGGCACGTACTAATGAAGCATAAATGAACTGTCAGTTCCCTCTGGCTCCATTTAGCCACTGCTGATCTGGCAGATTGTCCCAAGTACCAAGAAATTAAGACTTGGGGCTTTTCCTTTAACAGTTATTGTAATGAAAAGAGGGCTTAAACCTGCATTGGGAGGTGGTTGAGGTCAGTCATGATATGAGGAGAATAAGTACTCTCCTGTTAAGATGGGTAAGCTTCAATGACATTGTCTATGAAGGTGCTATTGGAGCTTGACCTTGAAGAGGAAGCCAGGGCAATATATCACAGCTTGGGGGAGCAAGGCCAGCACATTGTGCGGAAGTGTGATGCACTGATTCGCAGTGTATAGGAATTCACTGGCACATCTTCTCAGCTTGCTGATGAATTGTTTGATACTGAAATATATCATTAGAGAAACTTGTTCCCTGTGAGCACGGGGGAAAAAAAAAGAAAAATCAAGGATATAGACAGCTAGATCAAATTGAATAACAGCGTTGCTTCTGACAAGCGAATGAACACCGAGCACATTCATTAAAATGCTAGCCACACAAGATCCCTGGTGACAACAAAAAAACATGGGAAAAACATACAATGAAACACCTTGCATTATGTAACATAAATAATTCTGGGAGAATGAGATGGAGCCAAGCCATGCGGTTTGATGTCCTTCTGGCATTAGGGGAGGATAGCACAGTTGCGACGACTTCTTGCTGTTTGATGAGCCTCACGTGACGCACAACCCTCACAGCCCCCTGAAACACCCCCCCTGCAACACCCACTCCCCTCCCCCCTCCCCCCGCCCCAAACAACTCTGTCCCTTTATGAAAATTGACTTCACAAGGACTCCATTTTATGTTCACGTTTTATTAGGAGACGTCCATTTCTGTCAGGCAAGGGATCTGCCTCAGAAGATGTGCCGTGATTAATCTTGCGCTGGCTCGGAGGCTGGCCCATTTTTCAGGCTGGTTGTTTAAAAACCTGTGGCTTGCGTCCCTTAGGGGTGTATATGCATTTCCCCTTGGTATTTATTGATATTCTGTTTCCCTAAATACAGCGCCATTTGTCTCTGCTGTCACATCTCCGGGCCGAGCCGTGTGCGAGCGGGCTTGAAAACGCACAGTGATTGATAGGCAATCTCACCACCTGTGTCATCCATAGATTTCTCAGTGCGCACAGAGGGTTTTTTTTTCTTTGAAGAGCATTAATTGCCAATGTCCTGATGCTAATTGCCATATGTATATGTAATATATACATATAATATGTGAAATTAATTCATTTCACCAAATGCCTTTTCACTGGAAGGAGAGCAGCTGGGGTAACGTTTTTATTTGCCAGACAGTAGTCAATGGCGCCTCTACACTCTCCTGAGACATTAACCTACTGATTTCCAGTGTTGTACTGGATCATGGTCTTTTTAATTGGGGGAAATTCTACTCTAAGAAGTAGCCGGCCACGGTTAATTTTTTCCCTTCCTGGACACCAAGTCTGTCCTATACTGGGTGTGTAAGCTATCACACAGCTTTGTTTTGCACACATCTGGCTACTGTATTTAACATTTGCATTATCTATTTTTACTCAGAAATATAAGGTGCACATATACTGTAGTAAAATTGGCAGTCTGTCAGTGCATTAGACTAGACTAAACAAAATCAAGTTCATCTATATGTTGAAAAGGACACTGTGTCTTAGAATTTGAAGGATGTATTCTGACACATACCATAAGTAACATGTCTAAAACAAAAACCTGGTTGCCCCTGTAAAGACCTTAAATCTTTGACAAAAACAACCATTCCAGCATCATCTCCAGTCCTGGATGGAGTGAACATTTAAAAATAATCCTTGTACTTGATATGACCAACTAAATACTGTCCCTGAGGTTCAATTTTAATACTTATTAAATTGTTACAGGGAACTGGGATATGATTTTATAGATAATTATAAGCTCCTAACAATATATGAAAGTAAAATGGTCATTATAGGGTGAACAAGTGATACTTTACTAGAAATATGTTGCACACATTTGGATGAAATGTATTTTTATGCATTTACATCATGTTGATTTGGAAAGAAGGGTTATCTTCCCTGGGGTATTACTGTAAGCAGTAGAAGGACTTAGCTTATATAAGGTCTTTCAGCTTGGCTATGTGACAGAGGACCCAGGTGTTCCTCCCTGAAGACAAGCTGCAAAGCAAAGACTGTTTGTTCATCCTTGTCACCTTCACCAGGCTCGCATGCTACTAATCCCAAATCACCACACTGGTTATCATCCCAGGCCATCTTATTCCGCTTCCATATTCCACAACCTATTAAGGCAGTTCAGTTTTTTCCCCCAACAGATGGGGCCACAGCCAGGATTTGAGCTCAGAACGCTGAGGGCAGGAGCTCTAATCAGATGACTGTGCTCACAAGGTACACCAGTTTGCGGGAGAGGACCAGATCGTCTGTACCACTACGGTTCAGAATCCACAGCAGTCTCCGTTGCAGGCCTTTCTGCCCCAAATCCACTGACTTCTTCTGTGTCAGAGTGGCTGGTCAGGCTGATCAGGAGTCAGCAAGTGCTGCAGTCAAGTGCTCCACTTCTGACAGCTGGAACCACCAAACTGACAACCCCTGTCTGTGGCAGGCGTTTCCGCAAGACAGATGTGCCAGGAGAGCTGAACAGACAATAAGACTAGGGCATGGTACATGGTGCACTGGTTAGATCCCTGTGAAAATCAGAGCTGCAGGCTTAAATCCCAGCTGCAACACTGCAGTTATATCTTTGTACAAGTTTCTGCACCTCAGTTGTTCCATAGGAAATCCAGCCATATAAATCACACTACAGAATAGAGCAAAGATAAGGGCATTCTGTAACCCCACCTGCATTTATTGTAAAAATGAGGAGGCTGCAGCTTCCACCGAAACAGAATCCAGAAGGCTGCACAAGTAAAACTGCTCCCCATTCCCACACAGGAAAAAAAAATGTAGGGTTACCCAACTGCCCTCCTATGAAAACCTGTGCAAGAATTGGTCAAACAGTTCAGAATTTGCTGCTTGGGTCTTGTGCTATGTCTGCTTTTTGTCTGTGTACTTATATTAACTGAAGAGCTAGGTGAATACTTGTAATTCCCTCCTCCTTTCACACTCCATTCATGGATGTCCCGGTCTTGCCTAGTCTGCCCCACAAACACATCTCTGGCTGTCAGTGTAAATAAAAATCCATTGTGTCTTCATCTAGTCAAAGGTCTGCCAAAACTGATATTCCAACTGACTCAGTCAGCAGCTCTACTACATCAGCTTTAACATTACATAAGAATCACAGACTTTCCTGTGACATCTATTTCTGAACATTCCAAATATGTGCATACTATGTTGCAACACTTTTGGCATTTAGCAGACGCTCGTAACACATATCATTAAACACCCTTTGATGTATTACTATTCTTTATACTGCTGTTATCTGTAAGTTCTTCTTAATTGCATTCTGTTACTTCAATGTTTTTTATCCAGCAATATTTAAAATTCTTGAAGTTTTCAGTATTCAGCTTGTGCTATATAAAACAAATTTAATCATGGCAGCATAAATCCATTATTGAAATATTGTATAAAATTTCAACCAAATACATTTTTAAACAATTTTTTAGTGATGTTTCCACGGTAGTAAACAGATAAAGATGTGACAGCCCAGCAAGCAATGTGCAGCTTGGCAGAGAACATTTTAAAAAGGAACTAAGTGCTAGTGTATACACTGTAATGAAAAATAGTGGTACCACAATGAAAAATAGTGGTATTTGAACAGGCACCCCTAGAGGAATTTGTCGTAAGGAAGATTATCCTTATTTAATGATCGAATGCTGACTTCCCTTAAGTTTGCTGTACTGGTGAACAGAATACCAATAAGCTCTGTATTCACACATATTTTCAGCTCACATATTTTTCCCCAGGCAGCTGTCACAGGTATGACCTTAAATATTTTGTCACCCAAGGGGGAATGCCCCGACATCTTTTGAGTTGTTAGAATGCTGATTCAATGTAAGTATAGTGTGTATGTTTCTAGTGCACACATTTTTATCCACATTGGATTAAATTGCTTATTGATGATGTTACCTAACAGTTCCTTGTCTTTCATTTCAGATTCATTCAGTTTGTATTTTAACTGTAATATACGAGTTAATAAAACATATCCTTCAAGTCAAAATAAAATGGATATCACATAATTTGCATTAATTGAGTTTCTAAAATAATCTCTGATGTACTACATAAATACAGTGCATACAGTATAAAAAACTGGCCCATAACATAGTGGTAGGTCAAGACCCTCTCTTTTAAATCAGCATAATTCTCTGTACCCTGGTCCACCATTTGACTGACTTCACTGTCTAATCCTAAATGTAAGATTAAGATAAAAGTAAAACATTTGTTTATCAACCTGTTTTTGAATGCTTTTCCACTGGTTCCCTGTTAAATTATACATACGACAATTTAAAGCATTTCTGTTGTATTCATAAATTATTGAAGGCACTTGGAAATAGGTATATCAGAGTTAAAGCAATCCAAGAAAAGAAGTGTGGTCTATCTATCTTGACAATCATACTTCTTGTGACACTCCAAGAGTAGGTACCCTTTGACTTATAACTTATTCAGACAAGCCTTTTTCTAAATGATGTGTTTGAGGTCATGACTAAAAAAAAAAAAAACAAAAGAATACAACCCTAATTAGATCGCTGCAGTGCTGTTGGATCAAACAGTGCCCACATGAGGCAGTGGTGAATTTAGAAAGAAAAAGTATTTGACAACAACATTATTTATGGCATCTTTCAAACGTCAGCTCAAAAAGCAGAGGCATATATGACAAGACTTAGCTAAGTAACAAAGCAACAAGCAATAATTGACTGGGTTTTGAATCAGAATTTCATCAGTGATGCCTACGAGCTGCCTTTAAGGCAGGAGAGAAAGACTTAAGGAGACAGTCAAAATAACTAGCTGACATTAATAGTTTAACGGAAGGAGCAGTCAGTCAGAACAATTTCTGCATGCAGCTGAAGGACATGGACAGTTGTTGGACATGGGATTTTTTGGAAATAGGATACAGTTCAGTTAGTCTTCAACTATGATGCAACAGGGGCTGCCACTGAGGTGTTCCTTGTGGATGTGAGGCTTGTAGTAAATTAATTTTGCAAGATGCTTGTGAGAAAGAAACATCCAGAACCATTTTTAAGAAAAGAGAAGTCACACACATGAATCCTTCTCTGAAAGTTCCTCAGTGGCATGCTTTGAATTACATTATTTCTTTGTTAACTGTTAAGTCAATTAATTCACTTTCAAAAGAAGATGTCATCTCAGCAATAACGTATTTTCAATTATTTCAGCTCTGCGGATGTGATGAGAGGTTCAAATTTTGTATATTGGATTGAAATTAACTTTCAAGACATGATAAGATGGGTCACAGAAGGTTATTCATTCCCCATTGTTTTATGAGCGCAGAACTTAAAGACAACCTCTTGCTGATACAGTATCAACATTAACATATAAGGAACATTTTTTAATTCTTTTTTTTCCCTTTTTATGCCCCCCCACCCCTTTGGAATGGCATATTTTATCATCTCACCACAACAACCTCTGCTTGAGAGCAAGACCCCTGGGGATAGCAAATATAATTCACTAACATGTGACTGTTTTTCTTACTACAAGGCCCATAGTGTACTACAGGATAGTCAACGGCAGATAGGAAGATAGATGAGTCTCCTGATGTTGTCTCAGCTGCTCATAGGTGGCTGAGAGGTCACAGGTGTCTGAGAACAGTGACACAAGGAAACACCCCTACCCTGGTGGAAAGAAGCCAGTTAACCACTTTGGTGTCCCAGTCATTGTCAGTTGATGACATGACTGGGCTCAAACTGGAGATACCAGGCTCACTTGAAATCAGAACCTTAGCTACCTGAGCCACATAGTAACCCAGAAGGAATGGTTTTAAACCATGACTGCTTGAATATGCGTACAGTGCATGCTGAAGAACATGGCTGGGGGACTGCCGTGAACTGCCAGCTCTGTCAGACGTCAATGATGAAGGAAATGTCAGACAGAATGCGCTCCTTTGCACTTGTCATGCGCTGCCTTTATGAGAGCAGACGAGACAGAGGATCGCTGAATCAGCGGAGAGCCAGGCCCCATTTGAAAGGGACACAGCGGGGCCATCATTAATGCGTCAGCGTCAGAGCGGGACACACCAGGGGAGCGGTGAACGAACCGGGCGTCCTGAATGACGGATGCTGCAGCATGGCCCTTCAGCGCTGCCAGAGGCTCCGGTCATTTGTATCGTCAGACAAGGGGTGATTTTTTTTTTTCGCAGGGATTTGTTTCACCCTGAGATAGAAAGGCTGCGCCAAGGAGCGTTCTGTCACACAGGCCCCTGTTCATGTGAGAAGAGATAAGGCTGGACAGGGCTGTGCGAGATGAGGGATGGTAATCTCCTTCCTGGAGAGGAGGCCCTCGATAGCATCTTCATTCTGTATCGGTGCACATTACGGGACCCGTGGATTTGAAAAGGACAGGAGGGATTACATAACCAGTATGCCTAGCTAAAAAGTCGTTGGTTACAGTTCCAAGATCTCATCTCATTTTGCTTCACAATGCACAGTGAGATGCATTATTCTTCTTGTTTCACTGAATCAGACAATTGTGCTGTATGCCACAAATAAACAATTACTATTTCCACTGTTATCTGGGTCTATGACACATAACGGTTAATCAAGTAAACTTGCATAATGTTACCGCCCCCCCAAAGATTTGTTAACCAACACAAGATAATGCTGATAATGTTTTTACTCACAAAATCCTCGATAAGGATCTGATAGCCCATATCAAGAGTCTGCCCTTTCTTATACAACCTTAAATCAATGGTAGCAAGTTGTTAGATAAGGACATTGACTATAGAGGTAATCTTTTTATGCTACAAGCGTAAACATTCTTAAATTCTGAATAGCAATCACATATTATAAATTGCGTTTTGCAATCACAGCATATAGTCTTAAACACTATAGACTTCCTGGCAAGTGTAAGACACAGTACTGATGCCTGCCTGATACTAGTTTTGACTACAGTTTAACCATTTGGAAGCCACAAGGTAAGCATGTCAAAGGAGCTCACTGTCTGTATCATCACAGATAGCGGTTATCTCAAACTTGAATCAGAAATGTGGACAATTTCAGGAAAAATCTGTGTTGTGCACAGCATTCACAATAATTCAACCAAGTCAAAGCCTCACTAGCTAACTAGTAATTGCATTTGTTTTCCTCTTGCTATTCTAGTTCAGTAAGGGTAGGTCAGATGACTAGTAGCCACACATATAAAACATTTGATGCTAGCTAGCTCTGTAAAGTACTGAATTGTCTTATCTGGTATGATATAGCTAGCTGGCTAGAATAGACATGAATATTGTTAGAATATAGCCTGTATTTTAGTACTCTAAGTGTGCAAGTAGCTAGATTAGCTACTTCCTGTATGTTATTCAGTGTGTATGTGTCAGGAGCTGTGAGACACCCCACCGACCACCCTTACAGCCCCCAATGCAATGCCAATATCAGCCCCACCAAGCAGATCATGGACACAGAGGTAAATACCAATTACATTCTTTATTATAGTTACATTTCAAGAATTACACGTATAACTACAATGAAGCGGTGCAGGAGCTCACACTGTTCTTTTTGTCTTTTAGCCACCTTCTCTTCATTTGACCACCCTCTCCAGGGACCCAGCGACACAGGTAAGCATGCTATTCAGTTTTAACATGAATTAGAAAAAGGCTATGGCTACCTCCTTCCCCACAGTGCAGCACCCAGCACAGCACACAGCAACCCATGCCCAGTCACTCCATAAAGTGGAAAAAAAACATACTCACACTCCAGTCTCACTGATCAGGTGATACACTATCTTATGAAGTGTTCTCACTCCCTGATAACAAAATTGCGAAGCATCCCCATACGTACAATGCCATAGTACAGACAGCACCAAACACAAAACATAAAGGAATGGTGGCTCGTCCTGGGAATCCATTGGCCAGAGCAAGCACACCAAAAAAACACAATAAGTGGCCACACAAGCACTTTTCATATCAATCTTTTTCACTTTCTTATCTCTTTTCCCAGGATCACCTTCAGAACATCACGTGCCACACCCCTGCCCACACTGTGAACCTGTCAAAAGAACTCCAGTTGCACCCCAGTTGTGTGACCCCAGTCACACCCATACACACACACAACAGTACAAGGTAAGCCCCCTCTCTTTATATACAGTATATGGGGATCTAGTCCCCATGGCACCCTTCCCACTCAGCCTCGGTCACTGCTTCTTCAGTCTCTGTGGATCCCAGGAGCTCGCCCCTTCAACTCACAGACTCACATTCACAAACTGGCCACATGCATAAATGAAGAAAGGAAGATGCAGATACATTATGTTGGCTCCTGATATTGCCGCTTGTGAGTAATTAACGTAGGCAGAGTATTACAGCTGAAGAAGGAGGTTGTCATTTAAAACATATGGAAGCAAAGACATAAAGAGTAAATTGACAGTTTTAAGGGTTCTTTGCCCTAGCTCTTAACGTCATGCTATACCCTGAAATCATTCATTTAAGAAACAATGAAACAGTCGTAATGTGTGCTCACAAGTGTCATCAGCCAATGATGACTGGGAGCCCACATGAAGTACGTGAAGCCATGCGTATCCTCCACTTGTAGTAATCCATAATATACCACCCCTCCCATGTTGGAGTAATCCATTGCATATAACACCTCCCATAACACCACTGGGCATGCTCCATTTTGGTTATTATGAAGAAGCTGTGAGCAGAAGAGCAGTAGTGTTGTGTAGCAGTAGTGTCATAGCCTAACTCACGACTTACAACATCAGTGTCTTCAGTTTTGAAATTCACACATTTACATTTACATTTTTTCATTTAGCAGACGCTTTTATCCAAAGCGACTTACATAGGTTACAGTTCTTTACAATGTTATCCATTTATACAGCTGGATATTTACTGAGGCAATTGTGGGTTAAGTACCTTGCCCAAGGGTACAGCAGCAGTGTCCCAGCGAGGATCAAACCGGCAACCTTTCGGTTACGAGTCCTGCTCCTTAACCACTATGCTACACTGCCACACCATTCACTATTTCCAATTTTAAAAGACTGTTTTGGTTTTGGCTGCACAGAGTGGAGATTAGGGCAAGTTTGTCAACCTGATTCCACAGGCAATTGATTGATGGACATTACTGTAAAAAGAGCAGAATAGTAGTCAGCATCAGACAATGCACATGCTTGTGACAGGTGAGGAGATGATTGTGGCAGCAGCTGCAGGAGTTATGATGGAACTCGGACCAAGAGTTACTTGGGGTGCCGTGATGTAACTGACATCACTGTCAAAGTAGATGGTACCTGTTACTCAAGTTACTCGGTGTGGAGCCCTGAGGATATACTGTAAGTAAAGTTGTTGTTGTAGTGGTTTGTGTGTGTGTGTGTGTGTGTGTGTGTGTGACTGTGGATTCTGTGTAGCAGCCTGGGACAGCTATGAAGGGGAACAAAGACAGGTCAGTCAAGCAAGGGCTGGGACAATTTCGTTATTTTTTCTGGGGTTATGGTTCTCACCTACACAGGCATACTCTCATGGCAACAGCCTATCCCGTCTTCTGTTTATGTGTTAAATATTTGTGTAGTCTGTGTCTGTGTGCTCTGTGTGTTCCACCTACCCACTTACCCAGCTCCCTCATTTGTGTTGTGTTAGCCAGCACTTCTGCATTGATAGTGGATTGTGGATCCCTAGTGATGGCTATTTATGGCAATCTTGTGTTGCAATGATTCTTGCAGTGTATGTTGGCCTGTGTTCAATGGTGAGGGGGGCATTGTACAATGATTGTACAATGTATGGGCATGCTTTCCTGGAAGGAAACATGGCCAGCAGTCAGGGGGAGGAATAATTCTACCTGTGACCTACAGGGAGAAGTTAGAAAAGCGATTATGTAAGCCATTATTGTGCTGTCTTTTACACCTGTCAATTTCATATTTTTCCCACAAGCACTCATTTGTCTTTTGCACACTGTGTTGTGGGGGAGAAAGGTCCAGTACAGATTGAGATGTGGGGACCATGGAGAGATATTTCACACAGCAACATATATGTGTTAAAGAGTATTATATCCTGATTCCATTCTTTAGTGATATAGAAAAGTAGAATTATAAGATTTTAGACACCACAAAATCAAAGTACCCAAGATTCCTGATTTGAATGTCATTAAAACTATTCATTAAATATTTAAATAGAATGCCAGCCAATATTGCATTTGTGTGACCATTCAAATCTAACATCTTGCTACATCTGGTCATAAGCAGGTAGAGTGTCTTAAGCAGTGACATAACTATTGATTATCTGGTGCATATGACATATGTTACTGGTTGTAGATGTTTAGTGTTATCAATCATTTGAAAATGCTACTACATGAAAACAGTCATAAATAAAGCATATAGTGATCATACCGCTACTGCACTGGTAAAATAATGACTGGCATTGCCACTGTAGCAGGGTTGCACAACACAACCATAGCACTTCACCAAGCTCAGTACTCCCGTCATGGTTGTCTCCCTTCCAGCCACAGAAAAACTGGGAATGTATTTTTTATAATTCATTAATAAGATGATGGTAAGTAACAATTTAGAGTAGATACTGGTAGTTTTATACAAATACCCTTCAGGGGTCAACTTACTATTGTATCATACAATGAATTAGAGAGTCAAACGGGACATTTTTGCAAGGACAATACATACACTACTAGTGTCATTCAAGCAAAACTCATTATGAATTTCTCATAAAAATTGCACCAATTAGCCAAAGGCAAATGATTCTCGCACTGTGAAGCAGCTCATGAGATTGCCAGAAGGCACTTCTCAGGCAGATTCTAAACAGCATTCCAGATCTAGCTGAAGGGCTTGATTCACATGTTCGATCTCCCCAAGAGATGTTTGCATTGGCTGGCGGGTAAACGTTGCCGGCAGCAATGGCATTGCGCAGGGAGTTTTATGACCTGAAGAGTGATGGATGTGTGGGATCTGACAGGTCCATTCACATCCCCACCCTAAGGGTATTCACTTCGGAAGGATATGGGTCACTGCAGCAAATATCAAGGGGTATTTGGTCCTCTGTTGTCTTGTAAGTTATATAGATTTTCTTTTGAAATCTTGACCCTTTCTTAGAAAGGAAGTTGAGGAAATTTACCATGCAGTAATGAATTTGTTCAAACACCCAAGGTCCACACAGCATAATTACCATGATACCATTTGTTTAAAGCAGGTTTTGACATTGAACAACAAGACATACACAAACTCCATAGATCCTTGTTGTTGTATCTCATTGTATGTTATTCTCTTAACTTATAACTCTTAACGAAACTGAGCAGAATAATTCCTTCATTTAATATTATCGTCCAATCAGATGCCCATTAACCTTTGTATCATAATGGAGTCTACATTGAAAATGAAATTTTACTTAGTGTTTCCATAATTATTACATGTTACATATGGTTTGGAACTGAGTGGAATGTCTGCTACACTTTACACTAAAGGAAGTATAAAGCATTTTTTACTCCAGATCAGTTTACAAGCTACTGTTTGTTCTCCTTGCATGAAGTAAATACTGGCCTGCACACAGCATGCTAAAGGGGATTCAGACAGGTACTGGTTTCCAAGAGGGCTTGTCATTTACCCACAGTCTAACAAAAATGCTTTCAGTATTCTAAAATACCTTAGCATTTTATTTCTATTTGCTCAGAAATTTTATTTTGTGGTAACATTAGTAGCAATTAATATATTGGCTTCGAGACAAGATTGAACAATTTTAGGTTTATCTATTAATTTATGCCACAAATCCAATTAATACAGTGTGTAACCTAACATGTCTGAGACCAAGCTGAAAATCCATGTTGATGACTTTTTTGCAAGTGCAATCAATTTTCCACTTCAGCATCAAAAAATTACTGTGAAGTTAATTCAGCATTTTTTGCCCTCTGGGAAGGTAATTATGGGTTCAGGTAGAGTGAAGGACGCTGTTTTATTGTCTTATCTCATTCCACGTTAGGTAGTTGAGAGAAAATGGAGATTTGGTTCTGTGAAATGACAGTAAATTAATCCAAAAAGCACGTAAGTCTAATTGGTTAATTGGTCTGTGGAGAGTTCAAAGATGTCAGGTTCATTATTGGAAGATCAATTAATCCATTAAGACCCTATTAGAGACTTCTCCAAGATCTCCAAGAAATCCCCCATACTGATTGAAACAACAGGGACCAGCCATATGGTTTAAGCACTTCTGAATAAAAGACAGAATAATGAAGGCTTCAGCTTTTGAAACTTTTTCCCAAATTTTGAGTCTGAATTTTCTTCCATTTATAACTTTGCCTAAAGGGAAAATAACTTCTTCTAAACCTCGAATGCTTTCAAAATCACACGCTGTCCTGATAGAAGTTAGACAGGGCACTGTCCAGAAGCGAATGCATTTTATGACTGAAAACCACCCTAATCCCAAAATGCCTTTCCGACAAGGCACCCATTCAAAGTTTCCCCTGAACTGAAAGACACTAATGCGCAAATGGAGCGTTAAACCTTTGCTAAATTAATATTGTTGCCTAATTGCCGTGGTACTGCAACACAATGCAATATAATTAAGGTTGCCAGCTGGGCTTCTAATTCCAGAGCACTTTGAAATAAAGTTTTCAACCTGCATCTTAATCAGAGATATAGAAATACACCACCGCTAAGAAGCTCCCCAGTTTCTGCCACAGTCTTGATTGGGACACAGCTTGAGAAACACATGAGTCAAATGAAAATAGAAAAAAAAAAAATAGAAAACGAGCATTGCATACCAAGTCTAGCCTGTTCCACCAGCTTATTAGCATTTCACTTTTTAATTATTAGGTGCGTGTATCTTTGAAATGGAACTGGCCGTCAGTTTCTTTAATTAACTGCAAAAACATGAAGCAATTAATCTTCAATTATAAGCCAGCTAAATGAGTACTTCACTTCAAATGAGACTTTTTTTGTGGTCCCATCCTCTCCTAGCCTTCCATGATGTCATACAGTTCCATAGAAACCTCATGCTGTGGCCAAGGTTCTGCTTTCACCTTGCTGACTTTTTTTGTCAGTTTGAATTTAGAGTTGCAGTTTGTCTCTCTGGTTATATCTAAATTTTGACAGATGCTAACAATGAATGGCAGTATAGGTGGCGGCGGAGGGAGCTGGGCACATTATAGATGCCTGTAATGTGTCCGTCTTGCTTAGACAGACACAGGACTGCAATTTCCACTGCTATCTGTCCCGTAGCTTTGACAACGATGTGAAAGATTTCCTTCATAAGGAAAAAAAGTGACACGGCAGCCACAAAGTCCCATTTCAACGGAGGGAGAAAGTTGCTGAGGCCCGCTCTTATTTCTTCCCCTCCCAGAAGGCTTCCACTGTAATACCTATATTTTCCAAAGTGACAATGATGCACGGTCCACGGACTTGGGACCACTGAGCTGGTGGGTAGCCGGCAAATACCGACGTGCATTTCTGGCCAGCAGCTGCGTGCTTGGGTCACACCATTAACCCCTGCTGTCCAAGAACAGGCAGTGTGGATCGAGACAGACAGGTAATGAGAGACCCAAGAAGGAGTCTTCACTTGCCCTGACAAGGTGTGTGATTTAACCAGCTGCTGTGTTACTGTCAAATTGCATAGCAACATCAATCCGAAGTCCTCATACATTTTGATAGTTCCTTCCTCAGTCTCTCGGCAACGGGCTGACAGGCCCCCGCCCGACTCTATAATGGGCCCATCAGTTTGGGGTGTTTCTTCACTGCTGATAGAAATGTAAATCTGTGTCTACCTGTTAATTTCAGTTAACCCAGGAGCTGCTCCTGGAATTAATCATCGGGACAGGCGGCCTCATTTTCGTGCCACGTAATGAAACGTTCATGTTAATGTAGATTTTTTTTTATCTGTACGTAGAATGTGAATGAAAGGATATGAAAACATGAATAAAAGTCCATTGCGCTGACAGACAGGTCAGTGCATCTTGTGCACAGCACCCAGAATATATATTGAACAACATAACGTGTGGGCACATACAAACTGAGAGTGTGACAGACATGGGAAAAGCAAGGAGGAAGCTTTTGTGGAGTTTGCTGGTGATTAAACTTTGCAGACGAAACGGATGTTTGTGCTTCTGCTTGGCCGGCCGCTGATGCAAGCTTATCAAGGCATTTCTGTGGCCCAGTGGCTTGCTGATAGAAGCGCATTTGGGATGGTGTCTACACGGAGTCGGGACATTAGGTAGACGCCTTGTAAAACAAACTGTTCTCCGTGACACGCATGGGAAAGCTCTGCAGGAAAAATGTGTCACGTCTCCCAGACATTAAAAATGACTTTGAATTCATGATGGAGAGCTACCGGCTGTGATCTGTAAAACTTTGCTGAGCAACAGCTCCGCTCGCGGGTACGTGCGTTCGAGAGGGCGGCGTTTGAAATCCAACGGAGGAAATCTTTCTGATGTTCAAAGTTTTTTTTCAGAGAACAGCCCAATAAATGAGCGCAAAGGAAACATGTCCAAAACTTGCTCTTTTTATCTCCTTTTCAACTGCGTCGCCCCCATTTGAACGTGCTGCACATGGATGGGCTTCAGGACAAAAGTGAATGCCACCTCAATCTGTTCAGGCCTTTCGCCCTCTACTCAGACGACGGTGTCCCCTGAAAAATCCATTGGCACCTCTACTCCCTGTCAAGATTTCATTATAAATTCCAGACATACTCCATGTCCATCCTGGCCATCTGCATAGGGGAATCAATCTTGATAGACTCTTCTCCCAGAGCAGCTTTGCCCATACCAGGTCATACAAAGTCAGCTGACTGTGGCAGGAATTTACCATTGACATGCTATTCATGAATGCTGAACAAGTGCATGTTGTACCCTGTTGTGTCATATGCCATGTCCCACAGAGGACGCTCAGAAAAATCCTTTCAGTGTACCCTCAGAACATAACAGCCTGCTCACGTGTGCAACATTGGGTGGCCCTTTAACAGTTATAAAACAGTCGTACCACAATACAGCGCTCAACTGTTTGACTCAATGTGGAATGTATTTGAGGGTGACCCCCCCTTCCTCCCTCCCTTTCTGTCCATGCTTTCATGTTCAGTGCGCTGAACAATCCAGATCTCCTGATAATTGCAATTAGATCCCGCCGAAGATGGCACGCGCCCCAGTTAATCACACTGACGGCGGGCAGAGAACCGGGGCTAATAAAGAGCAGTGGCGGCATGACCGGCGTCAGACGGGGCCCTGACATGTGGGAGAGAAGGAGGGGGGAGTGAGGGAGAGAGCGTTAATTACACTTCTGCCCATTAGCACTCTGCCACACACTCATGCTCACATTCCCCCCCGACCCCCCCATCCCCTCGGCTGGCTTGCTCCCTGTATGCAAAAGGGGGAGCAACAAGAACTGCTCAGATTTCCCACTTCAAGTGTGTCACCTTTATGACTTGGGAGCTGCAGATTGCAGAGCCTTGAGTCCCCACTTGACTGCCCCAACACCCCCCCCCCACCCCCCCCCCACCCCCACCACCACATTCCCCCACAAGCCCCCACATCCTAGCACTTCCCCTCCCTCCCTGGCTTCTGTGGCTATGGATCAGTGGCTCACATCTGGGCTCCCGGAAGCGGTGATGCATTCTTTTCACGCAGTGTTGGAGTTAAACCTGGCAGTGTTTTTCAGGGCTGGGATGACCCAACCTGGCATACCTACTCCCTGCCATATTTTTTTTTTACCTTTGATGCAGCCTTCCCCCTGGGGTGGGCACGATGTTTGTAGTTTCTGCCGTATAAGTTCAGTTTGCCTGTTAACAGGTTCTGAGCTGAAAATGATTTCCAATGACAATGTAAAATGCTGTTCTGAGTTTGTTTTAGTTGTACATTTTCTAAATTCTAAATTGCCTGGGAGTTAAGCAGAGTTGCCACTATTTCTGTGCACATAAAATATCAAATAAAACTGAATTTAAAATAGATTGGTATAGTCAATGCACAGCAGTATGCATATATCCAATTCAGTTTGATTATTAAACAGACCAACAATCCCTCATAATCTCCAGCTGTAAAGCAGAAGGCTTTTATAAAGAAGTTGTCATTATTCATTGCTGAGTTCAGAACTTATTCATAAATATCAAACCTGGCAATACATAAACAGTACAACATTCAAGGGACCTTTGAATCCTATCTGTACTACAGATGGCTGTCTTAGGGAGCAATTTGCAGCAGTTCTTTGAATTTCATATGAGTTTGAGTCAATAAACAACAAACATTGGGAGCCATATTCTTTAAATAACCTATTGTACCAAAAGCTTTGCACATTCATCCCTCTTCCCATAGGGGGCTAAGCGGAATTACAACACAGGCCTCTTCTGCCCTCTAGTGGTTCAACAAATCCAAATCAAAACTTCTCAAAGTGTCTTCCAAAAGTCTCTGTGGCCACACTGGTTAGATTGACCCTTCCGTTGTTTTGTCTTCTCCCTAAAAAAGCATGTGTGTTTTGTCATTACATTACAAGTACCTTTCCCAAATGTGTATACCGCTGTTCTAACTGTGGCTCTCCCTTATTTGAATAACGGATTAGTTGAAAGGAAAGTGCAGCAAACAAGCAAACAAACAAATCTCTCCTGAGCCAAACACAGCAGCCACCGGTGAACCATTATTTCTGTGGCTCCTGTTGACTCTTCCGCGACCTTTCACGCTTCACTGTTCAGAGACAACAAGCCCAAACCAAAGCAACTGCCAGAGAGCCATGTAGCGGCCTGTTAAATTGTCCATTCCGCTACAGCTCCTTATCACACTACTTCTGAGAAAAAAAACTCCAGTTTGATGCTGGACTGTGTTGTACACTGCACTCTAGTTTTCCATCCATGGCTTTGAGTTTCCTCTGTCTGGTCACTGATGTTTAAGAGTATGCAGCATGCATTCAGGAGAATCTGTCACATAGGAACAGTTCAAAGCAGTAAGACGGGCGCAGGCGGTCTTGTGTTCCACACTGGCCAGTCCCAGGACAGGCATGTATCTGTCAGTAATTGCCAGCCGCCAGTAACGGGGACACTGTCAGGCCATAGCAGACATCGAAATTCGGTCCATAGGCACAGCTCTTAGCCTCTTACACTGTGACCGAGCAACTTCCTGTGTATTTGCCAGTACGGTTGGGAGTTTACTGTCTGGGGCCATCGTTAGCTGTGCCGTCTTGGAGCCCCTGGGGCCGCATGTCACTGTTCCATAACAGCTGCCCTCTGTGGCCACACAGTAGAGGATCCTCACATTAACGAACTGCAGTGGGACGTTCTAAGGGAAATAGGGGTCACACTTTCACACAGTGCAGCTTGGCTGTAATGGCAAAAGCCATCATAAGAAGGCAGAAAGAGAGAGCTGTAGATGAAAGCATTGCACTGGGGCTGTGAATAGAGCAGGAAATAGTCAGGCAGAATGCCCAGGCGATCTGTCTACCTTCCATCCTTCCATTGACACACCTCTTAAAATACCCCCTTCAAACTCGCAAGGCAGCATATAAAGGGATATTGAAACATCCCCCCTCTAAGTTTATTGTTTTCAAGTGAGATTTGCTTGAAAATCCGCTTAAGCGGATAAAGCTGGATCCGTGAGAGCTGACCTAACACACCAAACTGACCTTTGACCCCCCCAACACGCACACAGAAACACACACTGGCCATTTGACTCTGCGTCCAACGATTAGAGCCTAAAAGGGGTTGGGTAATGGCACTTATATAGATTACAGCCATACATTCTTTGTCCCATCGCCAAAAGAGGACCACCCATTCAATTAAAGGAAACTTGTTGTATTGATTTTTCTTCTATCATAGCATTGCCTCCTCTGTGTATGCGCATGTCTTTGTGTGCATGTGTATGCGTGAGCATCTTTTGCTTCAAGCCGTTTCTGTCTGACCTTGAGAATGACGGAAGACGGCCGAGTGCCACAAACGATTTTACAATGACTGCATCTCAATTTGGCTCTCTCACGCTCACATGTGAAAACAGCCAGTAATTTACTGTAATCCCGTTGCAATGGGAATTTTCTAGTGAGGCATCACTTCCCTAATCTCTTCAACTCTGCCATCAAGTTAGATTTTTATATAAAAATGGAATATCCAAAGGGGCATCTACTGCTTTGGGTAAAGGATATTCAGGAAACATACAGGACCTCCAGTACAGTTGAGGTTCTCGCTTAGAGTCTGACACTAGAGTATTATACGTTTTTATTTTAATTTTAAAATCTATGAGCTCCAGGAATATCACCCAGCAGCTTCACTGTCGTGGCTTGTTTTAGGGTTATCTGATTTTAGCAAAAAATGTCAGCAAAAAGCCACTTCAAGGACACAAGGAAGGAAAATAGACAAACTTTCCTCACCCCTCCATCTTTGAAATGAGGATAAATTACAGTCTTAACTATGCATTGAACATATTTTCTCCTAGTGACTCCAGATAAATACATAATCACTGACAACATGTCACACCGAGCAGTGGTATACTCAAGGTTGCTGTGGAAACCTCTGGGTAAAAATCAAAAAGGGCATTGATCATTCCATACAAATCAGTGACAGTTTTTTTCACTTCCCCCATCATCTTTGAAGCTCAACTTTCACATGCAGCTGCTCCTCTGAGATTCCACCCAGATTCAGCCTATTCTGATCACCCTGATAAGAAATCCTGTTGAAGAAGGCAATGTGATATTAGAGATACCATTCTTGCCCTTCTACCATTAGTTATGGCCAAATCAATGATTTTTTGTAAATCAATAAATGGTTATCATACATATAAGAAATCTCAATAAGCCTACTTGAAGGCTTGTAGTAGGGGTGTGCAATATGACAGTATTAGATCGTGAATGATTAAAATGTCTCCACGATCTGCCTTTACAGAGAGATCGATAGTATGATGCTACAGTGCACATTCTATCAGTTGCGGTTAGAGGTGGCAATTTATAAGATTTTATTGATACCACTGCCATTATCGTTTCCTGATCAATTTTCTATGTGGGGGAAAAAAGTAGGCTTACACAGGTTTTCAGCGTCAACGCAGCTGTTTCATTATCTCTGAGTCTGAACACAGCGTAGAATGTCTGCCTAATAACATTTGAACATGTTAAAATAAATTACAATACTCCTTTTCTTAAAAGGATATAATTTGTAAAACAAATATAAAACTGACTGATAAAATTAACAATTCTAACTAGCTAGCTAACTAAAACTCGAGGCAAGTTGGCAACGACCACCAGCACTGCAGCAATACCTATGGTTTGCGCTGTTTACGGCTGTTCCAACCGATCAAATCGGGAAAAAACAAGGGCTACTTTCGGGTCCCGAAAATAGTGGTACACAAAGGGGAGACGTTAAAAAAAAAACTCACAGAGAAACGGCGGCAGACATGGATCAAAAACCTCCGTCTTAAGTCTGGTGGAGCGGGGTCCGACAATGCTCGTGTATGCTGTGACCACTTTGTGAAAGGTAAGGCTAAAGTCATTTTGCTACCGACACAGCTAGCTAAAACTGCAAAAAATACAGACCAGGGTGGTGATTTCGCAGGAAACATAGCTAGCTACATCTGCGATATTATCACCCTGTGGTGTTTTTTCTGCAGCTATACTAACTTCCTGAAAAAAGCACCTTTGCAAACTAGATTGTTACGAATTGAATGTTACATTCCACAGACGCAACGCAATCAGTGCTGTGGGTTGTATGATAAGTAGTAGGAGTTCCGCGACAAGATTCAACACAAAATTCAAATGTCCAGGTTTTGGCTACAACAGCTGATTTATGGTAGGGAAATTAGTTTGGTTGTACTGTTCAGTAACTTGTCTTAAAATCCAACATGAAAAAGAATCGTGATAAGATCGTGGATCGTGATCCTGCCTGAAAAAAAATCGTGACGTGATATTTTTGCCTTATCGCCCACCCTAGCCGACAGCACAATGCATGAATTTCCACAGCCACTTGCTATCTCCATGGTATGCTAATTCCTGAGATTCCATGACCATTTTATATTGTTTTTGAGCTGTAACCTGTAGTCCTCAATGAAAAGGTTGACAGCATGCTTACAATTCTGCAGGTAATACACCACACTACAAAAAGTGCATTCTATCAAAGTCTTTTAAAAATACAGCTGACATTAGAGCACTTCTAATCCAAGGTTGATCTTTGCCACTGGTGCACCTTTCCTGTCATCTTTTGCTCAAAGAGAGGCAATGTTACATACAGATTTGTGATGTTTTGTACTAGCTATGTATTGAAAGTATTTTTAAAGTTAATTTTTGACAATAGAGATACTGTGGAAGGGTTATGGCCATAATTTATAGATAAATTAACAATGAATGATGGTGAGTGTCAATGCACTAACTTTCTTTTGTCAGATGCTTTTATCCAAAGCAACATACAAGGCCATTATGGAGAATAACGTAGGAACTTGACTTAAGGGTAAATAACAAAGGATTACATACTGAATCAGAATCAAAGGTGAGCTGGCCCAGCCATCAACATATCGATGGTGCAAGGGTTTTGTTCTTTTTCTAAGAGAGTCATGTTGGTTAATCCCTTTCTTTTTCTTTATTTCCTAGACATTTGACATTCAGCAGGTAAAATCACTTATTAATTGACCACTTCCTGTCCAGTCATCATGCTTGACTAATTATCATATATAGTGCTTATGTAATAGACAAAGTTGGTATCAATGACGTATTGGGGCTCGTGTGGGTTTCACCCTCAAGTTATTTTAGAAGTAAATTCCATAGCAGTTCAGAGTTGGTCCTATCAATATTTTTACACGTTACATACATATAATGAAGACATGAACATATTTTTCTTTATTACAGAACTGATTATCAGGTCACTTAAATACATTTTCCAGGCGTAAAATAAGAGCAAAACCATAAACCATTTTTAACAACTGTATAGTCCAATTTTTGAGCCACTGGTTTGGATAGAAAGCACAGAATTCTGTGGGGCTGGGTAAGTGCTGAGTGAGCCCAGAACATGTACTAGGTCTGCCTGCACTGGACTTGTGGAATGTGGAATGCCAAGGGGAAAAGAACGCAGGTTAATTTGGCGTGAGTAACACAAACTAAATGCGGAACACCTTGGTGGCTCCCACGCAAGATGGAGACAAAGGCGCCGTGGGGCGGCACATCTGATTGCCGGTCCCTCGTTTTCTGCCGCATCTTCTGCTTGATTTTTTTTTCTCATTTTGAGGGGGCATATGTGCAGCTTTGTTTGGCTTGTTTGTGATTACCTGCGGTGGCTTGTTACACATCGAGTGTGAATGACGCTTGATTGAAGGGGACCATCTTGGTTCTATCCTTAGGACTTACATTTCCATGGCAGCTGAATTTCAGCTGCATTCCCTCGTGTCATGGTACCCTCCAAGTCCTTGTCTGTGTTGTCCAAGGTTGTTGGACAAAACTGGAACTTGAGCCCAGCATCTCCTCAGACGGGATAGGTCATGTCACAGCTCCACCCGCTGTCATCCAATCTGCAACAGGTCAACCAATGAAACCAGCATTTGGTCCAGAGGGTTCAAGATGATCTACCTATTCATTAAAACTAAGTATTAAAATCATTAAAAGCATGTAATCTGATTGCATAAGTGTTTGTTGACTTGAGGTTTGGATCAGAACGCAAGAGAATGTCCATGTTATAACTGGTTTTGTCTTCTTTGTTTAAATGTGTACTTCAGTTTGTAGTGTACATTAAATAAACTGCATTGTGTTGCCGTCTTTACCGCTCCTCACTGCCTGCCTTGCATGAAATGGGGACTGTTGTTTTAGGGGTTTTCAAATCGTGTTTCTCAGCATTGTGATGAAAGCTTTAACAAGCCGAAGAAATAGAGTCAAGACACTCTCTTTCACGGCATATAAATTCGACATAAATTTAAGCAGGCACAGCAGAGTGCTGTAATGAAGTTGACTGGGGGACTGAACTGTAACAGGAAGACTCAGGAGGAATACGGAAGAATACATTCTGAGGCCTTCAACCCCAACCTCTTGTTTCATTTCAGTTGAAAATTATTTTCATGCCTCATTACATTGCTTCATATTAATTACATGCCTCTCTGCAAGGCAAATTTCACAAAATGCTTAGTCATGCAGATTTGATTTTTTTTTGTTTTGGGTGGGGGGGGGGCATCAATTGCATTGGGTCAAGGATAATACAGTAGTGTCCCACTCGATATTCAAACCAATGATCACTGCTCCAACCATGGTGTCCTACACAAATTGCAAGTCATTGTTGCTCTCAGATAGCCTGTGACCACTTCACTGCTGTCTCCTTCCTCATAACTTTTCCACCATACTAACACTAAGAACTAACAGCCATATCATAGCCGTTTATCTTCACAAGACTGATGCCAGGCAGAGAATAAAACACGCTTGAATGTTTCACACACCTTCTGCACTAAATAAACAAAACAATGCCATGGCAGAACAATGAGAAAACTGCTCTATACATGATGATGTCAATGAGGCTTTCGGCCTTCATTAATTCTCTCCCACTGGTGTGCATTAAAGTCAAGGGAACAAGAGAAAGCGCTAATGTTTGGGCTGGTTTTTTTTGATGAGGTAAGTCTTCTAAAGAACAGACAATATGTGAATTTCTTGAATTGTACATCCATCACTATTTTCATTTTCAGCTAGGTAGAAAATGAGTCCAATGCCAATCGCAGGGCATTTCTTTTAACAGTAAGATGTTCATATGTGTGGAGACTAAGCTGTACCAGAGGTAATGCCATTTTAATGTCACTAGTTTTTACTCTCTCTGCACATCATGTACTGAAGTCTACCTAGCAGTGACTGATAATGTGGACAAACCTATTCTGTTCTACAAACAAGCAGAAGTTGTAAGGAGATGGTGCGTACTGTAGAGGGATGAGGGGTTCCCCCACATCCTGGCCATGTGCCCAGTTTGGCTCTTTTAAGATCATCTTCCAGTTTAATTTCTTGAAAAAATTCTTCCTTTTCTGCCTCAGCTGATAGGGTGTTGCACACTATATGGCACAAAAAGTCAGCTGTGTACTACCAAAGTGTGTGTTACAAATCGAGGGTTCCTAACATCAGCAACCACACACATACAGCAACTGTAAAGCTCTGTTGATTTTGTGACATGAACGAACATGTGTGTGTTCCGTAAAATGTTGGACTTCACTCCTGATTAGCCTTTGTTGATGCTTTGTGGCACCTGACTGAGTTGAATCTGACCTCCACATGAATGAAAAGAGAAAGAGGAGAGAGAAAGGGAGTTTAAAGTATGTAGTTAGCCAACCTTTACATTATTTGCAACCTAACCTTTTATTCATACACTCTGTAGTAACACCCGATGATGTTCTCACATGTAACCTAGCCAACCAACAATTTCATTGGCTGGTTAAATAATTGCTTGTTAATTAGTGAGCAGCTACATGGATGTTTAATTGACCTTAAATTACATTTACATTTATATTTATTTATTTAGCAGACGCTTTTATCCAAAGCGACTTACAAAAGTGCATACAGTAGGTACAGCGACAGTACGGGGACAGGATGTGTACAGTTCCACAATGAGACAGTTCTCAGTTGAGAGCAAGGTCTGTTTGAGGACGCAGTACTATCAGATTTGTACAATTACAGCCTAAAGGGCAACTAATACGATACACTTTCGAACGGCAAACTTCAACAACTTCAAACGGCACAATGAGCGTCAGGGTAAAGGCTGCAACAAGAGACAAATTTAAAAGCACAATTTAAAAAGCACAGCAATTTACGACAGCACTGATGGGCGGGGGGGGGGGGGGGCAGCAATTGTGTGCTGGGTCAGTCCAGGTAGAGTCTGAAGAGGTGCGTCTTCAGGCCCCGTCTGAAGGAATGGGGTGAAGAAGCTGTCCGTAGGCAGGGGCTGTCCTGTTGACTGCAGAGAAGGCGAGGGTCAGGGTCTTGAATCTGATCCTGGCAGCGACAGGAAGCCAGTGGAGGGATTTCAGCAGGGGAGTAACAATATTAGCTAGATATTGTTAAACAAATGCCTTTTGAAATCCAATATTGACAGTAGTCAAACAGCTCTTGTCAGGGCATTGCTCATTTGAACAGTGGTTCAAAAACTGGGGTCCTTGAGGCAATGGAAAATTCTAAAATTGCAGCTATTTGCGTTGATGACATTTGTTCAAAACATGCTTTTCACTGTCCATTTCTCTCATACATTTCAATACGAAGCCCGGCTTCCATGGGCCATCTTGAACTGGACAAGAGAGAATTGTATGATGTTCGATGGCTGGCGCTACAAATCTTTTGAGTCACGAACAGTGACATGTGAAGATGGCAAGCTTTTAGAGCTCCCACACAGACTGACTTCTATATTAAAGTAGTATACTCTCCTAAATGCTCAGTTTTTTCAATGATGCTTGTATGTAAGTGCCAACTGTTCAAAACAACGTAATATTATGTTCCTTCTACACATTCCTGAGGCAAAAACTGGCAACAGGATGAAGCCTCCAGAGTGACCTCTCCAGCAGCCAGGTCACCAAGAAATAAGTGATTCCAAAGCTTCCAAAAGTTGCTGTGCTACTGGCTGCCAAATCAGAATGGTCAGGCAGAATTGATATTTTGGACAAGGTATAATCAAAATCAAGAAAGCTGTACAAGACAATGGACGATCTGTCCACAGATCTGAATAGCCAGGTCAACATGGTTCGTGCTGACCTCACTACTGAATTTGAATTGGTAAGCTGTGCTTGTGCCTCAGGATCTTAGCCTCATTAGCCTAGAGGAGGCTACAAAGGATAGGTGGATACAAAGGATTGGTGGAATTGGAGGGTCAAGTGCACCGACTAGGTGAGGAAGTGGTCAAGCTTGGAAAGAAAACAGGACTGAGAGGCAAGGCAATGCAGCTGCAACATATGTATTCTCAGGGTCAGGAGAAAATTTGAAATAGGCTCATATCCAACACAATCTGTGGTCAATGTATTACAAGAGGTGCTCGACTTGAAGGTAGCCCCAATGCTTGATCAAGCCCATTGCAGTCTGCAGCCTGGACAGATGAGAGTCTAGTCACCCAGGGCTATTCTTGTCAGATTTCACTTCTGTCAAGAGAAGGTTGAAGTCCTGCGTAGAGCGGAACAGTCCTCTGTCACACAATGACGACAGCTGCCTCCATTGGTGATGAAGCAATGGGTTACATTCAACAAGGTGTAACAATACATCACTGCGAGGGTGCAAGATTGGCAATATTCTACCCAGCATGGCTGAAGATTACTTCCGCAGATGGTGAGAAAATGTTCTCTGACCCAGCCGCATGCAGGAACTATGGCCTGAAGCATCTGCTCCTGACTGAGGAGCCTGGATGACGGGTTAACAGCGATGTCAAAGTTATTTAAATGGAGGTGTTCTGCTGGTTACTCCTATTTTGTTTCTTAAAAGAGCATAAAATGGAAGCAATATTTTATATTCAACATGTTCTGTCTTTGTGGAGCTCCTTCATTGGTTATCAACAGGCTCACTTTTGCATGTTATTTTTCAGCTCATTCTTAGGATGGGTGGGTGCTACCTCTCGTCTGGACAGAGGTCAAGGTAAGTTACATTTTCTGCTTGCACCGTGTTTAGCTATCTATTGTTTTCTTTTTTTGTTGCCGTTTTATTTCTATATGTTATAGTCCAGACTACTCACTATACATATATAACTTTAAGCACTTTTCCAGAATATATTTTTTAGCAAATAACTGATTATGGTACCACTCAAAATTTAAGAGAACCTTTGCTAGCTGGAATGTTAAATGGCCCTTCAACAAGATGAAGTGCAACTGAATATTTACCCATCTCAAAACTTTCAACCCTGACATTTTATACCTTGAAGAAACAAATTTCTAAACCACAGAACCCTCCAAAGTTAAGAAAGGCTGGAAAGGCTAAACCATTCACTTAAGATTTCAAGTGAGGGCTAGACGAGCAGTGATTGTCATCAAGAGATATTCAGTTTGCTTCATCCAATGTTATCTCTGACAACAATGGTTGCTACATCATAGTAAATGGCGAACTGAGTAATACATCCATCATCTTAGCTAAGCTTTATGCACACAGCCGGGACAATTGTCAAATCATGTCAAATTTCATACATTCATTACTGGATTTCAAAAGTCACCATCTTTTACTCCGAGCAGATTTCAACTGTGTTTTGAAGCCAAATCTAGATAGGTCCAGAGTGTGATGTACTTGCCCACACTCCAAATCAGGAGTCAAATACGGTTATCAATATTAGTCTCATAACTCACCTGACCCCTGGCAGTGAATCATACCACCAAAAATTACTCTTTTTTGTCAGTTCACCATTCTAACTCCAGGATTGATTTCTTCCTACTTTATAATGCTCTCATACTTTACTGGTTTCCTGTGCATAGCATAGTATTGTTATATCTGACCATGGCTTTGTCCAGCTTGATCTTATTTCCCCTGATAGCATTGGACCTCAAGGTGCTTGGTGCTTGAATCCTCCGTTGCTGCCTGACAAGCATATATCCATTTTTCTTTTGGCCCAGATAGACTTCTTTTCAAAATTCCGTAATGCTCCTGATGTCTCCCAGACCATTGTTTGGAGTCACTCAAAGCCTATTCACATGGTCAGACCTTCTCATATACAGCGCAAAATCATAAAAACACATAAAGAGACTCTCAAAACTGTCCCAGCATTGCTCTAACCTTGAAAATTTATATGCAACTGCACTGACAACTAATTTATACAAAGAGAAACTCTTACTACAGTGAGAATTTGAAACTCTATCCATCAAACACACCAGGCAGCTACTATTAAGAACAAGACATACTTTATGAACATGGAGAACAGGCTGGTAGACTACTTTCTCACCACCTATGGCAGTTCTCATCAAACAGTTTAAATTCAAAAATTAGTACTGGGCTAGGATTCACTTTTGGCAACCCCAAACATATAAATGATCAATTCAGATAATATTATTCCTCACTGTACTCCTCTCAATCTAATTTTGACTCTTTCCAAAAGCATTGCTTTTTAAATAAACTCAGATGTCTACCATTAGCCCTGATTGACAGGGGCACCTTGAAAGCCAGTTAATAGAGTGTTATATCACACAAGCCACTGCCGTGATGCTGCAACCCTGATGAGTTTTATAAATGTTTTTACTCCAAACTGGCCCCTCTGTTGTGCTCTGTATTTTCTGAGGCACTCACCCACCATGCACTACCTCAAACCAAGGCAACAAGATCTCAGCTACTTAAAAACAATTAAAATCCTCTTGAGCGTGGGTCCTATTGACCAATCAGTTTGCTATGTGCACATTATAAAATCCTTGCTAAGGCTCTTCCACTCCATTTAGACACAGTTATGCCTGACATTATATAGATGAATCGGGTCATTATCTATATGGATAATTGCCTCAATTACTGGCAAATACAAAAAAATGGAAGGTACAAAGAGCTGAAAGTAATAGCTTCTGTGAGTTTTGTGTAAAGCCAGTAATGTTGTGTTAGTAGGTAGGAGAACACTTTCAGCAGTGACGTCACTCCCTGAACTCCAGTTAACTAATGTTGTTGCCTATGGTACAGTAGTTCCATAGTAGTTCTGGTCTTACGCATGGAGCTGTGGACCTCTTTTCACATTCGCTATATATGCATTGGAGTGGGACCTTGATATGATTATATCAGATGCTACCTGGTATTTTGGATCCATCCCTCCTATCTGCATAAGGCATAGACTTCTATGTAAAGTCCTTCATCATCTTCATCCTTCCAGGGACAGGCTGGCCAAATTAAAACAAAATGGACATGGACTCTAACTGTCCAAGGTTCCATCAATCCCCTCTGGGTCACATGTTCTGGTTATGCCTGTCCCTAGGTGTTTTTCGACACTCAATCCTCAAGGAATTTTCTGATATTTGAAACCAAACAATTAACCCCAATCCATTTACACATTTTTGGTGTGCCCTCAAACTACATTACTCCTCACTACAAGTACAACGTCTCTTTCTATTTAAATGGATATCAGCCAACCCACCCTCTTTTTTACAGTGAATTAACTGGGTACAAATAAAGTAACCTTGACCTTGACCTTGACCAGTACTTATTTCAAACGTTCCATAATATCTGGCTCCCCTTCATTGACTGTGTGAAGAACCTCTCTTTCCCAGAAACCTGATAGTTAGATCTTACTAAACAGTTATGTTAATCTAATTAATACTCACAAACTCATTGCCAACTGTACACATATGTCCCTTTCCCCCTCTTTTTCCCTTTTCAACCTTTATTATTTATTGTACCCTTGTACCTGATTAATAATATACTGGGGGGTGAATTGTATTATTCCTACTACATTGTATCTCATGATCATCCTTTGTACTTACAATGGAAAGTGTGGGGGTTTTTTGTAAGTTATCATTGTGTATTCTCTATTCTATCGTCTCTGTCTCTTCTTGCTTCCTTGCCTCCTCTAAGCAGCACCACTGGTTGAGATTGATTGAATGGTATTAGTGTCAGTGTTCCCCCCCAAATTGGTAAGGTAAAGGTAAGGTAAATCTATTGTTTGTGCCCCCTCCCATGTTAAAATGCAACCTACATGCTTGCACACATCTTCAGTTCCCCATAGTTGTAGTTGTACCCCAGTCCCCCACTAGTTTTCCAGTGTCATCATTAGAAATCAGAAATGAGTTCTCACTTGACCTTCCAGGTTACACAACAGCGGTGGCCAATGAGCTCCAAACAAGACAGGCAGACAACTTGCCTTAAGTTGCTAATTATCCCAAGCTGCCTTTTGATTGTTTCACTTGATTTATACCGATTTAAATAAGCACCACCAATTAGCAGCTGCCTCCTGTTTAGCTGATTGCACGTAATTTGGGGGCTCTGTCATTTGCACTTCATTTGACATTTTAGTTGCAGTGAAAAACAAACATTTATTTTTAATTTTTAAAAAGTCTCCAATCTCTTTGCCTTAATCAGAAGTAGTATTCTACGTAAAGCACACCAAGGTAATGCTACCACATGAGGTGCTCCATTATTCATTCAATAATTCCTTGCAGCAACTGCCGCCAGTAGAGGTTATTGTGCACTGCAGTGCGTTAATTGTGCAGAGCTCTATGTGCTCTACCGCACATACATTGTCACAGACTTATTCCTCTTTTACAGATGTGATTCTTCTGCACAGCTGAGGAAGAGGCTTTGCCTGATAGCTGAAATAAATATACTTTCAATTTAAACTCTTAGAGCATCATACCGGTCATTTCTGTGAAAAGTCATTGGTGCCCATCTGTTTTTGGTTGTGCTTTTTCTGTATGCCTTGACTGTTAATACTCACTAGCTGATTTCTAGCTTGTATTCTCATTTTACATTGTATTGTGATTATTGGTAAATAGGATCAGTTTATTGACTTATTTGTCTCATTTTCAGAATCACTATATAAGGGTATTATTGTATGAATATATTGCATTGAATTTGAACTCAGTTAACTCAGCTAGGAATATGCTTGATGCATTGATCCTGTTTACACATTAGGTATACCTTATGGCTCCAACTAGTCCCTTTACTTCCACTGATTTGTTCTTATGTTTTTACATTCAGTGAAGAGTAGGTGCCTCAAATATTTATAAAAGGAGAATGTTGGTTAACATTCCACTTAGTTCTCACACAGTTTAATTATTGTAATATATACCAGAGGATAGCTAACCAGGTTACATTTTTTTGGCAACGTGCTCTTTGAGTTTTGGGAAAATTTAAATGATCTTACAGAAGCATGACATTTACTTACTGAGAGCTTGACTACCTTTGTAATGAGTTTTCACCTCAAAACAGATACAAAGCAGCCCTTCGCAAAGTCTGAGACCTCTGGTTCAGACAGTCAAAAGAGTTAATTTGTCACATGGAATACTGGCAACCCTGTCATGACAATTGGACCAACATTGCTGAAGCCTTACATCCACTGAGTGAAGTTCACCCTCTCAGGATCTGTCCCTCCCACTGACATCCTCAAAGACCTAATGGGAGAAAGACAAAATTAATTTAAATAGAAAAGCTTGTTCAAAGTTGTGTGTAGGTGTGTGTGGAGGGGAGAGGAAACAGAAAGCGAGAGAGTGGATGTACGTGTGTGTGTGTGTGTGTGTAAGAGAGAGAGAGAGAGAGAGAGAGAGGGATGATAGCTATTGTTGTGCTGGCTTTACTATTACGTGGTTGGCAGAACTGACTTTGAAAAGGCAAATCATAAACTACCATAATTACAGCATACTAAACAGAGCCTATTCAGGTCAATTGAGCCTAAATGGCAAAGAACCTGGTTAAAGTGATGAAATATGAATCAAAGTTCCCTACACTCAATTGCAGCATAGACGAAAAGTCTGAGCGACAGTTTTCAAAGTGCCTGATACAGGCCAGGGAGCTACAAAGGAGCAGAACGTTTTTGTCTAAGCAGGGGACAAAAGCTGGTTCACACCTTTGCAAATGATTAAATGAAAGAAGCCTTGAAAGACTGATGAAGCAGAAAACAGATGCTCCCAACAAAACATTTAGCTTAAGGGCTTTTTCTTTCATCCACAAACATAATAGTTGAGGCTACAATGTCATAACAGACAGCCCAACTTCTCCTAATTTAAAGTTTACTCACTCGACTTCACATTTATGACCCTGAGGCACTTGTCCTTGGTATTTGACTTTAACTTTTCTAGAAACAAAAATGACTGGTACAGAACAGTGCAACATATTATACAGTAGGGAAATAACAAGAAACAGCACATTAGTGCCTAATGCATAGCTAAAATGTGCTCATGGAATGGTCTGCACAAATATTTCAAGTGACATTCAAGGGTTTAGATTTGCCTTAGTGGTCAAAATACATGTTAAAAAGTATTTTATTACTGCCTCTTTAAAATTATGGACAGTGTGGTTCTTCATTCAAGCCGGCTTATATGTATCAATGACAGGAAACTACAGTAGCACCTCAAATACAGAAATGGTGGGAGCCAGTTCTTATACAGGGGATATAGCATAACGGGTTGAGGACTTTGATGCCAGGAAAGAAGAGAGAAAGTTTTTTACGGTTCTGCATGTATTGTTACTATGCAGTTCCATATAGGTTCCTCAAGAAGGCGCAGTCACTCTTCTGTGTTGAGGGAATCCTTAGGCATGCAGTGGTCTTGGCATTAATAAACTGAAGCCATTACACAGCCATGGTAAAGTGATTTATGTTCACATTAAGAAAACAAAGCTATGTTGCTACGTGGCTAGTAGGCGACGACATTCAGTAGAATACATAGCCAACTAAGTTAGCGAATGCTAACACATAGGCCTGTCAGTTTGCAAGTCTGAGAGTCAGTCTAGAGTCTTCATTAAACGACCATAACATGAGGTTACAGAAGATATGCAAACACCTTCTGTTACAGTTCTATGTTGAATTAGTGAGTGTATCTATAGTCTGCTGTCATGTCTTTTGCATGACTGAATGGCCATTCAATCTGAGGAAGAGCTGAGGAAACAGCCACAAAATGGCATCGCTAGCTGAGCTAACTTAGTTGGCTAGCTAGCCAGCTAAGCTTTCTGGCTAGCTAGCTATGGTAGATCTTGCTTTGTGGCAAATTTGGGCTTTTATGAGAGGTTGACTGAAAACATTGACAAGTGGCTACATATAACTCATGTTGAAAAGTATTTTGTGTGGCAGCTATGTAGCATAGTGGTAATGAGCAGGGCTTTTGATCAAAAAGTTGCCAGTTTCACTTCCCGCTGGTGCACTGCTGCTGTAGCCTTGGGCAAGGTGCTTAACCCAGAATTGCCTCAGTAAATATCCAGCTGTATAAATGGATAACATGTAGACATTGTAACCTATGTAAGTTGCTCTGGATAAGAGTGTCTGCTAAATGACAATAATGTGATGTAATAAATACACATTGTGACAATGTTTCTGTATACTGATGTGCCAATAAGAAATGGAAAATTGTCTTTGAAAGTAAGAATTTTAGGCCTGTGTGTTGATGAACCTGAATGGCAGCATTACTGGCTGCTGTTATAGTATTTCAACATATTCTTATGGCATTCATTTCATAGTTGACCAGTCCGATGCAACTGGCTTGGATAAATAAAATGAATCCATTATTCAGCCCCAGCAAAGTGATATGTGTCCACTCAATGTATATTTCAGCTGATTAGCTCATACTGTCCTAAGACTGGTAACACTAACATTTTACACATTAGTGCCACAGTAAGTAGTTCAGGTCAATATATCCCTCAAGGATGAAACAGCGGTATCTGACACAGAATTCAAAGCAACAACCTTGCAATCAGAAGCTGAGTTCAATATAACCAAGAAACCAGTAATGCTTTCCACATTAGTGCTACAGTAGTATATAGCACCACTATAATATATTTTCATTATTGTTTTCAAAAGTACAAAAGTATAGTGTGGAAATGTAGACTTTAAATTGTGAAATATTTTATTCACAAAAAGCTGTATAAAATAAGATGTTTCTAAAAAGTAGCATTATCACTGTGTCAGCAACTGTCAAGTATGTAGTATCAGTAAATAATTTTCATATTCCATCTGCATTTTCAATATTGTATTTAGTTCCTTTGTATTTCTTTAAAAATGGCTTCAATGAGCTGGAATTTCATGGTGCTTGGCAATTTCAGTATCTGATGAACACTAAAATGCTTTCTTTAAACCATGAGTTCTGTTTGTGGTGTGGCTTAGACTCATAATTTGTAGCCCCTGCTTGCAAAATCGAATCAGCCACATGGGAATGTCATCATTCCTCATCACTGTTGTGTATTTGGTTACATAAAATCTTAACATAATAAATACTGGGAATATTTTATTCTACATTCTGTTTGATTCCATGCATTAGCCTTGTAGATCATGAACTGCATATCTGACTTGCCCATGAGTAAGATACAGGCCTGCCTTGACAAAATTGGCAGAAAGAGTTTGTGCATTCTGAGAAACACTCTGGCCATGAACTTGCACCCCTGTTTAGGTGGCAGAAGTAGTAACCACTCCACCTCAGCTGATCAGTGGACAGAGTGCCTGAAGGGATGGGGGTTTCTACATGTCTGTGGAAAGGTTCCTGCAAAGCAATTTTATATGTGATGACATCAGTTATACAACTGGGGCAGCGGACTGTATCTAGATATGTGTAGGAGGGCTCATAAATAGAAATGAGCAGTACCTAATTTATGGGCAGCAAGTAGTGGGGCCCCAGCACTTCTAGAGCATAAGGGCCAGTCCTGGTTGAAAGAAGATAGCTAGTAGAGGACCCTAGATGCAACTAAAGACAAAGGGACATTAAAGCCAAGCTGAGGACTGTCAAACATGGCCCAGGACCAAGACCCACAGGTGAGTGGATAAAAGCCAGAGACGGAGGGGCAAGTAGGTGTGGTTTAAGCATATGTTGTCCCCTTGAACTTTAGTTATAAAAGCTTCATTTACTTGAAAAGTGACAGGAATTAGGTATGGAAAGTGGGTTAACTGAGCCAGTTAAGAGAATTCCCTTAACAATTAAGTAACGGCATTACACTGTTTGCTGCTTCACACATTGGGTTTTAAAATTGGAGCAGAGGGAACATTGCCATGTTGCAACCAATTAAACCAGCAGGCAATGCTTCCAGTCTGACAATGCTGAGAAGTCATTAAAGAATTGTAGAGGAAAGGCTATGGTGTGTTTTCAGTTTTTTGATGCTTAGACACAAACTACATTTTACCAGATGCAGAGCGGCAACCAACCAAATTTTTATTGATAGCTACAATATGAAATACTAGAGAATGTAAATAAACAACATCGCTGATAATTTAAAGGCACCAAGCGATTTGTGAGGCAAGGCCTTCCGTGTCTTAGGGCAATGTGTACAATTCCATAATAGACACATTGCTAAAAAAGCCTTTGCTAAAGCACTCATTAGAATGTGCCTGAGAAAATTGTTTGACATCTTTTAAGTCTGTAGAAATGTCTTTAAATGAATGGAATTTTATTGACCAAGTCAATACAAATTATAGAATTAAATCAATGAACGTTTTTGTATGTATGGTTTGAGTGCGCTGGGCAACTCAAAACTCTTCCTCTAAATTTCAAATCCCCTGAATGTTTGGGATCCTAAAATGGTTAAATGGTTTCCAAATGGATATATATGTATGCTCCAGGTAAAGTCAATTTTGAATGCTGATTTTTTTTTTCATGTTACTGTACACAGTATTTCCACTGAAGGCAAAAGAAGAGGGAAGGAACTGTGAAATTTAGTATTTATTGCAGGTAAAACTTTTCAGAAATGTTGTGCTGGAGCACCCCCAGCCCCACTTTCAGTTTGAGATTGACCCTAACTCCAAAAAAGGGGGAGGATCATGTGGCAACAGTCTTACAGTACGACAATGCTGAGGCAATGTTCTGAAAGCTCTCTGCGTTAGATATGGGGAGGTGGAGTGTACAGCAGAGAGTGATTCATGAGGTGTCAGTCCCAGGTCATTAGTTGGAGCCCCTGAAGAGAGGTGATGGTGTTGTGATCATCTGGGAGGAGAGATTTAAAGAAGATCTCAACCCATAAAGACAAATAATGATGTAGAGCCCAAATCACCAACCCCTGGACTTAACTTTCCCCTCCATTATTTATGTGGTGGCCCACCCAGACCACAGACTCGAACCCATCCTCACTAATTTATTCATTTGATCTGTGTGGAATTGCAGCTTTGACTGTGATAAACTTCACATGCTCAAAGACAAAGTAATTCTGTTAGGCAGTAAACATTGACGACATTCAAGCAATTTTCTTCCATGTTGCATTGGATTACATTGAATGTAAGCTGGTCAGGATAAAAATTAACATTAGTGATTATGAGAAGTGATTGTGGGCCGTTACACCACTGACTCCAACTCTTTCCCAGCTCACACCTCACCGCCCCCATTGGACACACCTATAAAATGTGCTATAGCACATTTTTACAATCATAATTGTCAAAAAGCACTGTGTAAAGTGTAAAGATTTAATAATTCATCTTTATAGAGGGCCTTTGACTTAGTGTGTTCTTCATAAACACTTTCCATGATGTTCATTTTTAAATACGTGTTGACTTTTTCCAGACCACTTGCAATTAATTTCAAGCTCCAATTATATGTATATGCAAAATGAAAACCCATGATTATAGGATACCTTACTGGATATTTCTCAAAGAACAGCCTTAGGTGCTCTTTAAGCTGGCACCATTTTCTCCTTTTACCCTGGGGAGTCATGTTGGAGGTTGCATGAAACACCTGATGTGCTTTCTTTAGGCAAGAGAAATCCCTTAAGTGTCTTTACTTACACAAAGACTTGAAGAATAAATAAAGCTTTGGTTTCACTACCCCTCAGCAACGATAACAGGAATAGTACACTTATCCATTCATTCCACCTCTTTTGCAAAGCAGCGGCTCTAAGAGAGTGAAGTGTTTCACCAGCTAATAATGAGATACAAAATGTCACCTGAACAAATAGTTGTATCACAGAGAACCACACTCCACCTCGCATAAAAGTGGAAAGTGATTACTATAGACAGTGTGTTTAAGTTAGTACAGTTGTCCACAGAGTCATAAATGGAGACCTTGTCACAGTAAGTTCAGTTTCTTTTATCAATTAGGAGAAGCAGAACCATTCTCCAACATGTTACGCTTGATCATACGAAACCGGAGTGGTCTAATATTGTTCAATAACACAGTAGAATTCAATGGAAAGATACTTGCTCTTCGTTGTGTTCAAATGTATTACCTTCAGAGGTCCAGATAAGCTGCACATCAGCAGTGCCACCTGCTCCAGCAATTTTCCACTTCAATTAGCTGTTTAATGATTTGGGCATTTCGCAATGGACAAAGATTTCATCAAAGACAACATGAGTCACTCATTAGCCTCCACATATTTCCATTAGGAGCACTTGCATGTAAGTTCTTACCTCCACTCGGTGCTGTAGCCACAGTCATTACAGTGTGAAATTGAGAATAATAAAACAAGGAGGACAGGATGTTCTCATTACTCCTCCACGTAGAGGATACAGCACCACTGGGATACGGGGGGAGTGAAGGGTGATGGTGGACAGGGGGAGGGGTGGATCTTCGAATCCTGCAAGGTCCCACTCTGTGGATTGACGAGGCAATGGAGTGATTAGCCTCAACATGTGTGGATTGATTATTGCACTGCACTACTCCGGACTTGTGTGATGAAACACAGTGAGGCAGACAGGTGAGATGGTGACTCAGCCAGCAGAGCAAGCTTGTGGCTCATTGGCGTGGCAAGGCAGCCAACGCAGATCCTAGCAGGTCTGCTCCTGTGTCTGGCCCCATGAGAATCCAATCGATGCAGATGCGAAAAGCTGCAGAGACGCGCCAACTCACGAGACCTGGGCTCAGCTGGATCTGAAAGTTGACTGGTGGCCACGACTTGAGGCTGTCACATGTGGAGGGTCCACATGAGGCCTTTGACATTGGTGTAAAGGTCCGTGTGAGAGTCAGAGCAAGAATGATAGTAACACGAAAGAATAACACTGCTGTATGACACTGGCTTGTGTAGAGGGCTCGGTGGTGGCAGTCCGACTGCAACCGGACAGTGGTGTCGGTGTCACAAAGAGAGTAAAAGAGGCAATGCTTCACTCTCACCATTAGCCCTTCCAAAAGTTGCTGCCCCCGAAGGAATAATATCATCCCCCTCTTGAAATGATAAGGGAGGAGCCTGGCTGCCAGCAGCCCATGGCTTCAGGTACAATGCGCCTTCCTGTTCTCCATGGGCTTGACTTGTCGCTTTGTCATGCTCCGCTGTCTTCTCATCAAGGCCTCTCGTTTCAGAGCGCAAATAATCAGTCTGAATCAGTGTTTACTGTACTGAGGCTTGACAAAGCGGGATGAGACAGTCCCATTCATTTACAAGTGTTTTCTCTTCTCCTCAGCAATAATTGTGCTAATGTTTCCCCCGTGGATGATTTGACAAGAGCGTCCTTCAGCTTCAGTGGAAGAGACAGAGCGACATGTGTAGGAGAACGCTGCCCACACGATGCATGCGGAACACGCTGGCCCAGTTTTTCCCATCCGGCCCGCGGAACCCACATGTCATTGCTGAGTCCTTCTCAGTGGTGCGTTCCTCGCTGCAATAGCTGCCTGGTCATGGGGAATAAAAATGCAGAGCTCGTTCCGTGCGAGATTTTGAAAATGCCCCTGCCAGTGAAAGGCTGTAATTATTATTTTTTTCCTTTCTGAGTTTGAAATTATCCTGGCCCGTGATTTCAGCGTGTGAAATGTCTGCAAACAGAAGCTCTCGTGTATCAGGGCAGACCCGGTTTTCTTGTTTGTGTGGGGGGTGACTATGTTGAAGGCTCATCAGGCAAACCAATGCAGCACAATGCAGCAAATAATTAGGTGTGATTGCATTTGGGACCACATCCACATTCTCCTTGATTAGCACCCATGGTGTGTGTGGGGCTCATGAGAGTTTGCTCGGGAAGCGACTGGTGCCGCAGCTCTCTGAACAGCATGAAATAGAAAACAGGAGGGAGTCAGAGGACTGCAGGAAGCTCTCCTCTGAAGGGTTGGCTGGCCTGCCTACATGCTGAGTAAAGGCGTGTTGATGAATAAGCCACATTTTCAGTAACCTTTGTAACGACATAGAACAGTCTGCATGTTTCACATGTTTCCAGGGGTAGTCACTGTTCTCACATGCAAATGACAAATTTCCCAGTGAATTACCCGAGATGGTCACGGAAGATGAAACCACATCTGTTTTGCAGTGGTGACCACGAAATCATCATAGCGAGACAGAGGCAGGCATTTTTCTCTTTTCATTTTCACATTTTGGGCACATCTGTTGGCTAGCAGTAGTATTCCCCTTCCCCTACCATCTCGAGTATTCCTCCTGGGCCCCAGCGGCTACTGTCTGTCACCATCAGGAAGCTTCATCTGACTAAAACATTACCCCTCACTCTCTCCATTATTTTGTGTGTTATCCGACTCTCTATAGAAGTTTTTTTTGTAATGAACATCATTGGGACAAAACAATAGGTACCCACCTCTCTCCCAGCTCTCTAGTAATGGTAGCATTGTGGTTTAGCTGTTAAGGTAGTAGATGAATAATGATAAGTTGAATCTCAAGAGGAACATTTCTGTTGTTATTCTCTTAGAACACTCTTGATTTTATTTATTGACTTGGCTCATTAGTTTATAATAAGCTAATGAGAAATAATATATGACATCTTGTACCCCTTCATTCACCAATATGTCCACTGTTGTAAGTTCACACTTGATTTCCAATGTGTGCCTGAAAAATTGTATTGAAAGCAGGAATGCACCAGGTATAATGATAGGGAGAATTTGTACATTCATAGACATCAGGCTTCACAATTTCAGTGTGTTTTTATTCAATGTGTTCCTGTGTGTCATTCAAAACAACTTGCAGCTTACAGTTGCCAGACATCATTTGTTTTCCCCAATGGCGTGCAGTGAAAAGGATAAGGCTCGCTGCCTTTGTAGCTGCAGACAGTGTAAAGCCACATCAGGGTCTGTCTTTCATTTCTTTCTAGAGACTCATTGGCATGTTTCAAGTGAGAGAAGAGACATCTGTTCCCACTGATTAGGGCAGCAATCAGGTTTGGACCACCCCTGCATTTACAGTGATAGCACATTTTCTGTCTGTGTGTGTGAGTGTGTGTGTGTGCACACATGTGTGTGGTGTGTGTTAATATAAATTGAAATTTACCAGGCACTTCAAATCCTAGAGCCATATAATAATGTCATGTGTGATGTAAATCATACACTAATTGAGGAAATTCAATCTTCTCAAACCTTTTTTTTAGGGTGGAGAAAGGCACAATGAATTCACACACCTCGCACACACAAAGAAGTGGTATATTTAGGCAGAAAATATGAATATTATGTCAATTTTCAGAGGTTACAGAAAACATCTAAACCTTACAATATGATTTGTCACAAAAGGCTGAAGCTTGTGAGTATCTTAGCCTGTTTCCCATTCTTGTGTGGATCTCACTGCTCCCAGAATGCCTTTAGCAGATTGCCACATGGAAAAGAGCCCTTCCTTCACTTCAGCCGACTGACAGGCGGTGAGTTTGTGCTCTGCATTTCATCTGCCTCGCCACCGCTGTGGGCACTGTGTCCACCTACCTGCCAGTCTGAAATCCCAGCTTTGGTAAGACACATGTCAGAAAAAACTCTACACAGGAAGACCTCTGTGTTTCTCAGCTCACTCGGAGGGCAATGGACACAGCTGCCATTGTCATACAGATGGGACATAGCACACTGATTTGGTCTGTTGCACACAACATGAATATCTCAAGGAATCGTAGGAAGCCATGAATGTAATGCCATGGTAGATTGACTACAAAGGCTATTCACCAGTATTGTGCTGTGTCTTTAGACTGAAAGGTGTTCGCATCATTGATATATTAAATGTCGGACATTAACCTTGACTGACTGATTGATTGATTGATTGATTGATTGATTGATCTTGTTTATTTACACCTGCAACACAATCTTGATTGCAAACTGTTAAAACAGAAAGTGAATAGCTTTATGATTGTTATTTCCAAGCTGTAACTGTAAATCGTAATTATGATTCTTTGTAACTGGTAATTGCATCTGGTAGTTACCAACCAACCAATGATTATTACTTTGATCATAAACTGTCATTACAATCAGTTCATGCCTCAAACAGTCTCTGTTTCATGTAGTTGTCTCTAAGCACTATTAAGTACAGGGCAGAATATTCGTGGTGGGCTAAAACATGAGTTATACCCAGAGGCTTTCTCATGCTGACCCAGCTTGCCCCCAGCTGCTGTCAGCTCTGTTGTCAAGTCAGATAGAATCACCTTGAGGTGTCTTGGCTATGGAGACACAAACACTGTCCAGCATGGCCAGAGACCCTTCACCTCGTCTGCTGTAAACAATACTTGGCCAGTAGGGATACACAAGGATTCAATTCACCAATAAACTTCAGGTCTTGTGCGCAGCAGTAGCTAACAGGAGGGCCACCACTGAAGACTAAATTTAAAAATAAATTTAAAAAACGTGTAAAAATAAACCCAATGTATTTGCATTCATGATAGGGAAGGCCTTTTTTGGTCAATGGACTGCAGTGATGATCACTCTCAAAACTAACCAAGTCACGTAGGCATCCAAAAACAATTAGATTCCAGCTGCTCTGAAAGCATTTGACAAATAAACACATCCTTATTGTTGTTATTGTCTGCATATATGCCTACACCATGGTGTCCTATATCATAATCTGTGCATGTAAGGCATTACAATGCCCATGGCTGACTGGTACTACATAAAACCTTTTAAATTAAAAAAATAATAAAAATGTTCTTTGATGCAGGGAAGTCTGGGTAAATCCCCACACACAGACACACGCACTCACATACTCACACCAAAGTTGAAATGAGATAATCCCCTTCGCACCATCTCTTTGTAAAGTTGTTCAATCACAGAAGACACGCTTGGCGGGCAATGGCATTGTCTCCACCAGCAGGGATGTGTAATCTATCTTACCTTAAGTCTCAGCCCGGGGAGAATTTACGCACTCTGTAAAAACACCTCCCGACAATGCCTGCTTCCTCTCGTATCAACCTTGAAAAGAATGTCATTGCCTGCCTCATGGGGAGGAGGTGAGGATAAAAAAAATATCATGCATAAAAGCCATTTAATACCTATGCCTTGACTGACATCTAGTGGTATGCTCCTTTAATATTGATTGATTGCACTGTGTGCTGCCGTTCACATCTACAGGTGCGCATTTTTGATATAAATCTTGCGGAGCTTTCCGGATACGAAAGGCCACAGCTGTTATCAACCCTGTGTGATTCAGGTGGCAGTGGGGAGGGCAATGCTCAAGGGAAGCGTAAAATGTTTGCCAAAGTTAGAGCATTTTTTGCTCTTCCTTTCTGAAATAACACAGCCATCAAACACATGGGTTGTCACTGAAAAAGGAGGCTTATTTCATTTAAAGATTTAACTGACAAATTGAATGCTTCCATAGCTCTTCCTTTACTTCAGCAGTGTTCAGTTCATCTGGCTTTGTTGAATTCAAACTACAGAGAGAGGGAGAGGGTCAGAAAAAAGAGAGAGGGAGGCAAATACAGGAGGAGTACATTACAGATTCAGGGGGCAGCCTGGCACCATCTGGTCAACGAGTGAGTGATTATTGACTTGTGTCTCAGGCACCACCTAACGCGGGTCAAGCACAGTCTGCCAAAATTGATCTCGGCACCGAGAACACTGGGGCTGCAGTGAAAGTGAAAATATTTCTGTCAAGTTGTTTTATGTATAGCATGGAAAGGATGCTACAAGCATGTCCCACTGAAACCCCACAAGGCACACAGATGTTTGAAGCTGTTTCCAGGGACACCTGCCCCACAAAGTAAAGGCACAAGCACTGGATACTCAGTGTATAGTTTTAGCAATACATCTGGAGTACATGGAAACTGATCAACAATAAGGGTAACACCAGAGCAAATGTGTCCCACTATATATAAAATTAAATCACAGATTAAAAAAAATCTTTTTTGGGCACCTTTCAGGAAAAATTATTAAATTATAAAACTTTTAAATTAATTATTCATCTACTGGTCTAAAAGTAAGTATTGGCAGCTCTTAGATTCAACTCGGTAAGGTAATCAGTTAACTGCTTTAAGGTATAGATGGTTCTGAGGGTTAACTAGAGGCAGTATTGCTTTTTTTTTTTCATTTTTATGTTCATGTGATGCATTCTGTATTGGAATTATGCGGGTGTATTTTTCCAGTGGAGCAGTCCAGATTGGTGACCTTCCTCAAGGTTATCTCACTGGTGTTCAGCCAAAAGTTATGAATCATGACCCAAGCCTAACCACATTACCTAATCTCTGAATGTTTTCGAGCTTGTATCTCCTGTGACCCCCCTTTTTTGTTCTATTTTGTTTTCAGAATTAATTGTTTTCTGTTTCTAGTAGTTTACCTGAAGACAAACATGTATGCAAACTTGTAAATTAGCTATTTTTCCAGTAGTCCATAAGTTTAGTTTGCAACATCAATAACCTTAATAATTATAATGTATTCGACCTGGAAGACGGGATGTCTTTTCATTTACTTTACATTTACATTTATTCATTTGGCTGACGCTTTTATCCAAAGCGACTTACAAGTGAGGTACAATGCAACACAAGCGGAAAAAGCATACAGAGTCAACAATACTGGAAGTACTGCATGACAAAGTCCCAAAGGTTGGCCAGGCAAAGTACCAGCTAGCAGGTAAAGCTAGCAAGTCCGTTGAGCCAATTTTCAATGGGTGTGTTTATTGTACTGTTTGGAGAAGTATAAGGGGAACACTTTAAATGAATTTAACTTCAAGTTAACTTCAATCAAAATTAAAATTAAAAATTAAAACCAATTAATTAACTTAAAATTAAGAATAATTTGTAGGTGTAAGCTCACACTAATTGGAGTTAGATAAAATGTTAAGATATACATACAAACTCAAATTAAAGTGGGCAACACATAGTCATTTCTTTTATCTTGTATCAGATCATCCATATCTTTTTAGATTAAATATAGAAATTTATCAGTGTTTTCATCTAAATAGTTACAACACTTTTTGTGGAATTAACAGTACCCATATGCTCAGATAAAATCACCCTCAGTGTTTTCAAAATTCTTTAACAAATGACTCCTGAGTTTTCTCATGTGTGCATTTTTAGAGTAGACCCCATTTTACTTAGGGTGTATTCCTTTATATGTAAATGGCCATTGTGTCAGGAGTGAAATAGTACTCCAGCACGTATGTTCACAGCCCTGCCTTGAAATATTAAGCCCTCCCATCCTCACACTACTTCGAGCAAAATCCTGGATTGATATGTATTTGTGTGTCAGTGGTGTTCTTGGTAGGAATTGTCTGTGTGTGCTGTAAACAACTGCCAGTCGTAATACAAAAAGACTGCTGATGGACTGTGTCAGCCCCCCAATGAACTTCAGTTAGCTATGTGCCCTTCCTGTATTCAGCTCCCTGGTAACCATGGATTTGGAATTTGTTATCCTTCCTAGTGTCCCCAGACAACACAACAAGACTGATTGCTGGCTGGTTGGATGTAGGTGGCGTCCCAGGAAAATGTCTCCTTAATAGTTTTGTTGCCCAGACCATCAAGTGTTCCTTCTTATTTCTCTCATGTGCTGTTGAGCCTCCAGCCCCCCCCAACTACTTGCCTTCTGTGGTCCTTGGCCTTCACATTTGCCTGCTTATTTATTATGTCAGCTCTAGAAAGTACCTGACTACTTGCTACATGACCTTCTGAACAGGTCATTTGTAGTATCAGTACCCTGCCCAGCCTTGGTAGTATCAAGTAAAACAATGCCAGTCCCTGGTCTGACCCTCAAAATAACTGCACTTTTGCTGTAATGGATATGTAGGGTGAGGAAGAAATATTTGAAGGAGCCACTAAATAAAGCCAAAGTCAGGCTGAGCATCAGTTCTGCCATCCATCTGGTCTTCTACCACTCTCATCCATCCAGGTGGGGTAATTGGCCACATGCATGTTGCCTTCCCCTGTACTTTACGGTGCACAGTGGGCGTCAAAGTAGACGACAAGACCTTCCAGATATGTCTGGCTCATTACCAACACGCCTTCAAAAACATTCAGTCGTTGCCAATTTTGTGCTGCTGTTTATTTGCTTATCTACACCCAGAGTTCAAAACCCACCTCACATCTCCTTCAATCGAGGAGCCATTTGAAGACGGAGGCAGACGGGGATGAAGAGCGGTGGGAGGGTGTTCCCTGAGTAAGAGAGCTTGATCAGTGCAGCTTGCCAGAGAGGGGAGCTTTTGCCTTAGAGGGGAAGCCTCCATCTCCACTTTTGCTCCTGTTCTGTTTCGAATGTCAGAGCACCTGTGATGTTGGTCTCCTTTGATCTATTCTGGAATGTGTTTGCACTTGTGGATGAATAAACATGATCTACATATACAAACATACAGATTCAATCACTCAGTTATGTGTGTGTGTATTAGCCCCTAAGAGAAAACAGTTTGTCTGAAGAAATGTATTACATTTCTATTTATTTAACATTTAGTATAGTATTTATGCTTGTAAATGTTTGTATGGTTTTATAGATTTTAATAAACAATGCCGCTGTTTCAAACATTGATTTGACAATGAGTAATTGATGTTATATTAATATCCAATAAAGAGTCTAAAAACATTAAAGTGTTGATAAATGCACTCAAATGATGACCAGTAGTATCTTAGACCTGCCCCCAGAGGGCTGAAGTTGAACAGGTTTCCCCCTGGTTCTTCGAATGACATCGAATGTGCTTAGAACTGTTTGACCCATGAAACTTCACAAACTATTATGTAAACAACTGAGGTGATGCAAGGAGTGCATAATTCTCAGGTTGTATGATGATAATTTCTGGGTCAAGTTACAGTAAACAGTTTTCTGACACAGCGTTGCATTGTTGTGGAATTGTGCCTGTTTGGTTTCTATCACCTATAGGTGGTCAGATGGTGGTCATTGAGATATGAAGACTCTCAATTTTGAATTTTCACCTTTTCACCTAACTTTAGTTGTCACCACTTATGCATTTAAGATCACCACCATCACAATAATAACCACTGAACTTACAAAGGTGCACAGGGAAAGGCACATGCAATCCAATCAAGATACACACAAACACACACACACACACACACACACACACACACACACACACACACCTACTGCACCTATTATTCTATACTACATGTCATCAGGTGGATAGGTGGAGGATAGGTGCATTCGTCTGACATTAGTTGAGAATGTCATAGCTGTGTATGCAAGTCCCATGGTGTCAACACCAGAGCAATGGGGGTACCTACCCAGCCCTATTCCTGACAAAACAAAGTTGATTTGTTCAACTGATGTGGAGTCCCTGCCATTGCCAGCAAATGACACAGTCAGTTTCAAAACCAGGCCATAGGACTCAGCCGGCACTTAAAACAAAGGCTTTTAATGTCTGAGCTGGGAACTGGAGGATCTTGGCCTGTGTTTGTTTTAATTTTTGTGGTTTATTTTTTGTTAGGTCTCATTCAAACCTACATAGTTTGGATTTTGACATCAGCACATCAAATACATGTTGCCAGTTTTGTAAACTGAAAATATTTTGTTACATTTTAGATACTGTTCAATGACAGAACATGAAAATATCGTACAGGAATGTACTATACTTAGCTACAGTATGTTGCTGCATGGAAGTATGGTGTGGAGGTGGCTGTTAGCCGCCACAATAGGTGTGGAATCAGACGCTCACTGCGGTGATAGACATTACATTAGAGACAGTCACCTCATTGTGTGGCTTATGTATCTCCTCCAGCAATCATCATGCTCACTGTTGTGTATTGGGGACTACTTACATGTTCTATATTGAAAAATGAGGCCTTTCCAGAGACGCACAAAGAGCCTGTGTATTGTTACATATTATTCTCAAAACCATTTTCTCTCTCTTATTTTTGCAGAAATGAGAATTACCGGAAAAATGAAAATTAGGGAAGCTGTGAGTATTGCATCAAAACAGATGTCAAATAGTTCTGTTTACTGCTGATACAAACATTTTGTAGTTCAAGGGGTATATATTTTTTTACAAATCACAATGTATGTCAGTGCGTAAAGAAATATTTTTAACAGGAGATAAGGTAATTATTAGGTTTATTATTTTATTATTATTCATTAGGTAATAATTATTATAAATTATATATAGAATGCTGTTATCAAGTTAATGAATTGGCACACCATAATAGTGTTAGTCATGGCAATCAGAGGCTAACATGGCTTGGTGCTTAGTTTAGCGGGTCGCTCATAACTCAACAAACTTAACAAATCTTGGAAGAACTAATCTCCTTTATTTTGTTTTCTTCACACCTTCAGCTGTATTGATTTGAAGTGTGGAAAGGTGAAGGGAAAACAGCTAGTTATTTTGCACATTTTGGATGTCATTGCAAGAGGCAGTTGGCTTGAACTGGAGACAGATCATGATAGGTTGCAGACAAAATGAAAACTTACAGCCAGATATTTATTATTTACTATTGATAGGATCCATGGTTGCTGTCATTTGACCTTTCCATTCCTAATAAAATGATGATGCTGCTCTATTCTGTCAATCTGTATAAGCTAGAAATGTGCATAGGGAAGAAATCTGCTTTAGGTAGAAAATGACCTGAATGTACAGATTGTACCCTAAGTTACGAAATATGACAACAATACAGTAGTAATGTTTAAATGTTAAAAAAATTTAAACCATTATACAACCAACTGAGCTTGTCCATCGATTAACAATCTGCAAAGTGCTTGGCATATCTCCCCACAATGGTCTCAATCACCATTTAAATTGTGATGGTCAGAGGCATTACTGTATGGCCAGGTCTAACCACCTCTGCTCTCCTTGGCATCTCGGAGAAGTTGTGAAACAGCTCCTGTGTGCTCTAGCCAGCCAGGCACACCAGGGATGCCATCTTTCTGCACTGAGGTGTCGATGTATTCGTTCCTGAGGAAGAAATGAGTCAGTCGCTTAGCTACAATACTGAAGAAAATCTTTCCTTCCACACTGAGCAAAGAGATGATCCTAAACTGGCTAATGTTTTTGCAGTCCTCCTCTTTAGGAATCCATACACCTTCTGCAGATTGCCATTGCTGTGCTGCCCTGCCTCTTCTTCAGATGACCCGGATGATCTTTCAGAGCCGGGGCAGCAACTTGAGGCAGTGTTTATAAGCCTTGTAGGTTGTTCCACTCAGTCCTGGTGCTGAACTAGACCTAGCCTTCCTCACCATTTCCTGAACTTCCTTCAAGAGTGGCTCTCTCAGGTCAAATGATTCAACTGGCTCTGGTGGTGTATTCACAGCCTCACACTGCCCTAATTCTTGGTCTCTGGCAGGGTCACTGAAGGTTCTGACAGGTGTAAACTTCTTCTTTCAAGCAGGTCAGGCGTTCACTGCATTTCTGCCCACAGGAGTTGCTTGGTCAACCCGAAGGGGTTGTTGATGAAGGTGGTCCGCTTCCTACCTCTTTCTCTCCTGTGGTGCTGTTTGGCTCTACGCAGGGTTAAGAGCCTCTTTCTGAGCATAGCTAGGAGTTCTGCAAGTGGTGCTCTTCTCCTTGCGGCCTTGTGCTGTTAAGGCTTTCAACTCCTTCCTGATGTGGATTTTGGCTGCCCTCTGGTTCTTCAAGTAGGGTTGCTTGGCTTCTCCTTCCTCCTTCACACCAAACCTGTCAGCTGTCATTCTCACAATGATGGGGTGCTTCTTGGCTCAGCTCCTCCTCTGTCTCACCAGTTTCCTCAGCTGTGCATTGTGGTGTTTGCATTCCCTCCTTGCATTTCATGCTTGCCTGGTGGATCTTTAGGCCTCTCTTGTTCTTACAAATCTTTCCACAAGAACACTCTATCCTTGTCGTTTGTCCATTGCCTGTATTCGTTAACCTTGTAGCTGTCCGATTGGGGTGCTCATCCCCCAACCCCCCCCCCTGGCTCCCCTGGGGGTATACTTCCTTTTTCTGACTCGTAGCTTCTTTGGGTCCTTCTTCGCAGAAGGTTGGGGCTGCTAACCCACCCCACCCCCGTGCCGTCTTTCCGAGCTAACAAAATAATGGAAAATATGGAAAGCCATTATAACATTTAATTTTTACATGTCGCTTGTTAACTAGGGACAGTGTCTCTGCCATCTCCCTAGTGGCAATTCTTTTCTCAGTAGTGATGATTTTGTCCTCACTAGGGACTGTAATTTTCTTACTAGAAAGCAGTTAATTCGAACTAGTGACAATTATTTAGTAACTAGTGACATTTTTTTCTTTCCATTTGAAGTTCTATTAAGGAAATTAAGGCCTTGCTTAATTTTTTCATCAGTGGCAATTGCACCCTCACCGATGATGTCATTTTTACTTACATGTTCAATTTATTTTCTTGGCAATAACCTTTTCTTTTGTTTTGTTGCATTAATGATAGTTGTCTTACTAGTGGCAATAATGTTCTCACTAGTGATGGTATAATTCTTACATGACATATGTGACATACATTAGATAAAAGCATCTGCCAAATGAATAAATGTAAATGTAAATGTACATTTTCTTTCATGTTAAGATGATAATGAGCTTCATTTGAATATAAAGGACTAAGCAAGAAAAGCTTTTTTTAAATATTTTGCTTTGACTTAATTCCGAATAAGACACCTTCATGTTAAAATTGTTAGCTAGCTAGCCCTAGATAATTGTGTCAAGCACTTTAAAAAATCATTGCTTGAATTCATTATATATATATATATGTGATGTGCCTTCAACATTACTTAGATCATGTATTTCTCTCTGGGAAATATTTCATCTGTTGCATAATCTGTAACCGTCATCTCAATCAATACTGCATTGTACTCAACTGATCTGCAGTAAGCTCTTCACCTACCATAGTGTAAACTGAACCATGACACATTACATAAACACAGCATCCAGTTTGCATTTGGCCACTTTCTGCTTGAATTATGTAAACTAGGCATTATAATATTTTCCAAAGAATAAGCCAAGAGGGTGGATGACAGCGATTATACCAAGAGTGAACAAACAATAAACAACCTTAGACCAGAGCGAATACATACCAAGGGTCAGGTCAGAAAATTACTTCTGAACTTGAAAGTTATACATGAATTTAGATGCATGACAGTATGTAATTTCAGACTGATCTCAACAAGAGGAAATGAGATGCAGCTTCAGTCACCAAAATGGTTGATTTTTAAATGAGATGTTATGACTCCATTACTGTCTGTTTAACATGTTCATTGAAATTCTAATTGGTACAGATTTAAAATGTAAAGCTGAATTCAGTATTCTCCGTCTTAATGAATGCCATCGTAGTGGAGCTGCTCTGTAACCTTTTAAATAAATGCCATTTAAAGGTTGCATGCTTTCTTCACACAAGCCACTACGTGTGAGAGTTTCCCAGAGGAATAAATAGCCCAGGAAAAGATTTATTTTTAGATATCACAGCATATTTAATATGTTCTTTTACAAAAAAGCCACTGACCATTAGTTGTGTCTGCTTTATCCAGAAACCAACTCCTGATCAAAGTTGATGCAGTATTAGCAAATGTGCAGAAATTTGAGTTTAGAAGAGAAGAAGGAAGGAGTTTGGAACTGGGGACATGAGACGCAGGTGTCTGAATCTTATGCTCAAGCACGCCGTGGGGTTTGCGACCAAGTGTACACAATGGGGTTTAATGTGCTGTTTAGGACACCTGGAGCGCTGCAATATGATGTAGGGGGAAGGCGCCACAGTAACAAGGACCGCTTTGCACATCTTGTCCTTGTAGTTCCACAATGTATAGAGAAACAGCCATCAGCATTGATATTAAGGTGTTTAAGTTAATGTCCTCGCATTATTGATGCGGAAGCAAAGGTGGAACAATAGTGCAAAGAACATTAGCGCTGTTGTCGACTTGTCTCATATCCAACAAATCACCATGAGCGATAAGTTAATGGAACAAGCTGCCAAGTTATTGCCGCCACACTTATAGCAGCTGCTATAATGCACATGAATAATACCCCAGCACAACATCTGCACTATTCACATGAATAATTTCTCACAAAAAATCAAAATATGGTCAAATATGAAATTGAAATTATAAAGAATTTATTTTTTAGGTTTTATCAAAATATAAGGTGTAGTACAACAATAAAAATCCTCACAATTTTCACATAGTCCTGTTTCCTTGTAAAATATATTTTTATACTTTTATAAAAACAAATTATATTTAAACAAATCTATTATAGTCATACATATATGGAATGATAAATATGACAGAAGCAGTTATGTATGTATTATTTGATACATTAAAAAATAGCTTGAAATACAAAAATATATCAACAATATGTAGTTCATATTTTGACACATTTGACCTACTGTAGTTACCTACACAGTTCCAAAGCTGATCAAATGAAAGAAAGCTAAGCTCAGTGGCTTTTGTCTTGTGGTAATCTTAGTTTCATGTTAAGGCTTATTCTTGTAGAAAATGAGGAAAAGACAAGAATGGAATGGTGCGTTTCAAGTTTGTCTGGAATCTCTGTCTCCCTTTGGGATAAAAGAATATAGGGGCTGAGTCCTCATTCTCTCTTAGCAAGGCCAGCTTGCTCACTACAGCCATCCAATTGACCACTGCGTGCAGTGCATGGAGCAGCGTGGCAGCAATGTAGAGTGGCGGTCAGGGCAACCAGACTTGGGACACGTAGGTTGTCGGTTCATATCCTGAGTTCAGCAATCATATCAATCTCCCTGATTGGGAGAGACAAGGTGCCACCAAGCAAGTGCTTGCAACAGAAAAGGTGCACATATTTGGATAACTTGCAGACACTGTCTGAGCACTGGTGCAAAGCGACCCTGTTTCCTGTCAGCGCACAGTGCCTGCTCTCAAGGCTTGAACGAGGACAGGTTTCATTAGAAAGGCAGAGGAGAGGGGAGGATTGGTGGCCTTCGCAGACACACTCCGTCATTTCGGCACACAGGAACAGAGGGGTGCGTGTCCTGCTGTGGCCACGCTCCCACATCCTTATTTGTGAGGAGTCCGCTTTGGTTAGACCTGATGTCGGGCTTCAGGGGAGGAGCTGTTGCTCGGTGCTATTTAAGAGAACACGCTCAAGGTTATCTGTCACTGCATTGTTTGCTGAGTTTCCTCAATGTCTCCTCTTTGTCATCAGTAAAAAAAACAGGCAACTGCAGAGGAAATGAGAACACAGTAGCTGGTGTGGTTCCTGTAAAGTCTGGCAATATAAAGTGTTCAGAAATGATTTTGAGACACTTCACGTCATATGCCTTCAACCATGGGGACTAGCAACACATGCTGTAAGTTGTAAGTTAGTAAAGTAATTAGGTAAGCAAAATCTGGAGCAAAGCAATGCATGTGAATACCATTTCAACAATGAATTTAATATTTATTCACAGCCACATATGTAAGCCATTTGAAGACAGGCTAGGGAGCAATAAATGCCAGGTAAAACAAAATGTATAGCCTGTATATTTTTTAGGAAATAATAGTATCAGAGAAACATCATAGAGAGTCAAATCTACTCAAGGCACTGAATGAAGTATGAATAGAATGAGTAACTTCAGGGCCCTGTTGATTTTGAAATCAGTGGCCCTGCAAGACAGGCCCATTTTTCATGGAAATGACATCCCACTGAGTTTGGTGACTAGCAAAATTCTCCTTCTTCTTCTGGCTAAAATGCCCTCTGCCAGTGGTGTGTGTGGTAGAAGTTTAAGTTTTTGTCTTTTTTTTTTCATTACATTCTCATTTGTATTTACGTGTGCATGTTACATGATCCTATCCACAGCTGGTGTCACATTTAAAGATTTATTACAAACGGCTAGCATTTTTGATTGGTAATGTGTCTCATTATGACTTATATGGTAATTTCTCAACTTGATTGTATACTTTTTTTATAAAAAGACCTCTCATAGGTTTCATACACCTCCACCTTGGTTTTTTCCGATCAGTCCTTTGACTTCTGAATTGTCTCACCTCTCACCTGCCCCCAGTAAGAGGGTTGTCTCACGCTTATTCCAGGCTAAAGCTGGCCAGATCCCACTGCAGGAGGCCCAGCACCTCCCAACAGTGAAAGGCTTCATTAATTTTTTTGCAAGCTGTGCCGCCCAGAAAATGCTAATTTCCAGAGCCTGATAGATTGCGCCTTGCTGGGTGCATCCCTTAACCTTTCCTGTTGCACTCCTAGACTGTCACTGAGCAGTGATTTATAAAAAGGTATACTGTTTACAAAGGCCAAGAAATGCCCTGGTTAATTCTTACCCTCAAGCCCCCCACACCAAACACAAAATCAAAAAAGGGACTCAAACCCATAGGTTTACACATCCCTTATGCATGTGGGTTGATATATGTAGGGTTCATGCATGTGTATTGCATGAATCTGTGCGCACAGGGCTCCATGATTTCAATGTGGAAATAGTCAATTTTCAGGAGTTAATATTCTGATATTCAGTTCCACATCTGCGTTAAAAAAAAAAAAACAGGACATTGAAGCCTTGTTTAACTTTACTGACATCTGGCATATGCACTGAACATCACAGGTAGACCTCACCAAAGTGTAGCATTTACAAACCACAAAGGGAGAACCTGAGTGCTGCTTGGAGATTCACACTCACCCCATTTTTTTTTCTTTGTTTGTGATTGAAATCCTTTTGGGGAATGGCATGTGGCTTGTTTTGCAGACTACTTTTGGCATGTTTTCGACATAAATTATTCATGGATTTTCAATCACAAGCGCAACATGTTGTCCACACGCTAAAATTATTGACAGGTAAGTCAGAGCTGTCTGACCTCATCACAGAGGCCTTTTCTGTGTTGCGACTGGCAATGTTGCATGCTGCACACTGTACACTACATTAGACTCTGCTGCCTCCCTGTGGTAATAAATTGACACTACCTGATGAAAAAACATCCAATAGGATAGGACAGCTTACTATCAGGCCTCATATTACCATACCAAAGCCTTTAGTCAGCTGGCCCATCCTGTTACTTTTTATAAGGTCTTACACTGGTTTCACTGTCTATGCATGAATGTTCTGTCATGTCATGCATTCAGTGTTATGCATTCCAATGCAAAAAACTCAGAACAGCTTCAAATGTGAAAGCACTTAGAGAAGCCATTTATTTCAGCTCAGCTGTATCCACCTTGGCTGTGATTTTGCACATTGTCAGAATAACCAGTGGTGCGTTTCACGGCTTTTGACAATTTTAGCCATTTAATTGGATCTCTTCCGCGTGCTCCTCCTGACATTGTTGTCAGACCACAGAAACACAGGCTGTGTTTCTGTCGAAGGTCTGCCTACAGTATAACAGAGCACACAATAAAAGAGGTTACAATTACACAGGTATTTGTAAGCACACACGCTCATATATAGCCGATACGATTTGTTTCAGCCTGTAAGTAAGGACTTCGGCCTGCTCTCGTTAGGCCCCTTACTGAAGAACCTGTGCCCCTGGGGAAGTTAAGTACCGTTAATGTACCGTTCCAGCCAGTGATGCCCTGTCTCCAGTCCCTTGGCAGAGCATTCCATTTCCATATCAATACCTTTCGCCTCTCATCCATCTCCATGCTGCACGCCCGTCGCAAATCCCATTTACAGTCCATTCATTCCTGTTGCTGTCCAGGATTTCCGCCATCAAACTCAGACTACTGCCAGAGAAGAGATAAATTCAGCAGCGCTACACCATGGCAAATAGCTACCCCCCCCCCCCCACCCCCCCACCCCTCTATGAAGTGGCATGCAAATCGGAGGGGGTGCTGGAGGTGAAGGGGTGGAAGGCCTGAGACAGAGGGGCTGTTGTCAGCACTGTCACTGTTGTCAGCTGATATTTCTGCTTTATTTGCTCTACAGGGACACACACTGCTGAAATGGCAGCTCCTTCAAACAATGCTGCCCTTCCCCTGGATCTGGGGGTGGGGGGCGGTGGGATGGGCAGCAGTTCTCCCAGTAATTCTTTTTGCACCAATTTACATAATCAACCTCTGATAACCTTAAACAGATGGATATTTGGGCTGATTAGATTTAAACTAATTCTTCTAATTATGTAGCAATCAAGGGCCTTGAAGAAAACAAAACCGGGGCCACATACGTCACTGCAAAAACATGCCTCGTTTACGCATTGTCTCATGAATTTGTCTGGGAACAAGACATTAAACTAAATGGATGTTTAGAAAAATATTGTAGAGACCAAAATGAACAGTGGTTTCCTTGGACACTCTGGTGTCATTTCTGCACCTCAACAAGAAATTCTCCTAGGAAACCTCGAGTTATCAAACTTATGAAAAAGCTCCTTCCTAGCTAGGAAGCAAGTTTACAAGATTGTGTTTGGGGTAGTAGGGGATAGCACTTGCTGGATTGAGCAAAATGCTCTATGGGTCATGGATTACAGTCCAAAAGAGTCCAGTGAGAGGTAGGATGCCTACCAGAACTGCCCAGAGATCCTTATAGCAAATGGGACACCACAGCACATAAAAGAGTGTGTCAGGACCACGTATTGAATTTCTAAAGCCCAACTACTTGGACCCTTGGTAAGGTGCTGTTACAGAATTGGGTGCAGATGTATTTTTATATACAGAAGAGTAAAACCCAGAGTTCAAATGAGTTCTATAAATAAATCTGATATTACATTTTCAGTTTCACCTACAGCTGCTGCAAGATTCTCCTCTAAAAGGTGTGTTATCCAATGAGTTACGATGCTTGGCAGGAAGGCTAAAAATTTAAAGGCTGATTTTTTTATAATTGGGTCCCAATTGACTTTACAAGGGTGCGCAGAAGAGGTTCAGGGTTACAGAACAATGCAAGTCTGCCAAGAGGAAATACATTCCTAAAAGCACTCCACAGCCTTAATGAACACTTCCCCCTTTGTCCTCTGTGATCTGCTGGCCACAGACTGCCTTGCAGTTTCAGCATTCAGACATGCTTTACCTGCGGGTAGGCATGCCAAGCACCACAACTTGTATTATTGTCATATCCAACTATTTAAACCCCCTGTAATACTTTCCCCCTCCTCTGGAGTTAAAAATAGAACCGCAGATAGAGGACACAATCGTTTTCCATTCTTTGCAACTGCTGTGCCAACAGTGGGAAACGCATACCTCATTGGCATGTGTCTCTGTTCCCCTTCCTGCATTTTCTACACCCACTGCACTGGAGGAGGCTGGGAAATAAGTAAACTTGCAGGAGTCAGGAAAATTGAATAAAGAGATAATGTGCATAGGCATGCATGGAGCCCGGAGTGGAGCAGTTGTCTTGGCTACTCTGGACCAGAAGTTCAGCTCCTGCGGATGGATCTTGCCACTGTGCCTTCACTGAGCACTGGAACAGCTCCAGCAGAGTCTCAGCATGATAAGCAGGCTGCAGAAGGACCAGGATGGAAAATCCGAGCATTACAAGGTCTGCTGAGCAAATGTGGGTAATGGCTCACAACAAATCATAAGTACAACCTGACCAGCACTGCAACAGAAGTTACGGCCAAGACCATGGCAGACTTTGAGCCACAGCTTACCCTAAAACACATTGTTCTGCATGACAAAAACATTCCTGTGAACACGGAGATATAAAATAATTACAAAACATTATGATCCCTAATCTTCAGCAATTAATTGGCTGCAACTTTTTCAGTCAAGCTCTGAGAACACTATTGGAAATGGATGCTTATGTTATAATATCACTGGTTTTAACAATTCAGTGCATCATAGCATAGGCCCTAGCCTCAAGATTTCACTTCTGATGCATGCTGTGGGTAAAGATGAATTTGGAGTCACTGAAAACAAAGTTATGTCAAAGCATTGCTCGATCATTTATTTCAGTTCTTCCTTGCTGTATTTTTTTATAGAAAATGGAAAAGAAAATGCCTTGTACAAACATTTAAAAATTACTAACAGAAAGAGGCTGTACAAATTGAGAGAGGGGGACACGGTCATTGACGTGAGAACCGCTCAAGAGTTCTGGGATTGCTTCCTTCACCTGGTGCGCTTACTTCAGACAACAGGTTCAGGCAACCATGCAATCGTTCCCAGAAACGGTGCAGGTACAGTTAAGTCAGCGTTTGATGCCACGTGGCCACCAGTGTCCTTGCCACTCACTGCGCTTTGCGCTGTAGGGAGTTTCTGCCGGTGCTGGGCGTGGCACCGGGCTTTCACCTTTCCTCCTACGGTGGCCAGATCCGGCCTGTTCTTGGCTTGCCGTCTGGGTCCTGCAGCTCACATGGCCAATGGCATTTGTCCCTCGTGTCTTTCAACATCATTAATTAATAATTATCATTATTAGCATCATCATCTTTACTATTGTCATTGTTATCACCATTACGACCCCCCCCCCCCCCCCCCCACCCTCCCATATTGTTCCCTGTACAGTGCCATGGTAGAGAAGGTCCTGCTCAGGGACATCCCAAGCAGTGTGGCAAGACGTGCACCCTGCTTATGACCCTTGTCCCCTTAAACCAGGGGGCTAGTGAGCTGGGGGTGGGCTCTCCCCCCGCTGGAACAGCAACATGGGGCCGGTAGGTTGTAGCTGATGTGGAGAGGTGCTATTTGTTGCGGAGAAGCTCCAGCTGGTCCTGGTACTCAGTGAAGAGCCTCTGAAAACGCAAGTTCTGTCCAATGACAGGCAGCACCTCCCTCAGCAAATCCCTCTTCCGCAAGCCCTGAGCAATTATAAGCAAGAGTTAATAGGGCATAGATACAGAGCCTTCTTTTTCATCAGTTAATAGGCTTTAGAGTGGCTTCAGGTGTCTCCAACACTTATGCAGCATGTTTTGAGATCATCTCTGAATCATCATGCAAATGAACCATCTGGGATTATGATTAGGTGGCTGTCTGCCAGTGTAGACCAGTTTACATTACTTTATTAGATAGATGTGTTCTCTATTCCCTAAAGGGAATTTGGGGAAGTTGAGAGGCTGTCTAAGATCTAAGTCAAGGAGTGGAGACCAATCAATCAGTCAAACTGACTAAGTATAATTCACTTAAAGGAAATTACATCAAGTGATAGCATTGCAATGATGTACACTACATTTAAACTGCACTGCACTTGTAAACAAACAGATGTCTTGATGTGATACCGTGCTGTTAAATAAGATTCTCTGCAGGGGTGAAAAAAACCACAAAAACTCCTGTTAGTGCAGATTTGCTAATTTTGAGGAAAAAAGTTGGAAAATTCCCCTTCTGCCACTGATGGGAACAAAACAGACCCATGCATTAGATCATAGGGTGCCTTGACAGCTGAAATGCTGGGACTGGAGCCAAACGAAACCTTGGTTCAACCCACAAAAGAATTTAGCACGGCACTCAAAAGACCTGGCCAGAAACATGGGGCTGAAAACAGAGAGTCCATTGTGTGGTTTAACTCACCAGGATAGTGGCCTCCCAGATGCTGCCGGCAGACTTGTGCACTGGCCCCAGTAAATCCTTACACAGTTCTCTGAGTCTGTGTTCTGAGCCTGTCACAACATACAAATGGGTGAGACGCTATTGCTGGGAATTTGCCTTTGAGACATATCATACCAACAGGAGGGTGGATGTGAGTGGTGGGGTGGGGTGTCTGGGCTTTCGCCCTCGCCACCCCATCAGTATGGACAAGCCAAGGGGCGATCCCCCCATTCCACTCACCTTCGTTGACCAGGAAGCGTGCATAGATCAGCATCCAGTGGCGGTACTCCTGGCTGGACTTGAGGATAAGTGCTGAGGCCAGCTGGTTCTCCAGGTAGGCCAGGGTCATTCCCTGCTGTAAGTGATGGGGGGTCGAGGAGAGCCTGGACGCCAGGCGGCCCGCGCTGCAAGGAGACGCGCGCACACAAAGACACACACACGCACGCACAAACGTGAAGACAGACTCAGCCCAAAGACCATCTTGCCAAAAAGGAGCTCATTACGGTAATAGTGGCTTGGGTAATGAACTTTAAACCTGTGAGAAATGGATCGTTTCCTGGGAGGAACTCAACAATTACACATTGAGCAGGGTACCTCTCTTGCCCCAGTAAAAATCTAGCAACTCTAACAAATAGCTAACAGAAAGTGCTTAGTTTGCCATAGTCTGTCTGGAATAAGGGTGTCTGCCAATAATCAAGTAAATGGTACCCATTCCAGTGTTATAATTACTTGTCTGTTGAAAACTGTTTGTAGCTGGGTGAATGTAATGGTCTCAGACGTGTCTTACTTCAAAGTGCGGCCCTGCATGACTGCCAAGGGCCCGGTGGATACCATGGCGTCCTGCGATGGCAAGCAGTTCCTGAAGTCAGCACACTGCACAAGTGAATCCTGCTTGTCTGCAATCAAATTCCTGAGGGAGACCAAAAACACAGCATTGCTTACTGGATACTGTGTAGGGCTGTAAACCTCTGCCTTTACAATATGATACAACGTCAATAACTACACAATATGACTCATTGGAAAATATCTGTGTGTACAATGCAGAACAATGTCATAGTATTCAGGATGATATATTTTGATACAGTATGATGCAACATAACCTTAAAATTATTAATATGAAGTTGATTTTGAGCATAATGAATTAATACTCAATGTTCAAAGAGTATTAATAGTATCAATAACTCATTGACCCATGAAAGGAGTATCACAGGCACTATTTTCAGGCACTATGGCTGAATTAATATGAATAAAAATACATAATTAATTGGTATGGATCGATTCCGACATAAAACAGCTGTATGACTGCTTTTGTATCGATGCATCAGTACAAAATCAATGTTGCATCCCTAGTACTGCGTGAGAAAGAAATTCACAATTATGGATATTTGCATTGGCACATTCCTGTATTTTGAACATCTCCAGTCAATTTACTCAATGGATGCCCACCCATCCCAGCTCCTGTGCCTCTCTCAACTGTCAAAGCTCCCTGCACCAAATGCGCTTACACTGTATTTTCATGCCATTGTTGTGTATGGCAACTTAAGGTTTTAGTTTCCCCAGAAAAGCCCCCTTACATCATCTGGCAAGCCTACTGTGGCAACTGACTCACACAGGTTTCTAAAATAGATCAAATGATTGTCAAGGTCTCACGAGAAGTTGGCCGTGGGCCGTCTGAGAATCTGTGTGAGAGGCCTTAAGGTAACCAAGCAACAATTGCTACATGGTCTCTGTGGTGACAGGTGACAGAGGGTTAGGCAAATAGGCCTGTGGTCCAGGGTACTGGCAGCTGTGTCTGGCATTCCCTTCATGAGGGTGTGGTATCAGAGGGGAAAGTATGTTAAGACAAACCACGGACTTACAGCGAAATATATGAACCTCACAGAAATCATTCTCCAGCTGAGCATATACACGTGATGGAGTTGAGACTTGTAACTAGTAAAACCAAATGGGAACTAGCTTCCATGTAACCTGCACAGATGAAATTGTTGAAGCATTTGAAGGCTTTCAAGTAGTTACAATGCTTGGGCATAACCACAGCATTTAGCTTCAATTAACTCAACATCTGTTTGCTGTATTTCTGTTAAAAAAAAAAAAAAAAAACCTAATGAATCAACCATTTTATTAAATCCACTCCAATCCCACCAGATGCTTACAATTTCTGCTTTAGTATGCCAAATACTTATTCACATTGCTCTGTAGTTGATCTTTTATAAACAGAAAGGAGATCTAATCAAGTGAATTCAATTACAAATTAATAAATGGGTCAATATGTTACTGATTTTAAATTCAACTCTTACACTTAATATTGTGACAAACCAAAAGAATTTCAATACCATTTTTGGTAAAGCATAATTTTCCATAACTTTCCATTTACAAACTCCTATTTCAGAATGCATTTGTACCAGTAATTCTTACCGCTGACCAACTCCTGTTAAAAGTGAGAACTTCAGGCAAACAAATTTTGTAATCTGCTACATGATCACATGCAATTGCAATTGCTGCATGTACATTACAGTAATTTCTCATTTCACAAACCTACAATTGGCAGAATGCAACAGGATTTAAACTTCCCATTTTCTGTATTTGCAAAAACAAGGAACAGCCACTTGAAATCTTGAAAAGCTTGCCCATAGGAAAGATTTCAAGTGTTGGAAAACATGAAACACAAACCATTATCATATAGTATTATAAGATAACAACTAATTAGTTAAACTACCCAACAGTAATTTCCATTAAAATCCTTCATAATTGTTTAGTAAGTTAATATTTGTCACTGACTACTTTAATCTAAAAGGTAAAGACAAGTTAGCTACCTACTAAAAGTAACACAAGTAGTGCCATTCAGTAGTTCTGCCATTGTTATTTTATGTAGTTTTTTAGTTTGCACCGTTCTACTTCAAAATCCACACATCACAAATGCAAAGCACATTTTTAAATATGGCCATTGAGTCCAGAAATACAGACCTTTCTGAATTCTTAAAATAACCTCTATAATATTTAGGATAAAATCTCACCCCATCCATGCATTACACAGAACACAGAAATTAACCACATGTGAAGGTATATAAGCAAATGTGACTGAGCTGCTAACACTATGCCCCAGCTATGCTGTAAGGAGCCAGGTCTCACCATGTCTCCAGGGAAGAGTTGAAGCAGTACGATTTCCCATTGGACAAGCTGATGACAGGAACGCCCTGCTGAGTGAGTAAGGTCTGGGAGACTGTGGTATCAGAACCTGCGTAGAAAACCACTTTGGTTACACAACATCTGCAGACACCTCAACCGGCCCTTGATGAAGTCAGGAAATGGCCATCATCTTATGAAAGATACCCCCATGAAAACAGTCCATTAAATTTCCTCACCTGATAGGATGGTCTGCAGGGATTCATTTTTCACAAGAACACTCTGTTTCTGAACATCCCTGTGAATACATGAATAAACACATTACAAATCTGAACTGCAAATCAGGGACAGATTTCACACTGTTAAAATGCCTGAAGCTGACTGGCAGCATGTACAAAATTGCAGAAAAAAAAAACCCAGTTCTGGTTACTGAAGACAGGCATGAGTAATGTGAGTGGAAACAGGTGGTCATGGCCGGTGGAGTCAGTCACAGTTGTGGTCAGTGAAGTCAGTCAGAGTTGATACGGACGGTCGCACTTGTGGTCAGTAGGGGTGCAGTTACTATCGCTGGAAACAGGCCCCACTGATGTTGGTGGGCTTGGGTGGCTGTGGTCAACTGAGAAAGAGATGTGGTGCTGATTACAGGGAGCGGTGGCAGTCTCACCAGACAGATAGCGTAGCGCAGGCCGTCAGCGCCATGACAAAGAAGCCGGAGCAGTGCAAGGTGGACATGGGCGCGGGCAGCAGGATGGCTGGGAGCAGCCTCCGCCCACACGCCGAAAACACCGACAGCATGCGGTCCTCGCATGCCACCGCGATCACGTCACTGCAGAAGGAGGAAGATCATTAGCATCCAACTATGCCCTGGAGCGAGTTTCCATTGCACAATCACAGCAGGATTAGAGTATTTCACAGATCTGTCACGTTCTCATCGGATCACTGTCGGTACTGCGGTCCTAGAAACTTATAAGAACATCGTTTTCCTAATCGCTTTCTAAAACTGTGTTAGTCTTAAGGTCAATCGCAATTGCACAAATAGTAACTAAGTAAACGCCTATATTTATTTCTAATTACATAACCTCTCACTGACCAGCTGAATGTTCTCATCATGTGGTATCTGAAGAATGATGATGCTGGCAGTGCTATATGCATTCTTGCAATTGTACCTTTCTGTTGAACGATTAATGATTGTATCTATAAATAAACACACTTCTGCATTAAAGATGAGGAAGGCCTTGATACAGAAGTGCACTGCTACAAACACAAGACATGAGGGTATCTGAACTTTTAATAAAGCATTTCAACATCTTTTCGAATCACAGAACTGTTTGATTGGACAAGTCTCACCACTACTCTTCTTGTTTGGAAGCTAGTGACAAACCAAGAGACCAGCTCTGAAGATTTCACACTGGCCTTGATCTTCTGGCAATTTAGAATAGGACTCTAGAAAGTGGAGGTACTCTAAGACCACAAATGGCCTGGATTTCCACCCTACACCCTACATGTAGCTCTTTCCTCTCAACTTGATGCTGCACTGAACAGAATATTTACTTAAAAGTGCTTGGGGTTTCATCAAACAAGCCATTCCAAGCAATGAGAGGTACCTAAGAGATGCTGCACTGCTCTCCTCATGCAATTTTTTCATAACCATCCTACTCTTTTAAGGAAATGCAAAAAAATCAAGAGAAACACCCCTTTCAGTCTTTAACACTTAGCTATTTGGCTATTTTTTATTATCAGGTGCGGTTTTCACTATCTGTAACCTATACTTTTTTATATCAAGTCATCCTAGCTACCTTAAACATATTTAATGAATGCTAACACAATACAGACAACATACACACATCCATTTCTCAAGTGCCTGGTAAAAACTGTAGGGCACAAAAGTACCCATACTCAGTACCCTCAAATTCAGTACACACATGAATTAAAGCAGTAAAATATGCATCAATACTTTGAAAGCATATATATGCTGAGTTTGATGTGATTGCGGTTTTTGTTGGTCTCTTGATGCTTGAAAGAACTGTCTACTCAAAAGAGAAAGTTCTGTGAGTACCGCCTTGTGGCCCGGCTGCTAACACTACGGGATCCGTGAATAGGAGGATGGCTCTAAATGCTGCTCGCCTCCCCTGTCACTCTGGGTCACTGGTTTCCGGGACACTCACCCACTGCCGGCCGCAGTGAGGATGCGGCTGGGTAGCAGCGTGTCCCACTCCCGGCCGTCCCGCGTGCAGCGCAGCTGGCTGAGCCGCGCCCCCGCCACCGTCGACACCTCGTTCTCCACCTCGATGTAGACCGACGGCTCCACGCTTATCTGTGTGCACAGGGCGAGACAGAAGGTCAGTTTCAGGGCCACCGCTGCAGTCTTTGACGTTACTGACTGTACCATCCAGCAGTCAATACAAATATGAACTTCTAACAGAGGGCTACTGGTTCGAATCCTGGTTTACTCTGCTGTTGTTGGTGGTGCTTCTATTGCAACATAGGGAATGTTTTAAATACACCCATCATTTCTGTTTTTTTTTTTCTTGCAAAAAAATCATAAGAACGTATCACCTTTCATGACAGGAAGACACTACTGTTAGCCAAATAATCCAATATTTCTCAAACTTGTACACACAACGTATGGCACAATGTGTCCAATGACACACAGTTAATCATTCACAAACACACAATCATTAATGTTATTTAACCATAGGCTGAGGACAGCAGAAGGTTAATTTAGTGGTGCTGCATTGCTGCCACAGACAGACTGACCTGTAGGGAGAAGGACTTCTGTGGAGTGGGTGTGGGCAGTTTGAGGAGCGCCGCAGGGGCTGTGACTCGCAAGGGCTCCTTCTCTGTTGACGGAGTGGCCTGTGGGCACAGCCCAAGAATGACTCGGTCAACTGCTTACCTTGGTCACTTGGCCCCAATCAAGTCATTCAATCCCACAAAAGCATTGAGTCAAAGTCAGTTAGTGACCAACTGACGTCAAGTGACCAACTGACTTGTATCAAATGACTCAGTGGCGCACTGACTTTGTCCAAGTCAGTACTTCAGACCTAGCCAGTCTGTTAGAGATGAGGCAAAGAAAGAGTACCTGTGGAAAAGCCTGGGTCACAGGCACCACCATTTTGGAGTCTTTCCTTGGTCGTCCCTTTTTCCTCTTCTCCACCACCTCTCCCTCCAGGTCTGCCTTCCTCTTGTTGAATGACAGGGTTTTGACCACTGCCATTTTATCCTCGCTGTCACTGCTTGTTTCATCCTTGGATTTGGGATCCTTTAAAGTGCTGATGTCTTTCACTCTGCAAGAAAATATCCAAGACCTTGTGTTTAAAAAAAGTTTATTTAGATCCTTCCATATGTATTTACTTGCATATTTCATTAGAATATTTTTCCTGGGGTTCTAAAACACCTCACGGGCTGAAACACAGGCTCCAAATCCAGCAGTGGGGCCCCCATTTGCCAACTGTCAACCAATAAAAAACAGCTGCCGCCTGTATTGCCATTTGTCATTTATGACATTATATTGGCAAAAAAAAATTACTATTACCTATGAATGAGTAAAGACACAACATCTCTCTAGCTGCTCTTCTTACTAGTCCCTTCCTCTCACTGGACCCCCCCCCCCCCCACCTCTTTTACCTGTCAAGTGACCCAAGACCAACAGCAGAGGAGATTGTCACCCCGGGCGTGGCTTTTGACCTCTCAGTGAACCGGGAGTCTAGTGCTTTCATTGGCTCCATCTTGGCAGCAGAGGTTAGCAGCAAGTTGGTTTTCATTGCGGTGGAGTTCATGGCTGGAGTTGCGGAGCCGCCCAAGGCAATGGCATTGACACTGCTGAAAAGAAAACCGGTCACCGCTACTCATTATCCAGAACAAGACATGCCCCCCCCTGCCCCTCCCCACCTCCCCCTGGGGCACCCCTGTTTTTAAAACAACCTGTTTTTGCTGACCTGTTCCCATCTACCCCCCTGAAAGACCAGTCCTGCCAAGCTTGGTGCCTGGGAAGATATGACAGAAGGGAAATGCTAATGAATGCTAATGGCAAGGAAAAACAACATGGCGGGGAAGCACATGCTTCAAATGATCACAGCTGAAATGCTGCCCTTCAAATATTCATGGGGCCTTGCCTCATGGGACATCAAAGACTCAACCAGCATGAAAGCTGTCCCTGATAATGAGCCGAGAGCAGAGAAGAGAAGACAGAAGGGGAAGGTCACACTTCCCATGTTGTGGTCACAGAAGTAGATTTCTTAATGCTTTTGTTCTGTAATCACACTTAGAGCAGTAGTGCATCCCTTAAGAACACAGTGCCCCCCCCCTCCCCATTCATGGTATGCTGTGTGTAATTGGGTTGAAGGGGTGGGTTTACTGACCCCTCTTTGGCTTCGTCTGGGGGCTTTCCTGGTGGGGCGGTGGGGGCGTCCTGCGAGGGCCGCAGGCCCAAAGAGTTGGCTGTGCTGGAGTCTGAAGAGAGCTGGTTTGTCAGCTGGGAGGACATGGACGACCCAGGGAGGATGGGGACGCTATTGAAGAGGGCTGGTGAAAAATCCCTAATGGACACAGCATATGTGAAACACTTAATATTGTAAATCAGGCCAGCAAAATGATTTAAAAAGTCACAAAAAGAACCAAAACACAGCAACCTTATTTCACCAAGTCACCACTACAAACATTTGTGTCAATAATGTACAGTGTTTGCACTGGTGATGACAGCTGGCATCAGTTTCTTTCCTACCTCATCTACACTACGATCCTTCCATATGCACAACCTCCCAAAATCACTTGAGAGCGTATCTTTATTCTACATAACTAAAGAGTTGCAAATAAGCTTGAGTATGAAGTAACTCCCACGGAAGGTCACACAAGCTTCACAGCACTTCTTCAGGCATCTAAAGTGCCTTGTTTCCAGGGACAGACCGGTTCACCTCTCCAGTGTGAAAGATGTCAGGGGTTCCAAACGGTCTTACCCAGTGTCCAGCTGAGCAATGCACAGCGGGGTGATCCGTCTCCGGCCGTCCGCCGTCCTCGTCTCCACCTGCTTCTTCAACAGGTTCTGTTGATAAACCCCCAATAACAACACTCAGACCACCTCACAAATTAGACCAGCAGTCTCCCTGTCTTATGAACACCTACACTAAATCAGAAAGGCCTCCTTTAGCAAAGGGCAGGATGGATAGTGTTTTGAACACAGGTAATTGGTTTACCTCTCAAATAAATATTTTGTCAAAAGCAGCGATAACAGTAGATATAAAGTACATATAAAGTGTGCACTCAAATACACAATAAGGCATGTGCCTGTTTTCACAGGCTTAGAGGCTCATTATTCTCCACATTGTCTGGCACCTTCGATCCTGCTAATGTCTGCCGTCAATGACAGATGTGATACCTCCCTGCAAAAAAAAATGTGCGAATTTTCTTGCACGGCAGTCATTCTAATTCCAAGATCATTCCTCTTACAATAAGAAAGAGCAACATTCAATTTCATTACCAGTTTCACATCAGAGGAAATAATTATTTTGCTCACACTGTTTCTGAACAAGATTTTTGAAGTTGCCAATGAATTTCTCATATTACCTATAAATATTAAAAAGGAAACTGGTAAGATCAAATCATCTTAAAATGTTAAAAACGAGATAAACCTTTTTTTGAAGCATTTTGTGTAATGATTAGTAGTGGATTGGATTTTGAAACCAAAGCTCAGCCTTCATTCTTTCATTCCTCATTCAACCTTGTTTTGCTGAAATAGAAAGTGTCCCCACCCGCTACACTCATACCTTTCGGATGTCTTCCAGGGACTCTCCATTGACCACGCTGGTAAGCTTAGGTGCCAAGGTTTCGTGGCTGGTGGCGTTGCGGTGCTCGGCCAGCTCTTTCTCCTGCTGGTACTTCAGCATCTCTGGGTTCTCGATAATGGTGGTGGAGAGCTGTGGCTCTGTGGTGATGGCAAGGCTTTTCCCGTAGATGTTCTGGTGAATGGAGTTCTGTGGGGGAGTAATTTGGATGCACATATAAATTTGGATGGTGTAAAACATCACATTTACCTGCCACTGAGAGGAGGCCAGCAGCACCGTGGAACAAAGGAGATGACACTGGAAACTGGGCCAGACAGTCACAAGTTGGATCTCAGGAACAAGGCGCAGCCACAAACTACAAAGCTGACTTTTTGGCAAACAAGAAGTTGTCAATTCTCACTGTGTGGAAAAAATAAATTGCCCTTTTGTGTACATCAGTAAGAACACAGCAAGACGTAGAAATGTGTTAAAGAGGAGATGTCTAACATCAAATCTGAGCACCGCAACATGTAGCCCTGCCCTCTATGTAGGTATACACTGCTAAATGTAATCCAAAGTGAACTACAACCATTGCTTTCCAATAGATGGCACAGTGCCATGTATTTATATGCCCAGAAGTTCAAAATGGTTCATAGTGAAAAATTAGCTCAGCTTCAATACAGCAACAGCCAAAGGTAAATGATTACAATTACTATGTTTTTTTCTTTTCAGTAACTCTTGAAAAGGTGACATCTATAAACTGAAACCACGGTGGGCTTCCTTTGCACGTGGTACTACAATTCCCAGTTTCCACCTGTACAGAGAAATACTGTGCATTTTGATCTGTGTTGAATCACAGAAACGAAGGAATTTATTAAGTAGTAAGTGCATGCTTATGGTTGTGTACATCTATCCATCTATATGGCAGAAAAATAAACTAGAGCTACACTTAATGGTTGTGGAGGTAAGCACTGCACTAACAGCAGCCTTTTTAATTGCCTGTTTAGGAAATGAAGGGACTCCTCTCGTTGGCATCAAATGAGATTGCCTGTCTGTAAACATCTCATGTACAAAAAGGAGAAACACTAAAACCTAAGATTTTTACCTTATCTAAAAGCCAATAATCCCAACAGCTGTCATCTTTATCCATCCATACCTTTTCCTCACATACATGATGTTTTAAAGAACTGCATCTATTTTATTAACTACAGAACAGTCAGCGTAGCTACAGCAGTGACCTAGGAGTCTCCACTCTAGACATTCCTTTCAGCAAAGTAAGATAACTAATACCATTACTGACACATCTTATACAAGCCCTGCTTAAAAAGGAATGCAACACAATCAAATCAGTTTCATATAAATTACAGTCACGAGAACAGCGATGTCTCACTTCTACAGCAATCAGTGAGAAAACCCCCTTACCTTCTCATCCTCGTTAAGTGGGTCCCCCAGCTCATCCTGAGAGAAATCAAGGAAAGCGACTGTGCCATCCATGGAGCACACGAGGATGCCCAGCCCATTCAGTGTCCTGTGAACAAAAAGGGTGGAAATATTATTTCAACATGCACAGAATATCATTGCAAAATTACGCTCCAAGATCATCTCTACAGCACGGAACTGATCATGAATGAGGACCACAGGAAGCAAATGTTACCCATCAAAATGAAAGGCATGCATAACTGTATGTACTGCGAATGCCACCTGTACTAGCTAGTACAAGCAGATGTCAAAGGAGGACACGAACAACAGCGCTTCAGAAAGGAGGATTCCACTTACCATGTGATATCCATGATAGACTTATCAAACAGGTCGTGGATGACCACTAGTGGGCGCTTCAGGGACGTCAGCTAAAAATACACACGCACGAACACAGAGGAGTAGAATTAAGCAGTCATGCATTATTCAAAACTAGCACATGGCTTATTCTCAGGGTGGCCGCCATTCAGCACAAAGACAAGAATTATGGCAGCTGCTGGAGATGAGAGGGAGCGAACGCTGCCTCGCGTTCTGCCTCGCATCAAAGTGAGAAGCTGGGCTGCGAGCGTCACTCTGACAGTGACTGAACTTCCCCATTATTCACAATGAAAGATAGAGATTTTATTCTGCGCTCTCGCCTTCAACAGCTTCTGAGATACCTGATAGACAGGAGCCTGCTTCATTCTAAGGGGAAAAGGGGTAAGTGGAAGGCAGAGTGCCTGAGAGTAGAGGTGGTCAGGGCTCTGGGGCCCGCAGGGTCTCCCTTACCCACACAGACACGGACCGGTCCTTGCTTCCCACGGCGCAGCAGCAGTAGGGGCAGCTCGGCTTAGGAGAGCTGCCATTCTTCTGCTTCTTCTTGAAGATCTTCGGGTTAAATTTCTGCAGGAGAGAGGTGGTGGGAGGGAGAACACGGATGAGTGATGGGCGCTGGCAAGGAGCCACGTGCTACCTTTTGCTTTCTGGAGGCCTGCCCTGCATATATGCCCACAGACGCAAGAGCAGTATTTGAAGGAAATGGCTATTGGGGAGGAAGATGAAGGCTTTGGTGCTGCTTTATTCATTTAATGGCAGTCCTGCTGCTCCCATGCCGACTGAGGGCCAACTGACGGTTCCGGTTAGATCTCTTCGTTTGCAATGCTGAATGCAAAAGTGGAGATGCAAACGTATGAGCAGACACACTCACACTGCTGCCAGTGCCCCTCTTAAGTTCAGGAAGACGGAATGCTGAGACAATGTATGTCATAGCCCATTATGTCAGGGCCAGTCATGCCGGTCCCTGCGGCTGAGACAGGGTGGTGGGAATGGACACGCTTTACAGCAGCGAAGTGACAGTGCCATGGCAGCGAGGGCAGTTGGAGCGGGAGTCATTCCATCGTCCTTGTGACGTTCTCACAAGGTAACTGGGACATTACAGCTATGCCACACGGTCTCACCAATGTTACGTTGTATGTGTACTTGGAGAAAACACTGATGTTGAGAAACTATGCTTATGCACTCTGTGGATAAGAGAATTCGCACACAACATGTTCAACATGAAACTGACTGACACTCTGGTCTGTGTGAAGTGCTGACTTTCAGGGAAGATAATGCTACGTTCAGTATGCAGATGTATGGATGACAGAACGGGGGGGGGTGTCTTCTACAGTACAGCATATCCGCAGGCCACTCACCACCACGGTCACTGCCTTCCGGTGGCCGACAAAGTCCATGTTGGTTTTCCAGCCATCCCTCTCGATTATCTGAGCAGTAGGGCCTGAGTTGTTCATGGCGTGGGCAGAAACCAGGTACTGACCATCTGGAGACCAGCTCAGACGCAGGACGTGAGTCGTCCCTCCACACTGCCGCATACAAAGACACATGTGCCAAGACAGGACAATGAGGCTGCGACCGTCAAGGCAACAAAATGAGTATTAACACAGACTAATACTTAGCATGGGCCTTCCACTGTTTCTCCAGTGTCTCTAACTAACCCTCCAAAGAAAGTACCTGCCTCTGCCACTGCCCGTACCCCTACCTCCACAACTCTAGCTGGCTAGCCCATGTCCTATGCCCAAACTTTTAAGCAGGGACACAGCCCCTGCCCCCCAGCCTAACCTCGTTGAAGGGTTTGGTGATGTTGGTCTCCAGCTGCCAGTCCATCGTCCTCCACACCTTCAGACTGTGGTCGTCAGCCTGTGAGGCGATGTACTTTCCCACCGGGTCCCACGTGAGCCCCTTCACCAGGCCTGTGTGGCCCTTCAGTGAGGTCACGATCTCTGCATCAAGCAACAAAAAGAAAGCCGCTTTTAAAACATTGCCATCCATATACCAGCAACAGGCAACTTCCCTCCCAGCATACAGTGAACAGGAAGAAAACTTTCTGAGGTGGGGCAGTTCTGAGCTCTCAGGACTTGGGGAGCAAGTATCTGGGTCAAGATCGGGCCCTGGATATTTGCAGCCTGTGACCTTGTTTTCAGATAATCTGTGCTGACACTCCAATGTGCTGCTCTCTGTAATTGCAGCAATGTACATTTCCTTGTTGTCTGGGTAGGTCAGCTAAGTACCTAGAAGCTGAAACCTCTTTTTGTCTACACACTGACCAGCTGTGCAGAGATGCCTCTACATGCACACAGGATCATTTTATTAACCAAAATGCCCACCTGGAAACTTGCGGGCGTTCCAGATAACAATAGTGTTGTCCACGCTGCAGGAGGCCAGCCACACGTCATGAGGGGACCATGCCACGTCCATCACGTCTAAAATCATGCAAGAGGTTATTGTGGATGCTAAGCTTTAAAGCATTAAAATTTGCATTAAAATCTATTTTCTGCTACATATCTGGTGTCCCCTACTCCTCAAACAGAATCGCTTTTCCCTGTATAACAAATACATTGCCAAATGAACCACAAATAGGCAAATGACTGGGGGGAGACTCAGATTACCTTGCAATATAGTTACTCATTATGCAGCCTGTGGCAGCAATTGTGACAGGATGCCCTGTTAATTGCACCAGATTTGCAGAAAAATAATTATTCTGACCATGTAGTCTGAGCTACAGAGAATTTTCCATTTTTGCCACCTATATTTCCAGCAATCAACCTTCAAACCAAACTGACTGATGACAAGCTTGACAAGGTTAAGCATGTTAATACTCATAAACTGTATACTGATGGGTAAAATATAAAGCCCATTAACCAATCCATAACACAATTTTTCAGTATATTCAGTACTCTGTTCTTTTCAGGTTGTTTAACAATTGTCACTATGCAAAGAAACAGCAGAATGACAAAAATATATGTGCATTTCATTCTGAATAATAAGGACCATTCAAACAGAAACCTTTTCACTGTACAGCAAAAACTAAACTAAACTTGACTGTAATATAATGTTTTCCAAAGGACTTCCTATGGAGTTTGCGTTACTTACCCCCTGTGTGGTTTCTGAGGATAGTTACACATCGCCACTGTTCCACATTGGCCAGCTTACTACTAGACCCAAAGACCGTGCTAGGGCCAATGTATCTGTGAAAGGTGAAAAAAATCAACCACCGCAAGACAAAACAGGTGAATGGTCAAGAGTGTAACCTTGGTTACACCCATATTTAAACCATACATTATTATTTTTTATTACTCTTTTCTTTCCATTTACAGTGTCCTGATTAAAATTACACATCTGTTTAAAAGGTGCTGTTTTTTCATCTTTAACTGGATGTACACAGATTCTGTAGAAGATCTATTAGAGTAGGGACATACAGTTTCCATCCAATTAAATACTATTCATTCCATGTCTAAAGACCAACTTTTGGTTAAACTTTAACTGATGCAGTAGACAATCAACAAGAGCTTTTACATTAACCTTTTGCACTCATGCACCAGAGAATAAATGTACATTTATTCGGCATGTTGTCAGGGCATTATGTACAACAACAAGGCTGAACAGAGGAAAAAAAAACATTGGGCACAAGAGGTGAAATCAGTATCTGTTATAGACAGCATGTGATGGTACATACGCAGCTCTTTTCCACACCATAACCAGCTTGTCATCTCCCCCAGAAGCCAGGTACAGGCCATTGTTTGACCAGCGGACACAGTTCACACAGGCTGTGGTAAAGACAATCCAATCAAACACATGCTTAATTAACTTGTGCAAACTGAGCGAAACATATTGGAAAGTTGTGAGTAAACCCAGATGATTGGGGGAGGGTCTGTACCTAAATGATTGTCCATGTGGCAGAGCATCTTCGGAATGTTTTCATTTTTTTCATCCTCTTCCCTAAGGACAGGTGCCATGTTCCATATGACAACCTTCCCAGAATCCTCACCTGTCATATAGGAAATAAGGACCACAACATTTAGTAAAATGGGGCCATTAAAGAGTTTCAAACAGTGAATAATTGCACAATTCTTCATAAATGTAATATTACACTTTAAAGATACTTTATATTAAGTGCAAAGTGTATGACAAAAGTGATGATCACAGTCTACATCTTGATTACTAACCTTGCCCCCCAGTAGCAAACTTTGTTCCCTCCGGATGGATGTCAACAGAAAATATTGGTTTTCCTGAAAGAAAGAAATGTTTATCCGTTCCAACTGCAAAATTGTGGATTCTTCCTCTTCAATTGCTGTACTTAAGAGCCTTGAGAAAATAGAACATTTTAAAACGGCAATTTATCTTGACAATACCTACCTAAAGCGAAATGTACATTTTTGATTGTATCTTTGAATTTCATCTTCACACTTATTTAAATAACTAGCAACGAAGATGAGCCGTTGCCATGTAAGCAAAGAGTAATACAATGCATGGCTGTTATCTTCAATCAAAGTGCAAATAAAGCGTTGTGCATTAATTGTAACTAAAATATTGAACACAACACAACAAGGCAGTAAGCGCTATCTACATATTTACCATTAAGTTAGAAAACTCAGTTCAGATTGAAAACTTTGCTGCCTTTGACAGACTGGGAGCAGTCCTTCCTACCATTTTGAAATAAACAATTCTGTCGTCAGCGCCGTCACAATATTGCCATTTCAAATTAGTAAACTAACAATATTTGCAGCTAACATTTTAGTTTCCACTATTTGAGTATAGTTTGTTTACATCAAAGCTTTCATTTTCTCAAACTGTTGGCGAGCTAACGTTAGCTACCTTGCTATCTACTTATTTAAACAACGAACACGCATCGCCACAATATTGCTTTCTTTTGGCAGAAATTTTTGACACAAACGTTTGTTTCTTGCAGTGCCGTTACACTAATCAGACGTAAAAACAAGTTAACAACATTGTATTCGAGACGCGCTGCAACACTTAGAATTAGCTGTTCATGCAACTTCAAAATGGATCGTTTGCTTGTGGACGGTTAGCGAACCCAGTATGACATTCGCTAGCAAGCTGCACATAAACGTGGACATAAAACGCTAAGGAAACCTTTTCTGAAATTTTCTATAGCACCGTTTCGTTTCCCTAAAATATCTAGCTAGAAACGTGTACAGGTGCTTTTAATTAGATGTGTATCTTGAACAAGTGTCCACCTCTCGTTATCTTAAACTACAATACCCCAGCTAGCTTGCAAGCGAGCAACCAAAACAACAAAAGCGCAACTTGGACCTAAGATTCCAGCACTACAGCGATTGAACTGCTTACCATTGTGATTGACCCAACTTGGTTTCAATAGCTTCATTTCCAGCGGGTAGTCCTGAAAATAAAATAAGATCTTTGGAGCTGGCTGCAATCACCCCCTTTCCTTCGCCGTTGTTCCGTGGCTATCTTCGTACACAGTCCAATGTTCCTTTTCGTAACGTTTGTGCGAAAACCAGTCCGACACTTCAGTCCTTAGTGAAACTCCATTTCTCTCTCCCTCTCTCGCATCCCTGAAGCTCCTGGCAGCAGCCGCAGCAGCAGCAACACAGGAAGTATCCGACCTTTCACGTAGTTCCCCTGGAAACACATGCCCTACGAAAGGTCAGGTCCGCGATCAGCGACATAAACTATGCAAAACAATACGCAGGTCCCGGATAACAGTTTACTGAACTTTAAGTTCCAAATTATTCTCAAAGGCATTTGTCCTTTCCTCTCTTTACAAGCAATGTTCAGACACACAGGCCATGCCCAGATGTGTAGGATTTTCTTATTTCATTGGAAATATGGTACGTTTTAATATCCTTAACTGGATGAAAGTATAGGATATAGAGTCTCACCCTAAATACACGTGAATGTGCGGTTGTGAGTTAGTTCAACTGCATATTATAATTGTGATTGGCATTAGCCATGACTCAGTGTGACTTCGTTATGTAGTTGGCAAGTTATATTGAAGTTTGTCCCATAATTACTGCCGTGAGGAACCCAATGTAGCGCATGTTGTTTTCAGTCGGATTAGGTCGAATGTGACACAAGGGTATAACTTGAAGAGTGAACGCGATGAAGAGGACAAAAGGACTCAAAATTTTCGGATTCGATTAAAGACATTTTTGAACGTGAAAAGTTTATATAGAACTAAACTGGGTCTAAAAACAACTTGCTAGCTACTGTTATAAAGTCAAACATGTCCGCCCTTGTGTCACGCACGGTAACGAAGTTATTCTCCAGACAATGTACGCCATGGTAAGTCAATATTGGCACAAACGAAAATTGTGGCGCTAGCTGTAAATTATTTGTTGTTGTTAGCCAAGCTATTCATAGAAATGATAAGACACTGGTACGCAGATACTTCGAATTTCGTTTGACCGAAATGGGGAGTCAAAAGCCAGTACATGTAAATTCGTTGCCATGTGCACAAACTGATGTTATTTCAATATCTGCATTGTTTCGTGTAGCCCGTTGACAGGATTTGATGCTCACCTCAGACACAGTCACTGGTTTCCATCAGTGCTGGCAGTGAAGACATCACCCCCCGTAAGGTTAGTTGCGAAAAACGCATGTTCCCCCACTAATGAGGTGGAAAATGTTCGCAAGACCACATTGGAATATGAAACTACGGCAAATCTGTGACAGGTGCTCAACTGTCTTTGTCATACCAACTCTTCTTTTTCCCCCTCTCTATGCATAAACAGAGCTGAGCCCAAAAAGAAGAAGAAAGTTGACCCGAAGCGAGAGCAGATAGCAAGGGAGCGTCTGAAGAAGAAACTCAGGAAACTGGAGAAAGTCCCACCAGAACTCATACCTATCGAAGATTTCATCACCCCTGTGAAATACCTTGATGAGATCAGGTAAACGTTGCTTCCACATGGTCATACAATGTCACACCACTGTCCATAACATCGTCCATCAGTTATGCATATACCGTCTTTTCTTTTTGTTTTAGGATGCGCACCCCTGCACAGCTACCATTTGAGGAAAGTGAGCGCAGGGCCCTGCTGCTGAAGGAATGGTCACGGTACAAGCAGTCTCAACACAAGGCAGAGATGGAGGCCATCAGTGAGGCTCTGGAGGCTCAGAGGGAGGCTCTGGAAGAGCTGAGGCTGGAGTCAGAGGAGTTGTATCAGGCTGCTCTCAAGCGTGACCCAGAACTCTTGCCCTTCCACCACCATGGGCCTAGCTACACTCCTCCAATAGTCAACTATCAGGCACCAGATGGAAAATACAATGATGTCACCAAAGTCTACACCCAGTAGTAGCTGAAACGGAACAAGAAAGCTGATGCTGTCATGAGCCAGTTGAAAATTCCATTATATTTCTTTGGCCAAGATGTGTTCAAGCCATTTTGTGTACCCTTGAATTGTCATTGCATCTAAAGATGCTGGTATTTGTAAAAATTGCTACACAATGGTGCAAGGCTCTGGTTGCAAATTCATCTTTGTTAAGGGTTTAATATAGAAAGCAGGTTTAACTGTTTATGGGATTCAGAACAACTGTTCAAGACTTTTCAATATGTTGTCTTTACTGTCCACATGTGAAAGTCTGTTTATCTGTTCTGTTCACATCAAATAATGAATTGTGATGGTCTGTCCCAGAAAAGCAGGCATAAGAATTAAAGTTTTTTATTGTTTCTCTTGATGTATGTATAACATACTGTACATAAGGTGTCTCGTGAAACAGTGAAAAAGGCAAAGATCCTGCAAAATGAAAGATCTAGAGACTAGGACCCCAGTTCACACTAAAGCTCAACACGCAAAACTTGTTGCTTTTGTAACTGTTCTAAGACTGTCCTGAAAATGTGCAAGGGAAAAATTTTGCACATTGAGTATGAGCAAAATCACACAAAGCCAAGGTGGGGCAAGGTAAAGGGCACCCACAGTTGCCTTTAATGAGCCTTTTTTGGTTAAATAACCACTTGAAACGTAGTCAGTGGTTTGGCATAAAAGAGCTTGAGATGGCTGCAGATTTGTCAAGACTGTCCTATGATTTCAAGAATCCTGGCGCTTGTCCTGGGGAAGGGGCAGGTGCCAGTCTTCTGGGGGTTTTGTTCGGAGTTCCCATACTGGAGAAAACTTCCTTTGTTCTGCCACTCGGGCTCTTTTAGCAGCTGCCTCACGAAATTCAACAAATACATGCACATATTAGTTAATATTATCATCACTGTTCATTATATTAGCAAGCCACATGTGTTACTCTTTCAGCTAACTTGCGTTCAAAACATGACATTAAGTACCAACCGGTAGCTCGTTAGCTAGGCAGCTAACAAGCTGCCTAGTTATAACACAGCGTTTATGTGTTATTGATATTAATTTAGTTAACTGCAATTGATCTCCTCTGTTAAATACTGCCACTACAGTCCACAATTGTCTGGCTTAATCATTGCGATATTTATAGGCGAAATGTGCACCTCTTACCCTCCACAATGCCTCTCCGCCTGCCATTTCGACAGGAAAACGATGCAAACAAAGCAGCCTTGCAGTAGCCAATCAATTACTATTTTGCTGTTGCAAGTCCCGCCCACGGCTGCCAATCAGATTTTTCCCTTTCGCCTTTCTCTTTCTGTCCATCGATTTCGCAGATGTGAAATCCATTATATTTCTTTGGCCAAGATGTGTTCAAGCCATTTTGTGTACCCTTGAATTGTCATTGCATCTAAAGATGCTGGTATTTGTAAAAATTGCTACACAATGGTGCAAGGCTCTGGTTGCAAATTCATCTTTGTTAAGGGTTTAATATAGAAAGCAGGTTTAACTGTTTATGGGATTCAGAACAACTGTTCAAGACTTTTCAATATGTTGTCTTTACTGTCCACATGTGAAAGTCTGTTTATCTGTTCTGTTCACATCAAATAATGAATTGTGATGGTCTGTCCCAGAAAAGCAGGCATAAGAATTAAAGTTTTTTATTGTTTCTCTTGATGTATGTATAACATACTGTACATAAGGTGTCTCGTGAAACAGTGAAAAAGGCAAAGATCCTGCAAAATGAAAGATCTAGAGACTAGGACCCCAGTTCACACTAAAGCTCAACATGCAAAACTTGTTGCTTTTGTAACTGTTCTAAGACTGTCCTGAAAATGTGCAAGGGAAAAATTTTGCACATTGAGTATGAGCAAAATCACACAAAGCCAAGGTGGGGCAAGGTAAAGGGCACCCACAGTTGCCTTTAATGAGCCTTTTTTGGTTAAATAACCACTTGAAACGTAGTCAGTGGTTTGGCATAAAAGAGCTTGAGATGGCTGCAGATTTGTCAAGACTGTCCTATGATTTCAAGAATCCTGGCGCTTGTCCTGGGGAAGGGGCAGGTGCCAGTCTTCTGGGGGTTTTGTTCGGAGTTCCCATACTGGAGAAAACTTCCTTTGTTCTGCCACTCGGGCTCTTTCACTCTGCTGGAGCGACTCCTGGTAATAGGGAGCAATCAAGAAAGTGAATAATGAAAGCATTGCAACTGTAAAACTCAGTCTTGGTCCTAAAAGCCTAGCATATTCAATTCAGCCACATACATGGCAACATAATACTGCTTCCTTATTATGAGCTGGAAAGCCTTCTGATTTCAATTAACCTTACAGGACAAAGATTAAGTATCGCTAGTCTACATGCTCAGTATTTTTTGTATCCTAATATTTGTTGGACAATGTCGATAATGTCAATAATATAAACACATACCACAGTTCATCGTATTTAGATAAAAGCAGCACAGCAGTCTCTGAGGCTAACCAATTAAAATGACCTCAAAACGTTTAGCAAGTAGAGGTCACATGATGTGTCTTTTTTTTTGGGTTTACCTTAGTCTCAGTGCTGTGACTTTTTTCCCACTCACGACAAGTGTAGTAGTCATCCTTCCACTGCTGGCATGTGGGAGTTTTGCCAAAAGCGTAGTAGTGGTGAAAACGATTCCACAAGCTTTTACAGAGTCTGAACTCACTCCAATAGTCATCACAGGATCGAGGTGGCTGTGGACAATCAAACAGATACAAATTTAATGCAACGCTTCTACTTTGCCTAGTACTGCAATTTGTTTTTCGGCATAGTTGCCAGTGAAAAGTGCTGCCATTTAGCAGACACGTCTTACAGTGAGAATTACAAAAACATGCAGCAATGCTGAGTGCTGAACAAAAGTACACCTTTTGTTTCAATGAAATCAGAAATAAAATGTGATTCATTTCATACCCACTTTTGCAACTAAAGCTTTGCAAATACCTGTGAGTCTTGAACCTCTGCCCCAAACACACATCGACTTTCATGTTATCTGGGGGTTCATATTCATCACTGGACACTAATTTCTAGTGTTGCCAGAGATCAACTGATATGTGACATGCTTTTTCCAGTTTTTCGAAACACTTTACTTTTCTATGACTGTCCAGAAATGTAGGAAATAAAGAAAATTCTAGTGTTAACCCTGGGTGATCTTAATCATACATCGTAACGACCTTAAACAAAACGTAGATTTTGGTGGGGAATCTGGCGACTTCCCGCTTTGAAGAGCTCAGAACACTGCTGTGTCCTTGATACAAGACGCATCAGCCGAGTAATCATTGTTTGCCATGGATATGAAATCAAGCCCAGCCAGAGCCGTCTACCACTGAAGAAAAAAATGCAATACCGCTGCTTCTTGCTTCTGGCTATATTTTGCCACAACCATAAGTAAATGATGCTTATATGATGGCTTATAGATGTGATCATTTGATTACTAGTACGCTACTTCTTTTGGAAAGACTAAGCCGAGCACCTATATCTGGCACCTACAGCTAACCCCAGCTGGCTTTCCTTAATTTCAGTAGCTAACGTTACGTATTTTAGTAGCAACTGGTCCGCTGACATTTAGCTAACCTACCTAAGTTAGCAGCTGCCTCACGAAATTCAACAAATACATGCACATATTAGTTAATATTATCATCACTGTTCATTATATTAGCAAGCCACATGTGTTACTCTTTCAGCTAACTTGCGTTCAAAACATGACATTAAGTACCAACCGGTAGCTCGTTAGCTAGGCAGCTAACAAGCTGCCTAGTTATAACACAGCGTTTATGTGTTATTGATATTAATTTAGTTAACTGCAATTGATCTCCTCTGTTAAATACTGCCACTACAGTCCACAATTGTCTGGCTTAATCATTGCGATATTTATAGGCGAAATGTGCACCTCTTACCCTCCACAATGCCTCTCCGCCTGCCATTTCGACAGGAAAACGATGCAAACAAAGCAGCCTTGCAGTAGCCAATCAATTACTATTTTGCTGTTGCAAGTCCCGCCCACGGCTGCCAATCAGATTTTTCCCTTTCGCCTATCTCTTTCTGTCCATCGATTTCGCAGATGTGAAATGTGAATTAATTATCGCGTCTAATAGCGAAAGCAAGGCAAATTATTAATACTCGTGGCAAATAGTTTCAGATGAAAACAAACTAGCAGGTTATCAAATCTAAACGCTGCTTGTTACACGTCTTTTTCTGTCGGTAGTCTTTCGCTCTTCTAAAACGTCACCAACATTTTTAGTGTAATCGTTACACAAAATGAGTTAAGCAACCATTTAAGCTTAATTCACTGAGTCAAGCTATCCATGCATATTAAAAGCCACATATTTCAAAACGCACTGAAAAAACACAACTCCAACAACAGACTTTTTACTGGTTACACAAGAGATAAATGAGACATGAGATGCAGATCAGTATTCAGTTGACAACTTAGAACAATCTAAATGAGTGAGAGCTGATCGGAAAACAAAACTGGTTGACCTTACATTGACCATTGAAGTTTCAACTTGTGCAAAATGAAGTCAAATGCTAGAAATTTTTTAATTCTCCTTTTATTCAGTTTTGTACAAAAGGATTCTCATCATGCATTTCCACCTCCCATCTGGACAGTGCCAGTAAATGTCACTTTTTAAGTCACCAATTGTTTAATCATCAACTATCAATTGTTTAATTATCACCCCAGATGTTCTGATTCAGCGGCATCAATTAAAGTTGTTAAATACTGGTGTATAACAATTATAAAACTGCATTTGTGGGTTCATCCATATATTTCCTCAGTAAAATGTGCATTTTTTTTAGAAATGTTAACGCAGGCATCATTTGCCCTTACTTTTGACAAGAGCCATGGCACAGGAAGATACAGCACAATAGCTGGTATGAAGTCTAAAATGCCTTTTCCAAAAATGCAATCTATTGTACTTGACCATTCTGATGTAAATTTAATTTTTATCCCTGATGTAACATGTAGCAGGACAGACCTCAAATCAGAATATGTTCCCTGCAAATAGTCACATACAATCACATTAAATGGAAGCTTGCTGCCTGCAATTTTTTTCAAAACTATATTGCTCAGTGGCTGATTCAAAGATGGAACTCACACTAAAGTGACATCCCTTTTTCTTCAGGCAAACATTTCTGGAACTTTTAGGTAAATGCAAGAGGTACTGTACTTTACCTCCTTTCTCTATGAAAATGCCCACATCTATGTTGGATCAGCTTGTTTTCTCTCTGCTTTCACATTTTGGATCCTCTCATTCATATCCATCTTAGCCAATCACTTAGATGAAAATAATTTTAAGTAACAGGTCTCCCTTCCTCTTAAATTGCAAAGTTTCCTTCCTTGGCTTCCCTTTGCTGTTCATATTTTCATTGAAACTTGCATACTACTAGACAGGTTTGCGATGGTACCCTGAAGCTGATGGGGATGGCCAACGCAGCTGATAACTGAAAAGGTGGTGGCATTCAAAAGAATATTAACTGCCCCAGGAGCTAAGAACAAAACATGACACTTCATTCAGGTTTTGGTTCTGCCAAAACAGGATATGCTCCTGCATGCAAACAATGGCTATGCTTGGAGGAAGTACTATAATTATGAGGGTAACTCTGAACAAGGCATAAAAATAAAAATGAAACCAGTTTAGACCAAGCTTTGAATATAACCAATAACTCTTCCCACAGACTTTGCCATGAAAGACCTACCTCACTGCCTAGCATTTTGTGTACACGTACATGCACCTATTATGACCCCTCTCTTCCATACTAACATGATCCCTGATAACGCATACTTCAAAATGGATATTTTTTATTACTGATTTGAAATCTAATTTAAAGCTGTAAAATAATTATGACATTAACTACCCCCCCTCAAACACCCACAGCCTGTTCCTATCAGCCATGAAGTCCCATGCTTAGGACACTCACCTGGAAAATGGAGCTATAGTGCAATGACAGGAAAATTCATAGAGATCTTCAGATACCATAAACAACAGCTTCAGAGAAGTGCTAGCAGAAGGCAGTCTGAAACACTGGAAAACTGAGTCTAAACCAAAAAAAAAAATCATTGGACTTTAAGATATATATCAGGCTGAAGACTTTCTGTTCCAGAATTATATTTGAAAGGAATCATTTATTTCTTTCTTCTTATCAGTTGGAGGAGATGGCTCTCAATTCCATGAGTCACAACCAAACTTGGATGATAATATATGGCAACTTTAGGCAATATACCTTTGTTTAACCTGTTAATTACATTCAACCTCACATCTGCATTGTATTTTCTTCAGGTTTTCAGAAATGACTGATGACATGTGGGGGGAAAAGCTGAAATCTGTCACTCATATACATGCAATCACAATTAACCTGGTCCCAACTGCAAATTATTTATATCTTCTATGACATTGAACTGCCTAGCACAAAAGCACAGAAATTCTAGTTTACCCAAAGTACTCATTTATTTTATTTTATATAAATAATCAAATGGTACACTTTTCTCATTTCAGTATCTGGTGCTATGAAATAGCCTTGATAAATAACACAAAAAACCAAAGGGTTGTTCTTTCAAGGTCTTTCCTTCCTCACTCAATATTACCTTTATAAAGAAAAGAAGTTCAAACCACCTTACCCATGGAAACCTTTTAAAAAATTCAATCATTCACCAAAAGGGAATCAATTGCCTTGAAGTATATGCTGTTATATAAATGAATGCTAAAACAAAACAAACCAAAGAAAAAAACAAAGATGCTTCCCAACTATGGAAGAAAGAAAATGTAATTGTCAAAACTGTGCTGTGAGATTCTATTTGGAATTTGGTTTTGTTATTCCATGGGGCTATTTCAGTTGGAAAGTCTGCTGTCAGTCTCTCCACAATTCACAGATCAGGTCCTCTAGGGTTTTCTTCCCTTCTTGCGTAGCGACTGTCCCTCCCCGGAGAAGGCAATAAAACGGCTCATAGCATCCTCCTGCAAATAAGCATTCAACAAAAGTTGGATATTTTACTTTTTTTTAGTCTCTTGACAAGAATCCACATTAGTCTTTAGTCACAATTTAATCATTTCACCATTCTCAGCTTTAGTTGATGAAAACTCTAAACATTTTAGTCACATCTTTTTTTTTTTAATTTACTCATTGCATCATTATACACCTTAACCCTTCATTGAGCACATACAGATGTGCTTAAGACTATATTCCTTTCATGTATCATTAACTGCTAAGCCAACAAAACATCTAACATCGCTACTGTCACATTCTCCCAGCTGTGTATTTGATATATTCTGCCATCACCAGCAAATCTATTTCAACTAATAAAGGTTTTGCTTATTAGCTGACAAATTGATTTAGGTGTGCTAGCACTTGAATAAATCTAATAAATGGAATGATTTTGAATGAACAGAATGGTCCACTGGTAAATGAATTACTGAATGCTTCCTGGTTCTCTGGCTTCTGCTTGTGTTCCCTCATGGATCACTCACACTTACATCATCTGTTTTCTTGGGCTGAGGTCTTGAGTTTCTAATGAAAGTTATCCTCCCAATTTTGTAGTCATAGTTTGGAATCCCTCTGCAGAGAAAATCAGGGCACACAATGCATCATAAAAGTCACCTCAACACATGAATGTGATACACAAATGCAGGCGGAATAGACTGGCCATCTTGGCCTCAACTGTTTCCTCACCTTTTGATATCACTTGGATCAATAGGAGCTGGGCTGGGCTCTACGCCTTTCTTCTTGCCGTCTAGACGGTTTCCTGAGCCAGTGAATGCCTGGACAGGAGAAAAATGAAAACCTCAGGAAACTGAATGAAGTCAAGGTCAGGATTCATTGTGAATCTGTGAGCGTAGTTTTGTTTCTAAAGATTAAGAAAACATACTTGATATTTCTACACTGAAAAGACATGGATATCTTTTAAAAAATAAACTTACTCTGAATCCAACATCCATTTCAGCATAACTGCTAGTGTCACCCTCTTCCTCCTACAGATATAATAAGGATAATTGTTCCATGGAAATTCAAGTAACAGCTTAGTGAAAGGAATATTGTGATAAACTGTGACATCTTGGGAACGCAGACAACATACTGTTGGCTCTTCATGATGCTGTGAGCGTCTCTCTGGTTCCTTGTAACCTAGTGGTGCATCAAAGTCCACCTAAACAAAAACATGATTCAATAACAGTCAAAAAATGGTAACAAGTATAAAGCGGGATCACTTGCACGTTGTATAGATTTCCCCTTGATTATTTGGCACACCATTGTAAGCAGAACAAGTTAGGTCTCCGTAACTTTTTAACTGTGTTTTTCTGAATAACCCATCTCCTCTTACATGGATTCTTCTTACAAATACACACTACACATACATCTGAGGCAAGTGACAAGTGGTCTTACATTCATATCACACTCAATGATGGACACTGCCTTGTCTGGCTTGGTCTCCATAACTCTCAGCTCATAGATCTGGAATAAGAATAGACACACAAAGTTATGTTTTTATAGGTGCCAAGTGACAAGGCCAGTTAATGTTTGATGTAAAATCAATTGATTTCAGCCTGGCACCTATACCTTACAATTTTTATAAGTAATATTTTCCCTTGTCTGTTCCTGACAATTGTTCATCCCCCAAAATCCTATAGGAAACAGTTACTAATACCTTTTCGTTGTAGTTTATAGCAATGACATCCCCGGTGGTCAGACAGGCAAAGTTTCTCAAGGCATTTTCCAGTCTAGACAGGCGCAATTATGGAATAATTTCTGACATAAATAAACAAGTACACATATGTGCAAATGTACTTATGTATAAAGTACAATAAAGTAAGTATGAATGTGTGTTTACAGATGTTTGATATGAAGAAAATTCTAACTCAACAGTGAGCTGGTATATTTTCATCATGAAGTAACAGGGTAGTGTGGTGGCTGGAGACATGGAGGTTGACATTCCAGATGTGGCACCGCTGTTAGACTTAACCTGAATTGCTTCTGCAAAAGATCAGCTGTATACTATAAATGGATATGTGTCTAACATGTAGAATGCAAGCTATGTAAGTTGTTTTGGATAGAAGTATCTGACATGCTATTATTTAAAAGATAAAAAAGGATACACTGCTTTGGGGTTGGTGATGTCCAAGAAATCTGGGCTCTGGGGCTGGAATTTAGAGTATGTGGCCACCATGAGGTTAACACTTTCCACCTGCACCAGCCCTCCCTCCTCCAGTAGCAGGTTTTGCATCATCTAGCAGGGACAAAGTAAAGAGATGTGTCACTTTCAAATATAGGCGTGTATACATGACATTATCTGCTGCATTAGAACAACCACAGCCTTGTAAACGAACCATGAAAAATTAAATGTAGCATCTCAGACCACATTTGTTTTCTGCCATACTAGAAGTATCAAAAGATCATAGGCTTATAATAAATATGAGCTCATAATATATGCCTGGAGTTGTACAACAGCAGAAAAAGTGTCAAGAGTGTACAGTAGTACAGTAGACCCCAATAACGTCACAAGCCTTTCTAAGCTTTCCATCCCTGAAAACTCTGCTTATTCTCCCTATGCAATGAAACTATGCTGCTCACCCAGTGAGGCAAGTAACAAATTCCTTCATCGGCAACAAACTCCAATACACCACAGTGTGTCATGCGATCCGAGTTCTTATTGGTCAGCTTAAACAACATCGGATATGTGATGTTAAGACGACCTGCAAAAGAAAGGGTGACATCATGTCATTTTGGTTTTTGAGTTTATTTGTTTTTTATCATTATAGAATGAAAACATTTATTTGTATACTTACTGAGTTGATCAAGTGCATACGGAGGCATAATAACTGAAATGGAAAAAAAAATGTATTGAAGGCATATTACACGCATGAACACAACTGCAATACAGACCGTTCTCCTGAATGCGGCGCCACTGTTGGCAGAACTACAGCATGGACGATAAAAAAAAAAAAAAAAAACATTCGCGCAGTGATTCAAACACAAATCAACATTACCGTCAATTTACCAGATGATTCGATCTTGCACTCTATGCAGATTAAACATCTCAGCCAATAAATACAGACTGGTCTCACGGTTTAAATTTATACACATAAATGGCGTTTCTTATGCATACACTGAGAACACTGAATCTTTATGTATGAGAGAACACGTCAATGCGACACAGCAGCATTACTTTTTCCTCCTTTCTCCACGTCAGATCGGTCGTTGGGTCCCGCCAGCATGGACACAGAGTAGCAGCGATATTGTGTGGAGAAACGGTTTTGGAAAGCTCGTGGGATTGGGTGATCAAACATGTTGAAGGAAAACTGAAATGAAAACAAATGTACTGCAATCACCAAAATTGCTTCCGAAATTGTCAGCGTTAACAAAGTTACCTACTTACCTGTTTATCTAGCTAACTTAGCACCAAATTTATCCGCCAGTAATTTCAGCTAAACTAGCCAGGAAATGGGCCTCACATTTTGATGGGACAATGTACCAAAACAAAGCAAGCTGTTTAGACAAGACTAACCAGCTAACTTACATTGGCAGAGTAACTAGACGGCTAGCTACTCAACCCCAATCAATGCAGACAGAAGCCGCACATGATAAAGCTAATTGACAATCTAGCTACCAGATCAATGGTATCATTGGTGTTCTTTAATTTGCTTACTTGCAAGCTATCTGCATGATTAGCCAGTTAGCTATTCACCGAAGCCGTTTGTTTTTTCTCAGTTATTCTCGAACAGTGACTGTGCATCTTTGGACTGTATCAATGCTTCGCGACAGTTCTGGGAATCACTGTTACAGTCTCTGTACAATTACACTGTTGGTAAAAACTGCGCACTTACCATGCTTAGAGTTTTATTATTTACGTTTATTGTTACAACACTGTATAAGACGGTTTGAGCTATCCTTGTTTGCGATCTCTTCTGTCACCAGGAAGTACTTGTGCATATAAAGGGAAATGACGAATAGGCAAACGTAACTACGAAAACCAATCATAGCGTAGCGACAGTAAACCCCTGTCCAATCAAACAGGACTTCCCCGTGAATCACGATTGGTTTAAGTGTTTGCTTTTGTGTTATCCGTGAAACACTGACATGTATACCATTGGATGAGTACGACCTGACTTGGACTGTGATAGGCCAATTTTGACAAATTTATGTTTTAAAGCGATTCCCAATTGGCAAGTTTTGTCCGGAACGAGCCAATGTCAAGATTTGTGATTTTGGCGCCAGAGTTTTAACAAGGAAGGTGCAAAGTTGGTAGCGCGTTTTTATTCTTTTGTTTTTATGTAAGCTGGCTGCTAGCTATTTAAGTCACTTTTAAGTGAGCCAAAGTGAAAATAATTTATACAGAAATGTTTGTAACAGATATTCGGAAAGAATTTTATGATGTTGTTGTTAACCAGGTGAGACTTTTTATGTTCCTTATTAGCCAATCTACTAAGGCTAGATTTCGCTTTAAACAGCTAACGTTAGTTGGTTAAGTTACCTATTTTAGCCATTATCTCCTGACACTTCTGTTCTGTTGTTTAATCTTGCTGATGTGCCTTATTTCTAGAGGGTTGCTCTCCTGGTATCATCGGATATCGATGCCCTTTGTGCTTGCAAAATATTACAGGTAAGTTATTAGCTAGCAGTATCGTTATATCGACACTAGCTAATACATTCTCAATGGGTTTAGTGTTCATCATCCTTACTGGACAATTACACCTGAAATCCGTAGGCCTTGTTCCACTGCGATCAAGTTCAGTACACCCTGGTGCCGGTGACAGGATGGCAGGAGCTGGAAACTGCTTTCCTGGAGCACAAGGAGCAGGTACTGTCGGACCATGGCAAGTTCGCTGTTTAGGGGACGTGCTTGTTCTGTTGTATCACTTGAAAGCGGCATTGTTTTTACTTGTGTAACCAGACCGTTGTTTATGATGTTAAAACTGTCTGCTGTTTTATTTAATTTTCCCATAGTTCCGTTATTTTGTGTTGATTAACTGTGGGGCCAACGTTGACCTCCTGGAGACGCTGCAACCTGAGGAAGACTCGATCTTCTTTATGTGCGACACACACCGACCCGTAGACGTGGTCAACGTTTATAATGACACACAGGTATGAGCCAGAAGAGTTAGAACAGACGTCTAGATTTGTTTCCATGGCATAGACAATAGGAGATTGTGACATTCTGCACACAGTTCTATGCTATATCGCCTCGGGGTTCCTGCACAGGTCCTGAAAATCTGGAACAATATTGATACGTTTCAGACGTGGAGAAGTTGGGGAAGACATTTGTGTGTATGATCACAGGTTAAATACCATTTCACAATTTTTATTCACATTATCCTAGGAGGCAACTAACACCAATATTGATTTGTGGGTTTGTAGCAAATTAGTCATATGCTGTAGGGTTTGTTAGGAGGTTTGTATGTGGCCTTCAGTGGGTGCTGAGGAAAACAGGCTGGAAGGGGGATTCAGGCTAGAAAGGGGGGCATTACAACCTAAACATCTAACACAGATCTTTGGGCTTAATATTTTCTTAAATGAACATATGATTTGTAGCCTATGCTTCCAAGCCACAAGACAAAAAAAAAAAAAACAATGAACAGGCTTGTAAGATGAGGTCTGGAATTTTCAAATGGTAAATGTGCAGGAACCTCTTTTTCTAGAGGTGTAAACCCCGGTAAGTTGACTGAAACAACTGGCCCTTCCCTTCCCTCACAGATAAAGCTGCTCATCAAGCAGGATGATGACCTGAATGTCCCTGCCTATGATGACATCTTCAGAGATGATGAAGAAGAGGACGGAGAGGACTCAGGAAATGAGAGTGATGGCGGCTCAGAGCCTTCTGGGAAACGGAGGCGTTTTGATGAGGCAGGTGTTCGTTCCATGCCCCATGTTCAATTCCATCCGGGTGCCTGTCAGACAGAGGAGGTCATTTTGTCTGTGTTATTTGGTATTTATCACTGAGATGAGGATGCATAGTTGGGTTTTTGGTAAAGTGGCATCGTGGTTAAACGTATGTGCTCGTCTCTGTCACAGGGAGCTCTGGAGAGGAGGATAGAGCGGCAGAGGGCAAAGCGAGAGTGGGAAGCACGAAGGTACATGTCTGAACTTACAGTAAAGGTTATATCTGTATAAAGTTTAATGTGCTTTGTGACTGAATCTGTCTTTTATATACAGAAGGGAAATCTTGTTCGACTATGAGCAATACGAATATCATGGAACTTCGGTGAGTATCATCAGTTTTTAAATGCTATGGAGTTATTCGCTCTGTTAATACAGACTGAGGGATGGGAGGATTGTAAAGAGGTTTTTTCTTGAGACTTTATTTTTCTGGTCAATATTCTAGTCTGCCATGGTGATGTTTGAGCTTGCATGGGTCATGACAAAGGATACCAAAGACATGCTATGGTAGGTGAATTTTGTGAATTTAATTTGTTTATATATAGGTGAATGAGTTGTGAAGTGTCATAAGCTACTCAGTTGTGTGGCTTTAGGTTGTGATTTTTGTCTTGACAGGTGGGCCATTATTGGGCTGACAGATCAGTGGATCCATGATAAAATCACTCAGTGAGTCATATTTATTTAACCTTTATTTATCTTAAACCCCTCAAAGGTGCATTATTTCACAAAAAGAAATTAAGACACAACAAATAATGGTAGTACGTGTTTGGATCGAACATTATGTGGGGGGGCTGGGGATCAATATGACACTTTCATTGAAGGTAGTGTCTTGTTATGAGCAACAATGATGCTGATGATCGATGTTGTGTTGCAACGGCCGCCTGTCCCACAGCATGAAGTACGTGACTGATGTGGCCACGCTGCAGCGTCATGTATCGCGGCACAATCACCGCAACGAAGATGAGGAGAACTCCCTTTCCATTGACTGCATGAGGGTCTCCTTTGAGTACGAGTATCCTTCCTGGCTGTTAGTGAAAATGCCAAACCCTGCCTGCATTTTTCCCCTTCTCTCTGTTTCTTCAGTTTTGTCAATTTGCTCAATGTAATCAGTTGCCGTTGGTCATTTCCAGTTCAAGAATCTAAATTGGTACGGTTCTGCAAACCATTCCCTCCTAGGCTGCATTGACCCTGATTCTCTGGTGGTTTTTCACCTCCAGATTTTGCGGCAGAAATCTGACTGTTGAAGCTGATGATAAATTGAGGTTGTGAAGTGACCGATTAGTCAGCAAAAGTATTTTTAAAATAAACAGTTTCTATTTCCTGGTACAGTATAGATTTAAACTTTTATTGACAGTAAGAGGCTGAATCACGTGCCACATTGCATTGACCTGAGCTTTAAATGTGGAAGACGTGCTGTTGGTTTCCTTGACTCTTTTGCCCAGTCTCCGCCTGGCTCTCTATCAGCACTGGTCTCTGTATGAGAGCATCTGTAACTCCTGCTACACCTCCTCCAGCTTCAAACTGTGGTCTATGAATGGGCAGAAGAAGCTGCAGGAGTTCCTTGCTGATATGGGGTGTGTCTTCACCAACTGGCTATTCCATACATTATGTTCATCTAACTTCATACTGCATTATATGTAATATGATGCCAGTGGTTACAGTGAATGGTTACTTCAGGTAACGTGTTGCTATTTCCAGCCTTCCCCTCAAGCAGGTGAGGCAGAAGTTCAACTCCATGGACATGTCTATCAAGGAGAACTTGCGGGACGTCATAGAGGAATCTTCAAACAAATACGGGTAACAGCCTCAATTGCATTCTCCGTGCCTGGGTTATTGGTTTTACCAGCAGTGGATGTCACCAGCAATGAATGCATTCCCCATGCTATTTCACAGCATGAAGGACATCCGCATCCAGACATTCAGTGTGCACTTTGGCTTCAAGAACAAGTTCCTTGCCAGCGATGTGGTGCATGGTGCCGCTGCCCTGCTGGAGAACGTAGAGAAGGACGAGAACGGCAGTGACAACTTCATCAAGGCCCTGGACTGCCTCTCCAGGTACAGGGCAGGGGGGATGAAAAGGTTGTTATAATAGTTATTGATCTGTTTATTTGGCAGCTATCATAGGTGATTTGCAGATTATTTGAAATTATACCACAGAACCTATGAACTTACAGGTATGTCCATAACCAGTAAGTCCAGGCTTCATGCTAGGCAGTACAAGGGTCTTGATGGGATATTTCACTAGGCAGAGGTACTGCATTCTCCACCACTTTTAATCACTTCAGTCAGTGGTGTTCATACAGTATGTTTTCGTAGGTGATAAAGTAGAGTCCCTTTGATCCAGTGAATAATACATTTCAGCTGTAATTTTCATCACTCCTTTGAAGATTTTGGGTATCATACTTCACAAAAAGGTGCTTGAACTGCAGTTGCCTTACAAGTTAATGAAATGATACATTGAATACATATCTCAGAAGCAACAAGAAGAGCAATATGTACAATGCATTCTTACAAATAACATCCATCCAGGATGGTTTGATTTTTAAGAACTACAAATAGAGGTAAAATTTAATTTAATTTTAGTGCTGGCCTAAGATCAGATTTCCAAACTCTAGTCCTAGCCTAAAGCAATCATTTTGTTTACACTAAATATGTTCAATAGAAGTTAAGTTTAGTGGTTACATGGACATTTTCTTTTTGTTATATCCAAGCTACATTTACTGTACCTGCACTGTTTGACTTCCTGTGAATATTGCTTGTCACCAGTATCTCATTTTGTGTGTTCGTATTTTGTTTTTCATGGTAAGAAAGAGGTTTCATCAAAGTTCTACTGACGTCATACTGACGACCATGTGTAATATTACCAGTGTTGGCAGGTTTGCCATTTACCTTGCCTTGTTACCAGCTACACAGAACTGTTAGTGGGGCATTTCAGAGCAGCGTGTGTGTGTACATTCTGCAGGAGTAACCTGGACCGATTGCACCATGGCATTGACTTGGCCAAAAAGAAACTGATGGCCATCCAGCAGACCGTTGCCAGCTGCATTTGCACCAACCTCATCCTCTCCCAGGGCCCCTTCCTGTACTGCTACCTCATGGAGGTGAGGCCCCTTAGTGGTGTTAGTACAGCTCTGTAGAACACTAGCACAAACAATAATGACCAAGTGGTTTCACTGCTGCACCATTATAGTTAATCCTGGAATCTCATCTTTATCTGTAAAATGCCTTTGTAAAGTCATGGAAAAGATACAACTTATTCAGGTAGGAGCCTTGTGCTTCATAGTATGACCACAACATGATCATAGGCATGTTGGGAGAATTTTGGCCTTACGAAATCCTTTATGCCGGTCTTGTAATGATCAGAGTAGAGCAAACCACTCAAATTGTTCGGGTGAAAATTTAGCTGTAAAATAAATATGCACATTTAAAGGTGCAGCTCTAAGCAATGAGTCTGGAGCAGTTGAAATGGAAGTGAAAGTGCATGTTTGACATTGTGCAGGGGACTCCTGATGTGAAATTGTTCTCCAAGCCCATGTCCCTGACCCTTCTCTGCAAGTACCTGCTGAAGGCGTTTGTTCGCTCGGTGAGTTCCCTGCTTGACCTAAGTGTGTCTGTCATGCGGACGTTTTGGCACATGTGCCCACGATAACCCCAAGCTTGTCTGTGCTTATAGACCAGAAACAAGCGCTGCCGGATCCTCCCCCTCATCATGGCAGCACCACTGGATTTGGAGAAGGGCACGGTCATCGTGCTGGGGATCCCGCCAGAAACCGAGACGTCAGACAAAAAGAAGTAAGACCCTGTGCACGCTTGTATGTCTGTGAGAGAGTGACCGGATATTTTTCAAAACTAGCATTAAAAAGACTTTTGAAACTCGTCACCCTTCTTTGGGACTCATACGTATATTAAGGATGAAATTAATGCTTCAGTAGGAAGACTGTATGAATATGGCTTTACAGGGTGTACAGTTGAATCTGTGGGGAAGTTCCAGTGGTAGTATTTCTGGTTTCTGTCCTATCGGAGAAGAGCAGCCCACTGCACTGGACATAATTTTGGCGACCCAGTCATTCCACCTAACTCTCCTGTTTGTGTTCCAGCTTTTTCGGCAGAGCGTTTGAGAAGGCCGCTGAGAGCACCAACTCCAGGACGCTGCATGACCACTTTGACACATCCAGTAAGCAGCTCCACCTTTTTCTCAGGCACTTTCACTCTTATGCTGCACCATACTCCTCAAAACCATTTTCTTTTTAATGTGTGACAAGGCTGCCACTAGGTGGCACTCTACCCCCAGAGCAGCACATTGAACCTTGTGAGATGGACAAGGTCTTTGTATTGCCACTGTGAAGAAGAGCTTCTGCACCCATCACTGGCCTTACTGAGAGTAGCTTCAGACTTCACATGTCTTGCATGCATCCTAAAGATGCACACTTCAGATGTAATTCATACCATCTTGGCAAGAATTGCAACGCTTTTCATGCAGCATGTGTTTTACTACTCCTCAGTAAAGCTAAAAAAAAAAAAAAAAACTGGTCTTAGATCTGTTGGGAGCAGAAAGCATTCAGAACAGAAGCATATTATAGATGGGGAAAATGGTGATCATGGATTTACATTGTGTGTGAGTTGTGTGTGATTGTCAGTGAGCAGTACCTTGTGTGGAATACTGTTGTTAAAGCTGTAATCATCAGGCAGCAAGTTATCGGAAACAATCACAATCCATGGACCCCTCCAGGCCAGTTCACAAGTGTTTGTATGAATGGATATATATATATATGGGTTTCTATTATGTAAAGAGGCAACCAGATTTAAAAGTTTAACTGTTCAGTTAAGATTTTAGTCTACAAATTATTAACTTCTATAGATGAAACATCTGCTGTTCCTGAGTGGCTTAGACAGTAAAAGGGCATATTACAAGCCTAAAGCTACATCCACAGTTTGAAACTGGCTATATCATTGGCTTATTATGACCAGCAGCCCACATCAGTGGGATACATTGAACACTCCATTTTTACTTTCTGTGTATGCTCTTACTTTCACTTAAAACATACTTGCTTGGGGTCAGTAAAATCAAAGAAGATGGTGTGCTTACATTTTTCACACAGGTTGCCAGTATAAGGCAAACTGTGTGCGTGTGTGTTTTGAGAGGACCCACTCCTAATGTTTAGCAGTCTGAATCGTTACAGGTTTTACAGTAAGCAGGTTACTGCTCTGAGTGGAACCTACTGGATAATTCATCTATTCATCGTTTGAAAGTGCTATTTTCATCTCTGGGTCATTCTGGTGGTCAGCATTGATGTGACCTGTCACTACCGTGTTTGATCCCCCCAGTTATTGAGCTCAAGATGGAGGACAGGAGCAAGTTTCTGGATGCACTCGTTACTCTGCTGTCGTGAAGGTAAGAAGCTGCTGCCAGCTGAGCTCAATCACACACTACACACCCTGGGACTCGGCGGCCTTTCCTCTCTAAGCATAGGGAATGTGGGTGAGATGGGAATCAATGTTTGGAGTTAATGCCATTTAAAAGACAGTATAGGCAGTGTTGTACATTTTGTTACGCCACTAGTAATTCTCGTTGGCCCGTTTGCTCTCACTTTGGCATCTCAGGTGCCCTAGCAAATAATTATGCAGAGTGTTCACTGCATTAGCGTTCATTTCTTACACATTGAGCTCTGTTGAGGCGTCTGCTGGAGACCATGACTCACTCATCTGTAATGACTGGTCCCCCAGTTGCCATGATGGTGACTGTGTTGGAGGGAGTTGTGCTTCAACAGCCAATTCATTAACTCTTTCTAACAAAACTGCTGTTGTCTTTCATAACAAACATTAACTCACATATTGAACTGGAAGGTTTTTTATTGTCCAGACATTGTAGTGCTGTTGGTTTCTATTGATGGACTTACTAGTCATTTTACTTTCTGTTCTGTTTCTTTCAGGCCTGTCTGTCTGTCTAGGAAAGGCTTTGGTGTCTGTTGTCTTTTGCTGTCTGTGTTGTCTGTATATTTTACTTTTTGATGTTACTTTTTATAGTTTTGCATTTAATCATATGTAAATAGTGATTTTTAAAATGGTGAAGTTGCAAAGGTTTGAATAAATTATGTTATATTAACCAAGAAATGTTCTTGTTTTGTGTTAGTGATTGTATGATGGTGCAAACACCTTGATAAACACTTCCACTTATCACACATTTGGACAATTTGTCTGTACTCTCAGGTTTGTGCAAGACATTGTGGAAAATGATTTGGTTATAAATGTTTAAATGTGCCATGTATAAATTAGATAAACATTTAATTTTAACATACCCATTGGGTTTAATTTTTTGTAGATTGCACTCATTTCAGATCTTTTACAAAGGCTCTGTGTCACTTCAAGCTCTTCCTGTTTAGTGTTCCTGGATGTCTCCAGGCACAGAGTTCAATACTAAACATCTCATAATGTGCACACATGGGCAGATGGAAATGATGCACAATATTATGTTGTTTCTGGTACTGTTGTCAAGTCCACGCCCTTAATACCATCAAAGGAAGGAAAATGATTGTCATCTAGAGAGACAGTGTGATTAGTTAATGATCGTGGACAGGCAAGTCAGGGAACGTGTTGACCTTGGACCACATTTTAAAAGTAGGGCAGGTTTCCTGGTGTTGTTTGAGCTTTGCATGTGTCTGGGTGCGCCACAAATAACCGCCCTGGGTGTGTGTTTTTTGCATAATGACATCGGACCTGGTTGTGTTTTTTTTTTTTTTTTTTTTTTTTCCCCTTATTCTGATTAGGTCATGAACCTGAAAGCTGATGTCACTATGAACTCTGAGGAAGTTCCAATGATTACCACCAGAAAACAGAACGTGCCTTTTGCAAGGTTGCTCAGAGACTGGGAACAAAATCCCTGGTTAACTGTCTGCATCATGTTGCATTTATGCAAATGCACAGATAAGGTTCATACTGCATACTTGCTCAGGGGTTCATCACCATACATCTTTTCCTGTAAACTTCATGCATGAGATTAGTTTACAATCTTTGCAAGCTATAGCTATAATAAATGCAATGTCTTATCCTTTCTATCCTTTAAAATACTGGCTAAACTAATATAATAACCTTATATATATATAAATTGTATAATATAATCTCCTTAAAAGTTGAAATGATGGGGACAGAATGTTCATAGCTGTTGGTTATTTTAGTCCAGCACAGGCTTGACAAGTGTTCTGTTGTTGACATACTTCTGCCAATACAATGGAACAAATGTCAAACAAAAGCATCACCAGCTATAATTGTTTCTTTGTATGAAGATACTCTGTAGGTTTTACATTTTTCACAAATACAAGTAATATTGTCTATTCTTGCCTATTTAAGAGTACAGCCCTATTTTTGATCAGATACCGTTTTAATATTAATAAAACTTGTCAAAAAATTGTCAGTATTCTCAACAGACTACATTTGGATTTCCATGAATTTCCAGTTTCTTGACTTGGTGTAAAGACCTTATAACCATTATAAATACAACATTTTTTTCTATGCACATTTGCAGAGGACGAAAAAGAATGTGTGTTGTATTAAGTTAATTCATAAAGGGCTTTACCTGTTATTAGAGCCTTTACTGTTAAACATGGGCACATTCAGTTTACACACATTGGGAGGTGGGGTCTGATAAGGTTTTTTTTTGCTGCCATCCATGAAGCAAGAGGTTAAACTCTGAGGAACTATGCACGCAAAGGCCCTTTGTTTACACACCTCCCACCACTCTCCCCCCCACAAATCCTCTGATTACAGGGTGGATCCAGTTTACTTTCTAGGGTTGTAATTACAAATCTGGCAGACGGTCCAAGTGAGCCAAATAATTGTTTACCTACGCTTGGCTTGTGAGATAATGTCCTTAGGGAGCTGGTTGCTGCTCACCGTGAGTGCACTCTCTCTTACCGGGGAAGGAGCTTTAACCAACCCAGCCTAATTTTCCACACCAACCCCCCCACCTCGAGATGTTCAAAGTCACACCCCCTCACCGAGCACTGTTTACGTGTGAACTTTCGATATCAGCCTCACCATCAGGGCTGTAACACTAACCATCTAGATATCAAGGCTTTTTCTTTTCTTCCTTTTTTTGGACCACTGGTTAAGCTCACGGCATGAGAATATTTTCTGGATTAGACATTTTATTTTTCTTCCTCTGTCTCATGCCGGTCAAGGTGCCGTCCTGTCAGTTTGCCTCTGTGTCCGCTCTGCTTGCCTCCCCTAATTGAAGCTCTTGGCTGATGGAATAGCCTGCTGCCTAATCCAAAATATCTCCATGGTTCCTTGACAATTGACCCCCCCCGACACACAAACATAAACCCTCCATTCCAAGGGAGGTGTAGCCATCACCTAAGCCCCCTCGGCTGGTGTAGGACTGGCCTTATGCCATGGACTACCTCCTGCCTGGGCAACATACCATCAAATGCATACCTCCACACAACCATTTTTCCATGAAGAGGTCTTGATGACTGGCCTAACTATGGCAGCCAAGCTAGCAAGTGGGCAGATTCAAGCTTTAGAGTACTAAATGTAATTTTAATTGAATTTGTAAATCCTACTGCATCACCTAGGGACAGCTATGGCTAATGCCTGGATTAAAGTGTTGACCCATTTCCCATAGCAGTTTTTATTGCATATTGGCACAAAGATTTAAAAACCCATGAAGCCATAAGGTTTTGACCAATATGGTGGGTTTTGTTATCATCAAATTGCACCATTAATGATCAATGGCGCTGGTCAATGGTTTGATGATCAACGTTTGATGCAATTCTCTGAGAGTCCCACACTGCACGAAGCCTTACTTCCCCTGTCACTAGTTCTCGCTGCTCCTAAACACATGTTGACAGTGTACTAGGGGCTAGTGTGCCTGTTGGGTGGGAGTGTGTCCCTATTAGAAGTGACATACACCACTCCCCGCCCCTGCACTTGTGTGGAGTGGCAGTGCTCTTTCCACTGTCCTGCCTCCAAGGAATGCACACTAATTTGGGCAGCTAAGGGCCCACGGCATGGCCATGTCCACATGGGGCAAGGGAGGAGGGGCAGGGCTCAGGGGACCCCTGCGGTCGACACGGTCAGCTTCATTTCCTCTGGCTTTTCAGTAACGTTGTCTATGAGGGGTTCCACCACCCCAAGACACCAGGTCTTGAGCGACACAGTGCTTATTTCAGAGAGCTGAGACAAACTGGGCCGGTTAGTCACCGCACGTTGATCTCTTGCGTCCAACAGCAGAAATGTTACAGGATACGCTTTCTTGAATTGTTACTTCAGACGATTTTCCATCACGGTCTGACTGTATGCCTCTAGTCGCAGTGTGCAGCAGGCAAAGTCTGAAATTCCTCATGGGATTAGTGATGCTGATGTCTGGCGGACAATGGAGCACTTTCTAGTCCCTCTGTCTGTCACCCACTGGGCAGCGTGCAGGGCTGCTTTCCTCTCCTTTCATCCGCCGTTACAGTATTTACTGAGTAGGGATCAGTGGAAACTCCCCTGAGGACATGTGCAATCGCAAAACGGTGCAACGCATCGAGAAACTTCTATGGCGTCCTCATTAGATGCCTAGATGTGAGGTACATCAGGTACACTCTGGAAAATCAGGTGTCACAGAGCATTGTGGCTAGCTTCCTGTGTACACACCCACAAGTGCCTTGCATTGACCGCATGCTCTGGGCATTTGGCAATATCTGTTTAGAAGATTTCATTGACATCGTACATTTCTCACACTGCCCTAGGTTTTCGGAGACATTTCCAGTACATCTGCAGTTAATGCACTCACAGTGCGCTACGAGTGGATGTGTATCCTTTCTAGGATGCGGCCCCCAATCGGCAGTCCCTCTCCTTTCTTGTTCTTTTGGACACAAAGCGGCAGGAGTCAGCTCAGCACTCCCCATTGTCCCGACACTGAAAGCGGAAAAGCCTCGCCCTGGCGCAGCCCAGAAGCCAAACGGTCTGTTGAGTCGGGGGTTTCCATTCGATGAGCTGCCACACAGACAGTTGGGGAGCGAGGCAATTAAAACTCATCCAGAGAGTCCCCGAAAACCCCCCGCCGCCTGGCTTCTCGGATGAGCTCCCAGGGCGTCTTGCATGCTCCTGCCGCACAGCGGTTCAAAGCCGCAGGGGCTGGTCATGTGCTGCAGGATTGTTACAGTATGAGGCAAAGCATGCGGCTCAGGCCTTCCGCAGTCTGAGCTACACGAGGCCGTTTAGTGGAAGAGCTGCAGGAAGACCCCTATTCTGTACAAATGGGCACTGCTTCAAAGGGTCTCACTTCTTAACAAAAAGCATGTGATTGATCCCACACCGCAGTCATTGTTTGGGCTCTCCAGCACAAGCAACTTGTGTGATTATTAGAGGGTCTCTGGACAGGGAGCCTGGAGGAATTGCACAAGGTATTCTTAATGCCTTCTTAGTGTTTATCAGAAGCATAACATATGTTGCTATTCATTCATTTGCCTGTCTGTCTGCACAGAGTTTACTGAACAGTATTTATTACAAATATATTAAACTACTATAGATAGCTATATTTTTTCACATCTATCATACCACTGTGCTGTGGTAGAACTTGGCTTCAAATTAAAAGGTTGTTTTTGAGTAGTGTTGAAAAATGTCTTCACTTCCATTGTTTCTGTAAATATCTTTCCGCTACAAATGGTTGAAAAATGTAAAAATGGAATCTGTGTCAGAGGGTCAAATGGTGGTGTATGAGCATGAGGAGAGGAAGTCCATACGGTCAAATAATAAGACAAATAAAATGTTTACCTACAATGAAATGTTTACAGAAAGTGAAGAAAATCTACAGAGAAGTTCTAATTGAGGTGGTCTGACCCCGTGAAGGTGAGAGAAAACAGCAAGTGAATGGAAACCCTTTAATTGGCTCTTTTTTTGTTTCATTTTTTGTTTTCTTAAATTAAAGACCATAAAAATACTCTGGACAATCATCATCACCACCTGTGACATCACATAGATCAGTTACATGAAGAGACAAAAGGAGTTATGTGTAGAGAAATGAGATAAAGCAAGTTTCACAATTACAGTTATTAATGATTAAATTACACTGACAATTACAGTTACTTAATTATTGATGGGTGTAGGTCATGTTGTTACTGCTTACTGTAAGAGGTCATAGAAAACATAGCATGATGCTTTACACACAGATGTTGAGGTTTTTACGTGGTTAAGGTATCAGATCTGATTTGCAAATACAAATGCAAATGAAGAAGATTACTGGAATGAAAATTGAAATTGACACTCTTCAGAGCAGATAACTCGGTCACTGTGGAGTAGTAGCAGTAGCTGAGACTCCATGTCTACAGCATGAAAAGCATTTACAGCACCCCTTCCCAGAAGTCTCCATCCGGGTGAAAAAATTGACCACATGGGCCATTCAGTGGGATTTTGGCTGATCTGATTCATGAGCTGAAAAAAGAACAGAATAACTGACTGAGTCACATTCATTTAATCTCCCCTCATTTGGTTGTTGTGAAGAGGGAGAGATTTTGAGGGGGGGGTAGAATCAGGCCATATCCCACACCTAAAAAGCACCAAAACAAATCCCTCCTGATCTCCCACTGACAGGTAATCAGACTCATGCTTGTGCTGAAGTCATCCCCTTTTTCCACCCATCCCCCAAGTCCGGTGATACTGACAGGGTAAAAGTGAAAGGCCTCGAAAGAAGAACAAAGACCACAAGATATTTTGGGAGGGACTGAACTGGCTTGCTGTTATCTCCCCGATTGCAGTGCCTGAGGAACTGTGAAGCGGATCAAAACATATGCTGTACATGTTTTGAAACAAAAAAATCTCAAACAGCAGCTCTAACATGCATGACTGAATATTAGTAGAATACACATCCCCCAAAGAAACACAGGAATATTGCTTGTTGGGAAAAAAAGCTGTGTTTGCAAGAATTACAAAATGCTGTTTTTACAGATTCTCTCTCTTTTTGCATAGTGGTGAAATGCAGCACCATCAGCATTGTGAACTAAAAATACTGCAGCGCTGTGAATAGAAACATATTGAGAGTTTCCTGAAAAACGCAATTAGTGTCAAAACAATACCCACATTTTAGCTCAGGATGCTGTGCTGGTGTGCATCAGGACCTGTTTGTTATTTATTCTTCCTTGATTGCAATTTCCTAATCATTTCTGTAAGCACGCACAGGGTCGACAGCTGTTTAAAACCTCCCTCCGTCTTCCATTTTCAGGGAAAACAGGGACTTTGGAGCTTCGAACACCATTTCTCTACTGACCAATGTTAATTGTTGGTAAATAGTGCAACAGTATCCATACTGAACATCAACTGATGCTTCCAAGACAATGTGAGTTACTGGACTTAGGGCTGTGACAAATCAGAAATGTGGCTCACCTGCCAATCATACATTCCAGGGCTGCGGGTCCCCTCCTGTCAGCTCAAAGGAAAACTGTCAATAAAGCTTTTGGCTTGTCATTTAGTGCTTGGTTCTGATTTATGATTCTCATCCCTCTTCGTTCTTTCCTGAGTAGGAACCATTCAATCTCAGCAGGAGAAAAGCTTCCATTTGCAAATTATTCCAAAAAGCCATGTAAAAATGACTTGGACACATGACATTTTCATTCAGTTTTATTCTGGGGAGTGTGAGGTCATCATACACGGTGGGTTAAAAACTGGGTAAGAGAATGCAAATCCCATATTAGGTAGTATTCATCAGGTAACAAGGGTTGCATGTGCATGAACAGTTCACCTCCCCATACATTCTCACACACACATACACATACACACACACACACACACACACACACACCTACTTCCTTCCTCTTTCTCATTCCACAAACCTGCACAGGATGTCTGATTGTACTATTATACTGTGACAAACCTCTGAGTCACCACTAAATTAATCTTTCCATCACTGTCTTGTTGGTGGGCTGTTGTTTAATCTCAGATGCACCTGCTGCATTGCCCCCATTCCTACTAATAGCTGCTCCGCACCCTGTTACTCATGGGAGATAGATTTAGAAAATGCGCATACAATTATCACGCTTCAGATTGTGTATGGGTAAATCTCTTTGAAGCCCTGTGGTGATTCATTTTTTTCTCAGAGCGCTGGCATGTATTTTCAATGCTTTAGTATTACAGCGTGTTCACATATACAATTTGAAATTACATTTGATGTTGCTCTTTTTAGTAGTAGTAGTAGTAATAGTTTATTTTGGTCCTTATTAACAATTTTACAAAATGAATACACATAGAAATAAATAAATAACAATAATAATAAGTAACAAAAAATATTGACCGAAAAGGTGTAGGCTGAAGCTTTAGCTTATTATACCTACCCTTTTTACGTAACACGTTCTGATAGGCAACCCTGTCTCTACTATGTTTAGGCTATACAAAGACAAAGGTAACATTTAGGCATGATTTTTTACCTTTTGGTGCACAAAACACAACTGAAACTGAAATGTAGCCTGCCCAAAATCCAGATGATAACCGGGTGGAAAGTAGGTTGGAAAGCTTGGGAAGAATGGAAAACCTGGATCAATATAAAGGTTGATTGAATGACCATTTGCTAATGCTTGAGACAGGGTGTCAAATAGCCTAACATAATACACTACAGGCTGATTTACATATTTTGCTTCTTTCAGCATTGTAAAGAAATGGTGTGAGACAGAACAGATGTAATTCCTTCTTTCGATACAATACAAACAAACACAAAGCTCTCACTCTAACTCGAACACTGGTCAACACAGTCCTTTGAACAGGATAGCAAAGTTGTGGTCCAACTCTACATCATTAAAGTGAAAGTAGTTGTTTTCCATATATCCCAGAGCCTGAAACTCCCCTTATGAAGCCAACATACAGTACATATGTGAACATAACTTGTCAAGTGTGGCAACAAGGGTGAAGGTATTGTGTTTTAAATGTTTTTGTTGTTGCTTTGGTTACAAACCAAAGGCCTTCTCAGGGCACAATAATGCTGGAGTGTGCTTTTTTCACACAAACTGTTTTTCTTGTTCGCCTCTTGGGTCAATGGCTGACCGCTCCACACGGTCCAGCACAATCCCGTGACACTGAGCATGCCCATAAGTGTGAAGTGGTCAGCGGGTCGGGGACCACCGCTACGTGGGAGGATGCCTGAGAGATGAGATCATGTTCTGTCAGCGGAGGGAAGTGACTCTTTGCCCTGCTGACCACAGCCTGAGGTGAAAGGTCAGCACACACGTCATGAGAAACCGCCAGTCTACTCCACCCAACACCAAGCTCTCAGTCTTGGTCCAGGTCAAGTTTACTCTCTCCAGCAACTGTCCCTATAAAACACCGGCTAGCCTTGTTAAAGTAGCCTTGGTTTCCAAACAGATGCAGGAAACTGAAATTAAATTCTAGAAGAAATATTTGATTACTTACCATCTGAAGGGGTCATTTACCACCAGCTCATTAAAGTGTGTAATTTACTATTTTTGGCCAAGGAAAAAAATGATCCAACACATACCTGAAAGCTATTAAACCCAGAAATCAATCTGACAATCTGTACTGTGAGAAAATTTAAAATTGATATGCAATTAAAATTCTTTGATTCCTGTGAAATATTTTGCCTTAAGACTTACAGTCTTGACATCTAACTTCACTCACTATACACTCCTGGACATTGTGCTCTTGTTGTTAGCTGTTGCATTAATCTGTAGCTATTTAAAAAGTCTCCCATTTTCACTTCAGGTTTTGCAACGTCAAGACACTACAGCCTTGTCCACATATGCATTTCAGAAAATTATAGTGCACTTTTTTGCAGCTTTTAGTGCTTAACACAGCTCTGTCCACACAAATATAGGGGTTATTCCTGCATTTTACAGCTGATCTTGACTACCACCCAGGAGATAGTAGCGAGTAGGCTTTGTAATGTGTTTCACTTTGCCCTGTTTGTGTATGGCACCTCACTCAACTACAGCACAAAGCCTGAACTACCCAAAACTGCATTGACTACATCTGACGTTCTAGTTCCATCATGCTACACGATCCTCATGTAAACGCAGCATTTCTGAACCATCTCATGAAATAATGAACAGTCTTTAGCTGCACTCTATAAGCTTAAACTTTGCTAGTTCCTTACAAAAAGCCCAATTTTAGTCCATGAATGTTTGTTAAGTCAAAAAGAAAAAAATCTAAAGTACAACAAAGATTTTTGAACACTTACAAAACCAGACAAGAGAACTTATACAGCTGATATTGCTTTTTTTCTGATCAAAGTGAAGTTGTTATTTTGAATAGGTGCTGTCCTTGCACTAATGCATACTAGAAACATGGGGGAACAACTGTGAGGTTTAATCTAGAATTTTAAATTGAGCGTTTATCTCAAAATATGATTCATGTTATCCAGGCTGCAATGCAAGAATGTCTCCTTGGAATTCCCTTTATTAAAAACGTCCATATGACCACATTACAGGTCCCTGTAACTAGGCAACTAGAGACTCTTTATGGTTGCCATGGCGAGGGTTCTTTCAGTGACGTTGTTTCCCTGTTTGCCTCTTTTCTCTCCTCCACCAAAAAGCTGGCGCGAAGAACCCTTTTACAGACACATGCCCCCACACCCCCCTCCTCTGCACCCCCTATGCCTAAATACGAATAGACTGGAACTAACAGTCACACAATAAACACCTCCAAGTGTCAGGCCCCACCAAAGCAGATAGGACCCGCCACCTTTGTCCTAAAAAACTACATAGATGCCAAAGTTTGAATGTAAATTAGAGACTGCAATTAAGGGTAGATTGTTATTACATTCAAATGTTATTATAGCATTTCAGTGAGAACACCAGTTCTTTTTGAGACCTTATGAACCATGGCTTATGCCAGGCAGTTTACCATGATGTTTTCTGTTGTTTCAAACATCTCAGGTTGGAAGGATGTAGTTCTACCATTTTTTTCATAATTAATGTTCCCTTTTTCCTGAGACCTGCATATTTACTATGGTATGTTTAGACTAATAAAACCTGCTACTGCTGCTGTTGCAGAGAGGTGACAGGAACACAAGGAAGTCAAAGGGAAACGGCATCTGAGTTAAGTACCACTGGCAGGATTTCCATTAGACATACTAACATGGATGCACCAACACAAATTGTTACAACACAGAAATGGTTGTACAAATACAAAGAGTATGGGTTTTGAATGCCCCAATATTACCCAGTGCATTTTATGCAGTTCTACCATGCGATAATGACTTATTGTTTATCCATAACTGTTTCAACGGCTGACGTGTTTTCTAGCTTAATGTGGGCATATGACTGGCTAAGAGTCTTACACTGCAGGTCTTAAATGTAATGCGCTTTGAAATGAGTTCCAAAGGTTTCAGGCAGGGATTGTGATTTGCAACCTGTTTTACAGAGAAGAAAAACGATCGTGAAACGTTCTTTAACAACATAACATGTAGAATAGCCTACCAGTATTAATGGCCCTAAAATTAGCCATTCGTAAGCATTTTAAGAGAGTGTACAAGTGAAACACTTTCAGACGCTGGAGTCGGGTCAATTGTTCGTCTCCGTGCGTGCCTTTGGTCTACTTTCTGTCCACTGTATGTGCGTTTGCGACGTACAGATAACAGCCTTAACATGTGCAATTGAATGTTTCCTGGAAACGAGGCGTGCAAGAATGTTTCTGGGGAGGCGGCATCGTAAGTCGGCAAATTCGGGGTGGGGGTGGAAAAGAATCATAAAGATAATAGCAAAGATTAGGACGGGGGAATGTGGCGGCATCGTAATGGCACCTGTGGTCGATGACTTGGGAAGATGTTTCCAGCAAATTCCTCCAAGCTTCTCCGGGCTTTCCCTCTCGTCTTTGCAGCGCGAGGATACAGATGCTTGGGGGATGGGATCGGGTGTTGTGCCATTGTGCGTTACACTGAAGACCCCTTTCAGTGAATGGGCATTGTCATGCGCGTTTTATAGCTTATCGAAATACTTTCTCCTGCTGATGAGAGGGTTAAAGGGCCCGCTGTGGGAATCCAGGATACTATTTTAGTGTCAGAGACTATTTCTGATCAAATAATAGTATTTAGCAAAGTCAGCGGTGTTTATCAACCATTATTGTTTCAGCGACTATACTGAAAGTGAAACTTATGCCTTGCAGAACATCTATGCACCTTTTGGTCATTTTTTTAGGGAAAAAAGATTGACCATGTGCTGCTTGCTCAACTTCACTGTCAGTAGACTTCACTCTTGTGCAGTCATAGCTTGAAATAAAAGCAAACCCCAAAGGTTTACTTGTGTCCTCAGCAATGCGCGAATAATATCTATATATATCTTACAGATAGATATATGATATAAATTATATATCAATCTATACATACACAGATATATAATTTGTAAAACACATGATGAAACATACACATACAGACATACACAATTACGTAATTACATTATATGTTTATTTCTAGAGTTCCATAAAAAACGTTACAGCCAGATGAGTCCAAAGTACAGCATACATTCTGTGAGATACAAAAATAAATGTCTTCAGAGGAGAAAGAATACAGTTTGTGAAGTTTCATTAAAAAACCTAAGCTAACGGGCTACAAGTTGAAGTGTGTATTATTAACGTTTGCACAGAATCTCGGTTTTTGTCCACATTTACACACTTGGGTACGTTTTGTGTTTCAATCCTACAATCTGCATAGGTTTGCTATTTTCTTGTAAAAGACACAAAATACTCACGTATTCCCCATTATCAAAACATACCTGAGGTTTATATTGTATTGCAAATTCATATGTTACTGTCTCTATATCGCCACCCTATTGAATACTCACTATTCTTCTGTGTTCTGTAGTAATGTGGGGAGGAAAATCAACGAACAGAAATTCATTGGTACTAAAAGAGGCCTCTATGGTAACCAGCGGTTAGGATGGCAACACTCTAACAAGCACATTTCTTGTGAAAATGACAATCTATTTCCTACCGAAGCTGTACAGCATATGCACTTTGTAGATTTAATATTCACAAACAGACACATAAATCGAAGCGGATATAGATGCTTTCATTGGTCACCCCACCCCCTTCAGAAAACAAAAAAATTCAAAACAGTGTGTACAAAAGGTAAACAATTCAAAACGCTAATCTAAATTCAACGAAAGTATCTATTTAAAATGTATGACTTGAACTCTGCATCGGAAATACAGGTACCTAAAATACAAACGTCTGCGTTTCTTTGTCATTGCCTTAAATTTTTGTTTCCCTCGACATAGATTTGGAGAGTCCAAAATATGTCTACTTTAAGCGGGTTACAACGATCTATTGATACATTTAAATATTTTAACTCGGTTGAACTGTAAAAAGGTTTTCCCCCAAAACGCAGTCCAAGCAGTTCAAATTACAGGTGCAAAAAGTTCAAAAATCAAAATTTATGAAAAGTTGTGACGGGTAGCCACTTATAGCTAAGCAAACAGGTGCCAATGTGAAAGCTAAACATAATTCCTTTTATCATAGTCCCCGTTTGGCGTGGCTCTTTTTGTGGGCGCATATTTGACCGAATAAGAGGAGTTTCCAGACGCTGGGCAGGAACAGCACAGCACCGCGCCGCCGAGCAGCAGGAGCGCGGCGGCCGCCCAGCCGATGTAAAGCGCAGCTCCGATCTCTCGTTTCTTAGCCGTTGGGACTTGAGGGTTGTAGAAGTCCGATATTATGCTGTTAGCCATCCAGCACAAAGGCACCAGGACGAAAATTCCGCTTATAATGTAGATCACGCCGCCTGCGTTCACCACCCTGGCTTTCACTGTTTCTGTTTTGATACAATTGGTGCACTGCGCGCCGGCAATGGTGACCATCAGCCCCAATACGCCCAGTACCGAGGATATGATGGTGAGAGCTCGAGCAGTCTGTAGGTCATGGCTGAGCGCAAGCACCGAGTCGTACACCTTGCACTGCATCTGGCCCGTGCTCTGCACCACACAGGACATCCACAACCCTTCCCAGCTGGTTTGGGCGACAACGATGTTGCTCTCGATGAATGCCGTCACTTTCCACATAGGCAAACCGCATGCCACCATCACAAGTAGCGAGCCGATGACGCACAGTCCCAATCCAATGATCTCCAAACCAGCAGAAACCATTTTGAGTCCTTTCTTCTGTTTTAATGTATTCTTCGCTTTTTGTGCGTTTTCCTCTCCACAGGTATTGTTTCAGCCAAGCACCCGTGCTTTTAAATGACAGTTCTTAAAACTTCTTCTTTCCTCGGCTGAGAAGAACAGGTTCGCTTTCATTTAAGGGCACATCGCTCTCTGTGTATTTAATACGTTTCACACAGCTCTGGATTCTTATCAACTCCAGCCAGGGTATAATTCAAACTGGAGTGTAATAATAAAGGACCCTGAATATTTAGTCGGAGGGGTGTGCAACTCTACGAGTGTTCAACCAGGAGGAAAAACTTTTGTCCAATCAGATTTCATCGCATCCTCTCCTGGCCAATAAAAAGGCAGACATGTTGGATGAAAAGGGACAAAGGGAAGCCGCTTTGAAAGCGAACAGTTATTTGACAGTGAATAGGGGAGGGGGTCAGCTGCAGAACGAAGTATGAACGAATTTTACAGCCCTGCTGGAATTTCCTCAGGTTGCAAAATCACTCATTCTTTGTAAGAGGGGTTACAGTGGTGGAAAGCTGCAAAAATCTTTGCCCACTAAAATACAATAATCACAACTAATGTGTATTTACAATAGCGACACTATTATGGTTGTCGATTGAACAGGTTGAAAAAGCAAACAGGTAAACATTTGATATAGTGCAAATATGTAATCAAGTGTCATACTGATTATATGTTTTTCCTACGTGAAACATTTAATTATCTGCTTCTGACATCAGACATTAGTCAAATAGTGATTACATTCTTAAACTGTTGGAGCGCCATCCTCACGAAGTCTGCACTAACATTCATATTTTGTATCATATAGTGTTTATCATTTTCGACTCAAGCGCACAAGGTTATTCTCGTGCTCCATGAGCCTGTCAAGATAATAAAAAGATGGGAGGATCTCTGCAGATCCTACTCTAAAAGGATGCCTGCGAGGACACGTTGCGACTGTCCCCATAGATCGTATTCACGCATCAAGTTTAATTTCGCAACGCGTGGGGTGTGCAGATAGCAGTGTGAACACTAAAGATTGGGAAATGACATGATGGTGGTATCTGTCCGTTTGACAAGGTAACTTCGTATGGTTTATTTGGAAAACATTTATGATGTTACGGATCCACATAATAAATTGAGATGCGCTTTCTGTAGCTTATATGGGGTTTACGCCGCTAAAATTGTACTAAACAAACAAACAATTTGGCACTGAGTTCAGTGGCATTATTATCCTAAGAAAGAACTCGCCTGTTTTATATTGTGCTTTATAATATGAAAATAACGGCACCCGTTAAGTGGAGCTGCCTTCTATATATGTTTATCGCCGTCAGTAGCTGTCCTTAGTCGCTACCTAGTGTTGCTCGCAACGAAGCAGAGAGCGAGGTTGTCATTATATCGTCAATACATAATTAAAGTGAAATTAGCATTTAGTAATTTAGCTGACGCTCTTATCCACCGCGACTAAGTCAGTTCACTTAGAACAGCTTCGATCTATTTTTTCGAAGAGAATGCATGATAGTATAAATTAAACTGAGAACGTTTTTTTGCTATCTTATATGTTTTAGGATAGTTGAAACCGAACTGTAATTGAATATTCGTTACAGCAGCACATGCACTACATCGGAAATTAAAAATTCAATGAAATTTAAAATGCGACTTGAAATATTGTCCAATCCTCACACACTGTGTGCTAATTTGTCCTTCAGTGGATACATTGATTGCAGGTAAAGTAATGATTAAACTCACCTGCAACATATACCTTCGGCCGTAAAAGTGTTAACATTAAAAGAGACTTTTATTCCACAACAAAGTTGACTCTCATGTAGGCAAAAGCATATATGCCTATGCTTAGCAACAATATTTTAGTTAGTATGAGAAACATGGCAATATTGCATGTGAAGTTACTGTTTTAAATATAGAGTTTTGTCTATTTTTTGAAGGTCTTCAGAAATTATACATGACTTCATCGTCGACTACAGAGATTTCCAACTCACATTACTCAGAATGGAAAACGGGATGGAAAGCTATGGGCTCAGCACCAAGTGCATAATGATATTTAAATTTTCATCGTCCACAAAGAGTCACGAAGAGCTGCTATATCTAGTTTTTATACCTTTAAAATTGGTTTCACATATGCTTTCCTTCATTTCTATTTTTGAACAAAAATATATATGATGAGAAATGTATCATAGAGTGCCTTCTATATTTGCTCATACCCATGACTAAATAGGAGCAAAATATGTAATAAAAGAAACATATCTGTATTAGATATTACTTATGGTTAAGAAATAAAATATAGTATACTTCAGTCTTAATAGAAAAAATAATTTATAATAATAATGGATTTTATATTACAAAATAGAAATGTCATATTTATTCATATTCCTGTAATGAACCCTCATCTGCCATCTTACCATTCTGAAGCACTAATTCATAGGCAATGCAAACAGTGTCAGTGACATGCTTAAGAAAATTTCAATTAAATGCTTATTTAATTAAATTGAATTTGATTGAAATTCTTATCATTGTTGAACTGTTTACAGACACATCCAATGATTATCTCTTTTTAAACATACACTTGTCATGTCATTTATTACTTTCTGGAAGTTTTATCTATAATACCAAATTTTGAAATAGAATGCAACATAGTAAAACCATATTGGAGGGAGTAATAATTTGATTTGCCTGTACTGGCTGTAGATCCCCTACATTACATCACGCTATGATAAAAAAAAAAAACACTCTATGACTCAGGGGAATTTCTGGAATGGGCCATACCTGGCTTTTGTTAGTTTGCTTCCTGTTGTCAAAGGAATTCCAAACTGTTGGTAGGCTTACCTTAACCATCACTGACTGTCTAGGACTTACAAAGGAACAACATATTTTTTATTAAATCCTACTCGCACTAAATAGAAAATAGATCATGGAGATGTTTTAATTCACTTGCTTCTGAGAGGAATTCAGTAGAACATTCTGTCTCTGCTGGAGTACTTTTTTTTTATTAACATCTGTGACTGAACTATGGCATTCCATTGGCATGAGAAAGATTTCCTTTATTAACTCAGTGAAACCACAGGGCAGGACCCAGGACATACTCATGTCTGAGGATGAGGCTGAATCAAATACATTTGTCATCATGCCTGAAATATTACAAGAAAAAAATAAGCGACTTAAACTGCCAAGCCAAAGTGAAACTTGGCCCTCTGTGTGGAACAGTCAATGAAGAAGTTCACCCTGTTTATTAAAGATGTGATATCCAATAGTACCATTGTATGAAAAGTATCACTGATTACATTTTCATGATGATTATGCCAGGTAGTTTGCTGGAGAAATAACTTTCACCAGTCGTGAAAGAGCACCAGCTTCAAAGATTGCATGAATGTGTGTACCTTTGAAATTGCTGATAATGAAGATGATGCCACCAGTAAGTCATGTGGAGCAGCTGCAAAGAGACCCTCAGGAGGGAGACATCATAGATATAATAGAAGCAGGAAGGTCCAATTCTTTCCCATAATCACCATCTGTAATTGCATTAGATAACTGCAAAGTCAATTTCTTGTAGCTTATCCTGTTGTTCATCAGGCAAAAAACATAAACAATAAAACCCTCAATGAACCAGCTGGATTTAATCTAAGATGGATTTAAATTTATTTTATGTAGGTGTGAACCAAAACAGCTCTGCCCCATAAAAGAGGGCTAACTTTTCTTCTAGCTCCTTTGTGAAGCACTGAGTCACCTGCTACTGTCAATACAGTCATACGCCAACTTCTACCAGCTTCTACCAAACAAAATTACCTTATTACTGCATTTCCCTTACTCCCCTACTGTCAATACAGTCATACGCCAACTTCTACCAGCTTCTACCAAACAAAATTACCTTATTACTGCATTTCCCTTACTTGGATATGTCCTAAAATTGTGTTTAGCCAATATCTCTGAAGTTTTGACTCTGAATGAACTCTCCATTGTTAAGTGACAGTTGTGAATTTTATACAAAGCATCAAAACAGATGCATCACTCCTCATGCATGCATAATTACAGTATTCAGGATGCAGATTCTGGATATTGATTCAATGTTTTCAGTTTGATTCATTGATCATAACTGACTGTAATGTGCTCAAATGACTTTGACTGCTGGATGAGCACCACATTGCCTCATTGTGCCTCATTGCCAGAGAGGTGGTTGGGCACAGGTGATTCCCTGATATCTTTGTGATATTGATAGATTGAAGGCTGCATTATTACAGCGTACTGTAGCTCACAATTTAGGGTAATTACCTCTGCATCAATTCACCAGGTAATATTTAAGAAAATAACAACATTTAATTTCTAGCAGGCACTGAAGGCTTTATTGAATAGGACATCCATGGCATAATTGTTGCATTCTCATCTCACAAGAAGCCAGTACACCATAGGCAGCACATGAACATACATGTTGTGTGTGGAATATCAATATCATAGGAAGAAGAGCTCGTGAGATCCACAGACTTCATCATGGTAGTTCTGTGCAGTCAGATTGCCATCAGTCACTATAAGTAGACTTCTGTGGTGAGTAGACATGCTCCTCTTTAGTCTGGCCAATCTGCAATTTCAGAATCACACAGCAGTCAGATTCAGTTCAACATTGGACTTAGGCTGAGACCTTTATAACCTCTCTCGGCTTGACAAGCAAAGCAAGAGCAAACAGCTCTTGGTATTGTGTGGTGTTGTGAGCATTTTTAGACTCACACACTTAACCCACACATGCACACATTACACGAGTGATTAGGCTCCCCTGTTAAGTTGCTCTCATTTCAGATGGCCATAAGAGATACTAACATCAGAGTTTAGTGCTAACAGTGGACAGTGGGAATTCATTGTCTGAAAGCTTGTTTATTGCTCTCCCTGATGATGTATGCACTCATTGAAGATGAGGCTTTGTGTCTTTATTGCATGTGAGAGGTTCTGCTTCTGTGCCTCAATTGCATTGTGCTCCTATGTGGTTATGTGGTGTGTGACTGTGTGACTCCCTTCCACAATTTAACTGATGGATATTGTGACCAAGCACTTCTGATGCAGTGTGACCAATAGTGTGAAAAAAAACGTAGAGCATGATTATGTCTTTGCCTTGACAAGGTGTTGTGACTCACAGTCTCCCAGATTGTAGCCTGTCATTCATGGAGTGAGTTTGGCTGTAACACCTTACCTGGTTAGAAATTACTAGCTGTGAACACTCCAGACAGTGAGCGACTGAGTGCAGCCTCCAACACACCAATGTCATGAAGACATTGTCCTCTTGATTAAGTGGGTTTTATTTGTTACTTGCTGATTTTTATTTCTTGATTGTCACCAAGCCAGCATCAAATATTACATTATCACTCTGTGAATACTTAATGACAGCAGTTAAGCAGGAGATATAAAAGTGGATTCTGAAACTAGTATTTGCTGTGCGTGCTTTTGTAAAATGTGTTTGTCATTCCTATTTAAATTGTATTATGTACTGTTTTCCACATTTGTGTGTATGGGTTTCCCTTGTTAAGGGCATCTGATACATAATAATAGTAATTCTGTGGTATAGTAGCAATGAGAACCAGTGATTAGGGGTTATGATGTTAGATAATTAATGGTACAGTACTGCTATACCCTTCAGCAGTATGTTTCACCTTACTTACCCCAGGACAACCCTGTGAGCATAAATTGATCCCAGAAAATGAATGTGTTGTAATATTATTTTTTGTGGTTCAGGGGATTTCACAGAGGTCCACTTTCAAATACTTGCTCAACTTATCACAGGCGATGGCAACTGATGTGATCCTGGGAGGCACATTTTAGGCTCTCTGGATGAGCCTATAAAAGTGTCACTGTATCTCCTATTAGTACTTACTTACTAGTCTTACTAGTACTTACTTACTAGTTAAACTCACTGGAGCATAATGAGGATTTGAAAGCCATCTGTTGATTTTCTCACCTTCTTCACTGTCAAGCAGCTAAGGAGTGATTCCACAACATTTGACCAAACTCCTCCTAGTGAATGCATGATGTATTGTATGTACAGTTCTGTATGAATTCCTCATAATGAACCTTTATACTGTGTAGTCCTCTTGTCGTATCCAGGCCCTGTGGCTGATTCCTCAGTGAATAAAGAATTCATGAACAAATGGGCCTTCATGTCAACGTTTTCAATCACATATAACTATATTGCCTTACATTAATTATTCAATCACGGATCAAAATTTAGTTGAATAATACAAACTAAATAATTTAAAAATGAGCCTCATTTTAATGATTTTGGAGCGTAGATATGCAAATTGCACAGGAAATATCTTTAACTAAATTCTAAGTTGCAGTGATGTTTGTTACTGCAGTGCTGTAGTGCAGTCACTGCTGGATCACAGACTTGTCCAGTTTGTCAGGCATACCCTCAGTCATGGATGCCTTGTTGATTTAAATTGGTTTTCTGTTTTCTTTCTCAAAATTCTACATACTGACTGCAATGATATTCTGGGCAATTGCACTCAGATGAGTATGATATCACATCCACTCTTCAAATGAGCCCAAAAGTACTGTGATGTGCACACAATTTGTCTTTAATATAGGTATGATTCTGTCCCTGTGATTAATATGCAGGTGAATCTTAACCCTTAGATGCATAGGTAGGGTTATTTTTGACCACAAGAATTTTTTTTTTCAATGCCTCCTCACGAAATGTATCTGATCATCTGAAATTCTATTTCTGACAAACTTTGTTCAAAACACTCAATAATTTGAAGTTTATGATTATCTTTTTTACTTTTGGTGATAACTGTCTATTAGCATTACCACCCCTAGTTTATATTCATTGGGTCTGGGACTTTTTGATCCCAGTTAATTCCAATAGAAATTATTTGAATCATTGATTCTTACATTGTGATCTTCAAAAATTGAATTTGACCACCTGATAATTCATGTTTTCCAAAACAATATTACTCTAAATACACAACAGGTTGCATTTTGTGATTATCTTGCTTACTTTTTGAGATAATGGTCTTTTAGTGTACTACCAGTGAATTACCTATTCATTTCCTATGGGAATTATTTTGGAACCTTTGATTCCTACCTTGTTATTGTCAGGAATTCATTTATTGTGCACAATATTTCAAATGAAAACTTAAGCATCACAACACAAATTTGCTCAGAACATCTGCCCAAGACACATCAGATCATTTTTTATTCAAATCACTTAAATTTCAGGATGGTGTGCAGTACAAGTTTTACAGTGCAGTAACACTGTCATTATTTCATTTGCTGTTAATATTTGTCATCAAGCCAAAGTGCAGATGGTTAATGTTGTTACATAACATGCTACTACAACTAGCTCCTCACTTAAAAAAAATAAATAAATAAAAAAATTCACTGGTGGCTCCACCCATATAAATGTGTATGTTGGGTGAGCCATGCGTTGATTTTTTTTTTTTTTAATTACACTGTTGTTTTTAATTTAATTTTAATTTAATAATTTAATGTAACGCTCTATTAGATGATTCAGTTCAGTGAAGAAATATTCATATAATAAAACTGAAGGTTAATTGAAAAATTAAAATTAAAAAATAGTTCTTTGTTACAAACCGTTAAAATGTGACAAATTATATAATTTAGACATTAAAATATTTGTAGGAGGTCAAATCCATAACATAAATAACCGGGCTAAACATTTGGATACACGTTAACATTTAAATAGGAAAAACGCAGATTTTCTGCTAAGGGTCACTGGTGACCCCACCCAGGTAAATGTGTAGGCTATGTTGGGTGAACCATGCATCTAATGGTTAAATTCTTATACCCCGGAGTGAACGCTGTTGTATAAATGCTTTCTAGATGCGACCACACACGAACTCTTCACTTCGGGTGCTTTTACGTCACTGTGGATAAGAGTGTCAGTACTTTAAAATGTCTCTTAACGCTGAAGACTGCCATCCTTTAATTATATACGATTCAAGCAGTATATTCAGTTTATCCGTGTCTGTTATTGTGAATTGATTTGAACACGCCGTATGTTACACAGACCTGCAAAGACGTTAAAAGCATGCCACGTCTTGATATGGGACACGCAGCATAAGCACGTGTTGAAACGATTTTTCCATGTCGCCAAACAACGTTCAGTTATATCAGAAACAACCCATTTACAAATAATATTGAGGTTCTGTCTTCAGAGCTAAATGCACTGTGTCTTACACTTGTCATTTTAGGATAAAACGCTGTACATCCTCAGCTAGAACAAAAAAAAGACATGCGATCAGTTAGTTTCGATTTGACGGATTGTGCAGTAACATGTGCTTGTTTTGGCAGAAGCTGGTATCAACCAAGAACTATGACCACTTTAATTGCGAAAGTGTAGAGTCTGGATGCCATCTTGGCTCTGAACTTGCACCTCCTTAAAATGGTATCTCCTTCCAGGCTTTGAGCCATAATGGCTTCAGTCTCTCGACATTCCTCAGTGTCCCACCCACATTCGCAGAAAAATGGGCATTATGGGATAAAGGCGGAATATATTGGGGAGGTTCCGGATTCCCTGGACTGGCCTGGGATAGATTGGAGCAGTGAGAAAAATCACAACAAAAGTTGTTTTGGTTTATAAAGAGGTAAGGATTTAACGGGAGTTCATTTAGATTGCTGTTGTTTGCAGCGCTAAACAGCGCACAGACTTGGCAACAGCGTAAACTTAAGCAGAGGGAATCCGTAACAGTTGCGGGAGAAGTTCAGAGTAACTATCCTAAAAAAACTCATCCGCGTAATATAAATATTTAATGTAACTACATTTTTAAGAATGATACACTGAAATGTACAGTCAACGTACAGTACAGTACTTACAACCTTTGAGAACTATTCCTAAAACATATTTTCTTGAAACTCCTAACGTTCTGTGATTGCTGCCATTTGTCTTCTTCCCTAAAACTGGGTGTGGACATATTTAGGAAGTTTTGAAAGTATGTTGCCCTTTCAAGAGGATGTACTGAGCCAAAATGTTCGTTCCTAACAGAGAAAATAGTTAATTATACTACAGGCGGAACACAGTCTGGAGTGAACGGGAAACCGGGATTGTAAACATACCAGTTGATCAAACTACTATAACCGTACGACGGTGACGCTTTGCAAAGAAACCAGAACTTTCAGGCGTAGCCTGGCAGGTAATGGTGATTTAGTAAGGAAAAGAGATACATTTTCACATAGTTAATTAACTGACAACCCTATTGCTCTATTATTTCAACATCTTTTGCAATTTCGCTGCAATTATGTGGCGTATTATTTATTGATTAGTGTGACCGTTCCAGCACATTTCAAGGAAACAATACAATGTGTCGTTAGTTGCATTTGAAGAGACATGGCAAAGAGCCACTATTGAATTTTTGTTAGGTACCAGAGAAGTGCACCTAGCATTAGAAAGTTCTTTGGATCAAGACCAATGTTTTACTCCTCCCCCTCCATAACTGGCACTGTAAAAAAATATTACAGTGAGCTTTTAAATAAACCGTTTGGAAAAATTATCATAGCATCTCGGGTAATTTCATGAAGCGTAATTGGCTCTATGTGTTGCATTTGGAGAGGGAAGTAAATTGCCTTGCTTCGTATCTTCGCTAATTGTCATAATTGTTACAGACTATCTTCGAAATCACTGGTGCAGAACTCCTTTTTGAGGAGGCTGACATCAGAGGGGAAGCATATTCGGCCTCCACAAGTTCCACCGCACAATGGCTCATATTTAGTATTGTGTGTTCTGGCATGTTTTATTACTTTGTTATTATACACACTATTCAGCCAATCAGTATAATGTGCTAAAAGGCAAGTGACATGTTAAAACGTATGCAACATGGATAAGAAGTGGTTTACTGTAAATTAATTGGATTCGGTAAAGTACAGAAAGAAAACTGTATAAAGGCGATGACATCTTGCTTTCCAGATCAGCCCCGTTAAACTCGCCTTGAACTGGTTTATTTCCTGAGTCTTATCAGCATGGACTGGACAAATGTGTGAAGGGAGGTATCTGTCACCACAAATCAAGGAGTGTCATTTCCCCTCCCCCCTCTTTATAGTGCATAAAAGGAAAAACAAAACATGAATTAGTATTTCATGTCAGGCAGTCCTTGAGCTATGCCAAGAGTCCACTTTTTGATGTGTAGGCTTACACAGAATTTTTTCTTCAGCTGGCTGACTTGGGAAGATGACTGGTGTGGGCGATACCTGTTTTATTTTTCAAGATGGATGTAATGTGAGAATTCCTGTTAATAAGGAACAATAGTAGTATAGTATAGTATACTATAATAGTAGTATAGTTGGGAATGAGTGCACAGGGGCAAGTAGATGCTTTATTGTAAAAGTATTCCTGTTATTCAGGGTAATTCTGTATAAAAAACGAACTCAGGATTGATTGGTCTGCATTCATGCTATAATACACATTGTTTTGAAGAGTTTCAGGCATCAAAATGTTGACTCTGGTCTCCCTGGTTCAGTGTGTCAAACTTTCTTCCTCAGGTGCCAGTGAATTCAAACTAGTGTTCGACTTCACCAGGTTGTTAGACAGTGCCTTTTCATTTCAGAGAGTGGACATCAATCAGAGACTTGTTCAGAGGTGATTTAGGAGAGATGTGTAAATTAGTTGCAAGGTTATCAAGAATTTATGCAGTAAATATAGTATGTAATGACTGCTTATTGAAGTACGTAGTCTATCTTCAAAGTGAGTCAGGTAGCATTTTACTTTACCAATGAAGCAGCAGTGTCAGTTGGGCTATCGCTGTGTTGGTTAGCATTTTACTGGCTGCAGGTCAGCTTGCATGGGTGACTGACCAAAATCTGTGGCCAAATGTGCAAACATTCACTTCATCATATTTTGTCGAATTAACTTGAGTGATGACAGAATGCTGTAATAAATCATCCCAAGTTCACAGTTTCCCACTGCCACCATCCAACAAAAATTGGTTTCTTGTCTGTGAAAGCAATGTTTTAAACCAAAATGGCTTTATTTGGATTTTTGTTTGTGTAAGATAACACCCAATTAGGCAGAAGGAACTGTTTTGCTTTAGGGTGGCAGTGTTTCTGTAACACACCTAGGCATTTTCCTCCAACTAACAATGTCCACTCACACTCCCATTTTAGAGGCAGAAGTGGACATATGGAGTGATGAGTGTTATTTTGTATACTGTTTTCTGAGGAGCATAGGTAATGACATCCAGGTGGTTGAGGCCAGTTTAAAGTCTAGATGCATCTGTTCAGATGAGGTGATAGAACGACAGCATGGCCTGCTCTTCCACTCTGGCCTGTGCCAAACCAGTTGTTTTGCTTGCGTTATGTCAGTCACCATGGTATTGGCTTGGTGGGTGATTGTTGTCAACCACTGATTGCGCGACGGGGGCGCGTGCTCTCTCACTTAACCTGCTGGAGTGGGATACATAGGAAAAGATTCAGGAACTGCGCTGATAAACTCCATTGTTCTCCGAAAGGGTCGATGAAATGGTCCTTTGGAGCGAATTCACTGGCAGCATTCATGTTTTTGACCCTTTCTGCTTATTGTGAAATGGCCTGAGGAGGTCATGTCCAGTGCCCCCAGCGTGAAACAGAAGCAGGGTTATGCTGCAGCAGCCTACAGTGTTGGCTGCCCCCCTTGCCTGCATCATTGATTTGCCTCCTCAGAACAGAAGGCAGTCTGTGAATGCAGAGAAACACCATAAATATGCCTGCCAGCCCACTTCTGAGCCCAAGTGGTAGTTGAAGTGTCCCTCCATCTGCTTTGCAACTTCAGCGGCCTAGTCTTACTGCTCTCCAAGGAGTGCTGTGAATTGAGTATGACGGGAAAAGGTCGTGCCAAAATGGCTTTTGTGTCTTTGACAGATCTGGGCTCCTGGAAGCAGCGGAGATGTCTCAGTCAGGAGAGAAAGGGAAGGTGAGTAAGAACCATGCTGTGACGGCACACTTGGCATCGGCCCTCAGTCTGTACACACCCAAAGACAGCCACTTAAGGAGTACTTCCTTTATGAACTCCTTGTTTTTCCACTGTTTGCATTGTTGAATTTTATGAGTTTTTCACTTTGACTTATTAGTTTTAGCATTGTACATGGTGTGAAAAACTAAGTTTATGTTTTGAAACAGGGCAGAACAATGGAAAGGGAAGTAAAAAAGAATGACAAAGCAAGATGGGGTCATTTTTTTGGCGTGGAGTTCAGTTTGTAAAGTACCGTATTGGCTCAAATATAAGTTGGATGTGATTACCCCTTTTTCACAAAGGAGAACTTCCAAAAATTATAAAATGCACTTTATTAAGCACCTTCAAGAACTGGAGAAAATTTTTTTAATACACTACTGATCTCAGCAATTCAGTAGAGCCTGTGTGTAAATAACTTTGCCAACATATAAAAATCGTAAATGTTTTGAAAAGAAAAAACCCTGGTAAAAAGTACTGTAATGTTTATGAAGATGTCATAATCGTTGTATTGTCATCTCACAGTATTTTTGGTGATATCTTATTTAGCAAAGAGGTGTACATACCTTGGTCTCATTTTTCACCATGATCCTCAACATTGCACTGGACACCTCCAGTCCCCAGTATGCAAAGTGAAGGGAAGGAGGGGAAAATGCATTCTTGGATTTGTATAACACTGATTCTTGTGGTGGAATCTAAGATTAGCTTGATATATTGCTTTGGAAAATAAATACATAGCTTTGTAGATTCCTACTTTAGTGTGTGTTGGTTGTGAATGTGATCAGTGGAGGTAGGTTTATCCATTTGCTAGCTGCTATGATAGCGACACACTGTGGCTGCTGAATGCACATTATATATATTCACTTTAGCCATAGTGTTAACTTTTGCCACTTTGCATCAGTTTTAGTCTTTGAATATAGTGCAATTTGCGTTTTGGAAGGAAAGCCCTGCTTTATATTCATGTCTTACATATAGCAGTGGTGCAATGGGTCATATTTTACGAATGGATATTTAAGCTTTAAGCGTTTAAGCTTTTTTTAAAGCATAAGGTCCAACAAACATGCTCCTGACAGAAGACATACTCTTTCCACCTGTCACGTACCGCCATGTTCGTGCCAGTTTCCAGAGGCAGCAGGATATGTGGGCTTTGCCAACTTGCCCAACCAGGTGCACAGGAAGTCTGTGAAGAAAGGCTTTGAGTTTACACTGATGGTTGTTGGTAAGTCTTCAAATGAATGTTTCAGTACACTCCATTGCCACCCCAGTATTCTATTGAGGAAGAAGAATTCTTAAGAGCTTTGTTATATTGAGTTGTCCACAGTTTATATTTTACAAATTTTTTGGTTTCAACTGTCAGAATAGAAAGTTGTCTTTTAAGAAATCACTGTTACAGTAGAAACTTTACTATATATCAAGAAAGCTATAGGAGTAGGGATCATTCTGTATAGATACCCTCATCATATTGGATATTGGATATTGGAAAGGAGTCCTCTTAAAATTCCAAGTTGAGTCCATATCTGTGCCTCTGCAGGGGAGTCTGGTTTGGGCAAGTCCACCCTCATCAACAGCCTGTTCCTGACTGATCTGTACCCTGAAAGGTACATCCCTATAGCTGCGGGTAAGAGAAGGGAGCCTCTTCAGTTTTGCATTACAGAGCACCAGTTTTGATGGAGTACCAAAAGCATGTTCACTTTTTAGTATGCAGTGAAAGGTAGTGTTTTCACAACGCTCTGATATCCTTGTGCAACTACACCAAAAACGTAGTAGTATTATTCTGACAAAGCCACAAGAATTGTTTTTAAAAATATTTTTCCCACTCTTTGAAAAGGAAACTATTTGCAAGGAAAACTATATTAATAAATAACGTATTCAGAGCCCCATAAGCATGACAATACTTGAGTATTTTTTAATACTTTATGTGAAACCAAGTATTTTTAACTTCTGATGTATTTGTACTAGCTTACGAGTGCACTACACAGCCAGTTTTGCAGTGTTCTAACCACACTAAATTTAAAGGGCACTGACACCTGAAAGCAGTTTAGTATTGTGAGATGTTTCCCTGACTTGGCTTTTGCTGTCGTGGTGGACCTCAGAGAAGATTGAGCGGACGGTCCAGATTGAGGCATCCACTGTGGAGATCGAAGAGCGAGGGGTTAAGCTGCGCCTCACGGTGGTGGACACACCAGGCTATGGGGATGCCATTAACAGCCAGGACTGGTGAGCCTTTGTACCCACGTGCTTTTCCTGGGCACCGAGTATGGTGATCCAGTAAAAACACTGTCAAGTAACCATGCCACATATTTACCTGGTTTAAGTCTAAACCTAACCCTAAACCTGCAATTTGGAAAATAAGCTAGCACCTGAGTGCAAAACTCAGGGAAATATATTTGCACGTGTGTGTGTATGTGTTTGTTGTGTGTACAGTATTTGTGTACCTCTTAGCAAATGCTAGTACCCAGAGTGAAATGTGTAGACTGATGCAACATTTCTGCTTCTGTAGTGTGCTCTCTACAGTGTCTGAATAACTAGCTCGCGTCCTGATTTCGTTCTTCCCTGCCACTTCATTTTCTCTCTCACCAGCACACCCCATCCATATTCTGCTGACGCTGCTCATGACCCCCAACCCCCCAAATCCACCCAGAATGTCAGAATTGCTGAGTCTTGGCCAGCGGCCCGTTAAAAATGTTCACCACCTTCGTTTCTTTTCACAGCCGGCTTTAAGCCATGGCGCCTGGGAATAAGGTGTAGAGCCTCCTTTACCAACTGGCCCCTGCTGGCCAGACAGTCAGATGCAGAGACACCCCCTGCATGTTGGGGATTTACTGGAATTATGTGTGCCTGCATGTAAGATTAATAGAACTTCATTAATCCAACATGGGTTTTTGGCCCTCTGACAGCAGCCAAGAGCCCAATCTCCTTTGGGAAATCACTCGCACACATTTGTCTTTTCATGCTGCAGATTTTATTGAGCGTACACTCCTGCTGCATTCTTTCTTTTGTAAGACACAAGATTGAGAGCACTGTTTTCACCTGGGTACAGGAACGAGCAATGTGTGAGAAAAAGACCTACTCAATTCCCCTGAACTAGGGCCATTCATGCAAATAGCAAGGAAAGGAAACAACTATTCTGATTTCATGGTCTGTAAAGACAGAGGTGAAAATGAGGTGATGGACAGTTTGGTGTGTGTGGATTAGGGGCTTTGCCTCAGAGAATGGTCACAGCTGCAGCTGAAGGGGACCTTTTGTGGCCATTGTGAGAGGGAAGCGCATCACACATAGATAAAAGGATTGGGGAGTCTAAAATCATCCTTATGTAGTTGGTCATCCTTCCCTAGGTTTAGGCCAGTTGTACTTGCAGCACATTGGAGTTTCCACAGCTAATTGACCTGGGTGGATAGTATGTTGTCCAGCCACATATATGATAGTAGCTTGGCCCTAGGTTCATGTGGAAGTAGGTGTATTTATTCTGTATCTCTGATCCAAATTCTTTAACAATACTTACTTCTAGGTAGCAATGTCTTGTTCACATATCATAAAAAGTTCAGTCCAGTCCAGAATGCAGTGCTACAGACAGGGACCAAACATTATTCAGCTGCAGTCTTTTTTGTTTTGCTCTCTCCAAAACGGGAATATCAAGCACAAGCATCAGGATTTCTTCATTTAATAAATGATAATATCATAAGCAAGCTCATAAATGCTCACATATGATGAGCTGTCTTGCCTATTTCTTGACAAACAAATACAGTTTAGGCAGGTGTAGACAGTACCAAAATGTGCAGGTGAAGATATTCTGGGACGGCAGCATCTGAGTCATTGTTAAAATTCCATCAGTTGAATTGCTAATCACTATATCTGGTTTCATTGAACTGGAACATATACAGCTGATCAGTAGAAATGCATGTGTATCTGCTGGAAGCCATCTTCCATGCACCTGCACAGCTTATCTGAGTGAGGCCTAAAGTATGCCAGTGTCAGGTTTTGTAGTCTAGTGTTGTTAATGGAAAGCTCATTTAGGCATCCTTCTATGTGGGTCTTCACTGGCTGCAGAAGAGCTGTACCACAGTGTACTGTACTCTGCTCTGGGGTCCTGGAATGGGAGCTGGCAGTAGCAAGAACTTCCCTCCCCCTGCCCCTGTGGCCACTGGAGGCTGCAGGCAGGGCATTGTCTTCCAGCTCTTGCTTCCTGTTGATTGTCTTGAAATGCCTGTGTTTATTTCTCTGGCTCAGGCCCAGCAAGCCAACAGCATGCTTCCCCAAACCGTGACCATCAGGGTAGTCCCTGTCTCCCTCTCACATACAACCTGTGCTCATTTCTGCAATTGGTTTTACCTGAAAATACACCTCATAAAACTTGCAGATCTTGTGTATTGTCTTAAAAGACATAGGTTGGGCCTGGAACTGCTGAAATTAGGCAAGTGGGCTGTTTGTGTTTGCAGTAAAAAGAATCCATGGCATTTCTACTGACCACAACCACCAAAACTGGCAGATTGGCCAGGAGGAAGTCATCAGTGCAGATGGAGAGATTGCACCCCACCCTGGGTTTAAACATCTTCCGTCCTTACCTCTGTGAGAGATCTGTGTGAGATACAGCTACTGTTACAGATAGGGAATTATGGTTAGTAGGTTGTTTCTGATGTGCTTCACAAATTCTGCTTTAATTGGTATGTAAGAGATACAGTAAACAGTTCTAAATTCAAGATTTAGAACTGGTAATTAAAACAAAGCAAACTGTTTCTTTTCAGTACAGTTGCCTGGTTCCATACATTTGACCATTACTGTCAGTGGCTTCATCTGATCTAGCAGTTCCATAGCTATGGCTGCTGTACCAGGGCAAAACACAGTGAGACATGCCTTATTTTTATGGTAAATAAGTGCAAATTACCTACAGGGTACCTTCAGGTAAGCCATATTGCTAAAGATATCAGTAATTAAGTTCAGTATGCTACATATTAAGTACTGCAGATCCTCATTCCCTCTATTCCCAAAATGGTATTTTAGGATTACTGTATAGATGCAGAATATTTGAGTATGGCCAGAGATGCAACTTTTGGGGATCTCTTCAAGCAGTTATTAATGGTAAAATATACACCCCCCACCCCCACCCTCCCCAAAACAGAATGTTTGTGCATTACAGGGGCATTTCCCACATATCCATTCAAAAGACTGCTAATTTCAAGTCAATGGTGGGACATCAAGGACTGGCCCTGAAACATTCAGATTGTAGAATGAACTCTAACCACTACACTATTGAGGACAGCAAGTCATAGAAAATGACTTGTTTTGCTTTGGTGCATACATGTATTTTGTGCTCCGAGTCTCCATTTTTTGTTCACAGCTTCAAGACCATCATCCAGTACATTGACAACCAGTTTGAGCGCTACCTGCATGACGAGAGTGGCCTGAACCGGAGACACATTGTGGACAATCGTGTGCATTGTTGCTTCTATTTCATCTCGCCATTTGGACACGGGTAAGAGCTTTATGGTGCAAATTGACACACAATTCGATTACTCATGCGTAGTGTCATCCAGAAATTATCAGCTCATTGGCCACAGACATAGACACATACTGTGTTTCTTAGTCTGTCATTGGCTTCTCTCCGTGTTGATAATAGTATGATGATTTGTGTAGCATTACTACTTACAGCAGTGTGTGGTAGAGGTGCCAATGCTAGAGATTGGTTGGATAGTCTGTGCCTAACACTCGTTTCGCGTGAGGTATTGTTTTAGGCTGTTTGTCTGCATGAAATTGTGACTGGTTAAATATCAAATACATATCATGCCTCTGTGGTGCATGCCATTTTTTAATGGAAAGCAGATGCTAAAATGGATTGTTATTGGTGTAGTTTGTGAGCTTAAAGCTTAAGATTTTTTCATGTTAGCCAATAATTTTTATGACGATATCATGCTTGCATTCTGTCATGGATGCCTCGTCTTCTGTATTATTTGTCTCGGGTTGTTCATGCTACTCCTCTTACAAGGTAGTTAGCTGGTAGGATAAGTGTTAAATTTTATTGTGATTATTTTTTTTAACTGGGTATAGTGTTTCTAGAGGTTTTGAGAAGTGTTGACAAGGCAGGCAGATTTTGCCTGCTCTACATTTTTCTGTCTCCTTTATACACATAAAGGTCTTTGTGATGGTTATAAAACAGTACTCTCACATGCTGTGCCTGCTTTTTGTTGTCCACTGGCATCCTGCCCTTGTTTTTCTTTTTTTTTTTTTTTGTCCATACCTCCCATCTCCCAGATGACAATGTGAAATTTAATTAACATATTAACTAAACTATTAACTAGCTATTAACTGTATTTTCAAAAAGGTTGCATAATTAGCTAAGTTTGCATTCTAAATTTGTCAGTGTTTCAATGTTATTTTTCTCTAAAAAATAAGTGTCAACTAGTTCTTACATTGTTGTTGTAATCATTACAACAAATTCTAGGGTCACGGATATGCATAGCATTACTTCGTTTTTGCCTGGAGACTGGTTTGAATAATCAGGAAGGACCATTTATGTATGTTTTAAACCTTATTATTTAAGGTTCACGTCAGTTTCAGCCTTAAAATTCGTACCTGATCCATGATTCACTGTGTTTGTACAGCAGTGCTGGAAACGGGATATGAATGGACCATTGTGTTTGTGTAGCAGTGCTCGGACGGGAATGTTGATAGTACTTTATGTTTGTATAGCAGTGCTTGGAACAGTATGTTTACAGCAGGGCTGGGTGATATGCACAATAGTTCATGTCATGATATTTGTATTGAATATCATTATCTGGATATAGCAAATGATATAAAGGAACATTCTGGTGTACCATTTGTTTCCTTTATCCTATCAGATATGCATATATTCACTATGAGAAAACCATTGTTGAGCACATTAGGCATCCCTATCTGAATGTTAATAATAAATAAATTTTATAAATAATGATATTTAAATCTTTGTTGGGATTTGGGTAAAATTAACCAAATACAAATAAAATGTATTAACCAACGTATTGAAAAAATACAAATAAAACTTTTCAACTTTTCCTTCACTGAGAGCGGGAATCTCAGTGTAAACATGTTCACTTTATTCTTTATTCTCCATATTTTTGCATACAAGTAACATGCATAAAACCGACGAATGAGCTGCCACTACAGGGGGAAACTACTCTGAATTTGTTCCTATAATATTTATTCTACTTCATACAAACACAATCTGGTGATGATGGTCACTTGAATTTGGATGCTAAAGATCCAAAAAAAGCATAAATCTTTGTCAAGTGACAATGGAATTGTGGTTATATTGCAGAGAGAGAAGAAATTTTCAATTCACCCCTAGTATGTAGTACATGCAGTAACTTGTAACGATTTGGGAAACCCTTTCCATAGTTCCTACCTCCAATCTCCCATTATCAAGATAGAGGTGTGCACTGACAACATGCAGTGATACTTTGAAAATGCACCTGAAATTTGGGCATTAGCTTATATTTATTGTTTATGTCAGGGTTTTCTATTCATGCTATTCGTGATAGTGTCTCTTGCTAACTAATAGAGGTAACACTATTTAGGGTAATGTCATGGAAGCTCAGATGGGATGGGTCTAGCTGTCTAGCTGGGTAATGATATTAACTGATGGATAGGAAGTCATGTTGCCGATCATTGTTGGTTTGAGCATTACAGAGAACACTGAAAGACCTCCAGAATCTAAATTCATGATTGTGAACATAAAAAATTGTTTAATTCAGGTAGTGATGAGTACATGGTCAGACTGAAAGAAGCTTTCATTTGAACTGTAGCCATTTTGGGACTTGGGCATTCTGTTGTCCAATGTACTGATACTGCCTGAGGGAGAGCAAGTCTTCATAATGTGATATGCAACATTCTGGATGGTAGAAATTCCATGCCGATAAACGATAAATCCACAGTATATCACCCAACACTAGGTTACGGTATTTTGTTTTTGTATAGCAGTGGTGGGACTGGGATATCAGTGGCATATTGTGTGTTTTGGTAGCAGTGTTATGTTGAGTTTAATAGTGGTGATATATTTGTGCATATATCCTCACAGGCTAAAGCCCCTGGATGTGGAGTTTATGAAAGCCATCCACAGCAAAGTCAACATTGTTCCTGTCATTGCCAAGGCGGACACCCTGACGCTGAAGGAACGGGACCGCCTCAAAAGAAGGGTGAGTGGGTATCGGATGCCAGCCCCCTCTCCCCTCCCTTTAATTTAGTCCTCCTCATCCTCCCTTCAAAGTCAACTCAAGTTTAATTTCCGTCATACTTCCTCCTCCTTAAGTCTCCTTTAAGTTGATGGTTTGTTAGGTTCAATCACTTCCTCTTGTACTTGGAGCAGTGGTTGAATTAATCCAGTTTTGGCAGTGCCTCATTGAATTGTTTGGAGCAGTTGGGCGCTGAGGCAGGGAAGACAGAAGGCCTAAGATTGCCAGCTGCATTGACTCCAGATATTGTAGATATAGGTAATGAAATATCCACGTATTTCCAAACTAGTTAACGGTTCAGCCAGTATGATGAATTTTACTCCAGAAGGATAATGTTTGGGTCTGTAATTTCAGGACTTTGTGGTGACTTGTATGGCAGAGTAGCACAGTTAGTATGGCTCGGCTTATACCGCACATAGACTAGGTTGAGGGTTGCTAAGTGGCTTGGTTAGCAAGATACTTGTGCAGACTGAGCCCTATGGCCCAGGTTTGATGGCAGGCATGTCATCAGCTGACAATGAATGGAAGCCCACAGCAGCAGGACAAATATGGTTTTATTCCTTCAGGGTAGGGTTGGTAGAGTTTCCTTGGCTCTTTCACGTACCCTGTGACTCATCAGGCGTCTATGATGATGGTGGAACTACGCCCATGGTCCAGTCAGTGCTTGCTTCACTATAGTGCACTGTGGGACCTTTAAAAAAATGGCCACTGACTACATGCAATGCTTCAGTGTTCTTAAGTGACTACAGAGCTTGTCATGGTGGGGCAAGCCTGATATGTAGTTCTAAAAAGACTTGTAAAAAGGGGAAAAAAATCTTAGTCACGGTCATTAGTTACAGTACTCTTACTTCACCAGGCAGGTGGAATGAAAACTCTGTTCTTTTTTTCTTACCATGCTGGTCTGAGAGATCAAGTGGCGGGGGGGGGTTGGGACAGGAAGGGAAAATTCAGCCAATTAGCTGCACGGAATGCTTAGGTAATAGGTTGGCCTGGACACACACAAAAGGTTTCTGCATTGTGCCACTAGACCCTTTCAGTTTTGATTATTGAGGGCTTGTTACCTGACGACAGGGTCACAGGTGACTCTCCGGGTGTGTCAGGAGTTGATAAGAGCTCTCTGGGGCTGCACATGCACAACAACAACAACAACCAACCAAAACAAGAAAAAATGCAATGCTCCAAACATATGGGAATGCCATTAGAAGGCACGTCAGAGCAACAACAAAATCTTAGCCTGATGGCCGCGCTGGCACGTTGGCTCCGAGGCAAGCATGCAAATCGGACATCCGTGCGTGCGCGTGCGGGCGCGCGCGACACGATATAATGATGCAACCCGATTTCCGGCGGGACAATAGCAGTGCTTCCAGGCTCGCAAATAGCACACATCTCCACGCGGGATTCTGGCCAGATGCTTCCTTGGGACACCCCCCTCCTGCGTCCTGAGCCTCGACCAGGTGTCTGTTCCTCAGCACGCTTCCAGCGGTCCTGGCCAGACGACCCGCAGCCCAGGGTGGGGCAGCCTCCAGAACTGTCCTGCCTGACATAACAAAACTTTCGGCTTGTATGGTTGGGCTCCAGTCCATTACCTTTCATCTTTCAAAGATATGGGACAGAACACGAGGTAGCACCCCCCCACCCCCCATTCTCTCCTCAGAAGCATGTTAAGCAAATAAATCATGTAGGGCAGGAGAGAATGAAATTGTGTAAATAGGATTTCCTGCCACTGTGATATCATCCCCCCCGCCTCCGTCTTCAAATGATTGTTCCCTTGCAGGAGGGTGTTATTGTTTTTCCTCCTGCTTTTTATTCTCGTTGTTTTATGTCTGATTGTAGTGATAGCAGAACCTTGGCGAGCAATTTATGAGAAAGACATCTTACAGTTCAAGGCCAAGACCGGTCGTCTTGTTGCAATAGCCAGCATTGCTTCCCTTTGAGGTTTTTCTGACCCAGTTCTTCACCCCCTTTCCTGGTAGCAATAAGGATGAAGCAACAGAGGCCAAAGACCTCACCCCCACCCTGGTCTCCTAGTGAGAGTCAGGAGCTGAGCTGTTGAACCCCCTTTTCCTCTTTGAGTTTCACTAAGGGGGTGGAGGTGTCTGTCTCTGCCACAATGGTGTGATTCACCTCCAGCTGGTGTCATTTTAATTATCCTCTCTCACTGGACCTGTAGATGCTGGCTGTGAATATGTCCACTTCTCTGAATTGTGAGCATGAGGAGGAAGGTCTACCATGGAGGTCATTTATTCACATTGCTGGATTTGCCAAAACAGCACTGACCCCCCACCCCCCCCAGAGCTGAATTACAGATTTGGCCAGAACTGGGAGGCAACTGATTCCCTGGAGTCATGACTCAAACTTTTGCTTTTGAAGAGAAACTTTCACAAAGAACAGCAGCTGACGCATTACTTAAGCAATTTTGGTGGAATCACAAGATTATTTCCCTTTCTGTGAGTCAGTGAGCACAATGTAAGAGGGCATGGAAATCTAGTACTTTCCTTCATGTGGTTCAAAGTCGCTGGTGATTCTTCTGTGTGGCCTCCTAGTTCGGAGGGGGTCTTTGCTCTTCTTGCTAGCTGCTTTGGGTCAGTGACGATGGGACAATGGAATGCAGGGCAAAAGATAACCTGATGATGCCATTACAGTCCATTTCCCTTGCCACTTATTGCCCTAAACGTCGCAAATTCACTTTGGCCTGCACGCAAATGGCAGGATAATTCCCATGCTCTTCCTGCTGGCAGCAACCAGATCACTTCCACCCCCACCCCCATTAAATTAAACAAGAAGGTCTTAATTGCACCACTTACAATCTAGCTAATGTACATTTCCGTTGTGGCCTCTCTGGCAGGGAATCGTTATCCAGCTATCACATGGTGGTGTTATGTTGACTAACCCCTAAATATTGATTGTATCTTTAGAGAGCTGTTGAGACAGAAGCCTCTTGGTCATGTTGGGCAGCAGATTTATCGTACCGAGTTCCACCTTTTTAACAGTTTTCAAGGCAAAACTCAGCATGAAGGCTACATAATAGGTAATAGTGATTATTATGCAGTTTTAACACAACGAATGACTGTTCCTTTGTGATTGGATTGTAATTATTGAAGGACAGCTGTTCATGGGATGTGCACAGCTGTAAATTGCTTTGTTTAGAGGGACGATAGACAATTCTGCTTTTGAGACCCAGTAGGTTTTTTCAGGACCAGATTCAACTGAACTTCTTGGTGCTTTGCCATCAGCCTTAAAAAAGCCTTAATAAAGTTTTTATACTCATAGATTATGAATTTGATGTTCAGTGAAAGTAAAAAAAAAAAAAAACACTGTTGTACTGGAATGTAAAAGACATAACTTTACACTAGTCCCTTAGCTTGGCATTCATGACATCCTGCCCATTGACATTTTAAATTTTGATTGCCTGAATGTGCTGAACACAACATCTGTGTGTTGTTGACATCCTGAAGCCCCTGCATTGTATCAATAACATAGATAAGTATAGATTACACATAAGCTTAAACCCCCTGAAGCTAGAGCACTAACTTTTTTTTCTTCCAGCTGCATTTTGTAATTATCCTAATATATCCTAATATATCCTTGATAACATTACTACAGAATTGCACTGCCCCTTTAAACAGTTAATTATTCCTGATAGTTCCTAATGATGCCACGGCAGAGCCATGAATGACAAAACCCTCAACCTCTGGCTCCTCCATCAAATGATAAATGGTCATATTGTGTTCAAGCTTTCACAGATGTATTTATTTGTACAGACCACTTTCTCACCATTTCACAGTGTTGATCTCACACTAGAAGATGATGAGAAAGTGCACCCCTTCCCTCAGAACTACCACCTCATTGTTCATTATTAGTGGGGAAACAGCTTGTACAGAACAATATACATTTCCTGCAATGCGTCGGGCAACTCCACAGAGGAGGCACGGCCATCAGCGCACTGTGTGCTTAATGCCTCATTGTACAAACCACTCGTTTTCCTGGAATGCCAGCTAACCAAACTGAAGTCATTGTGACCTTCAGCTCATAACTCTGTTCACAGGAAAAATCATTTCAATAGCCCTACCCCCTCACCCCTTGCCCTCTTTTGGACCCAAATCTGATAAAAAGTTGGACCGGGTTACTGCTAAGGGGAGCAAACTACATTTCAGTCTGTTAGATGGATACGTGTTGTGTGTCAAGCTGTACATATCCCATCTGTCCTGCCTGAACCAAATGCTGAGATGTAATACTTTTTGATCAGAGTCATGTTGATTGATCATGTTGATTGCCCTTGTGTGGGGAATTTACCTTGACATAAAACTAGTTTTATAGAGGCCCTGAGATTTTTTTTTTTCATGGTACAGCTGTAAAACAATGAGAGTTTTTGTGAGCAGATTTCCCTTGCAAACCTGTTGGTATGTTTGTACATACAGATTGTATCTTTAGAATTAAAGGTTAGCTAGGGTTCTCTCTGCAATTTACCCAATAATTGTCATCTAAAATGCGCGTCTCATTGGAGCTTGAAAGTGAGTTTTGATATGGTGAAAAAGCCAAGAATTGTAAAAAATAAAAAAAAAAGCTACCTGGGTTATATTTTCCTACAAGTTTTTAAAAGGCCCAGGGGTCTTTTAAAAAGGTGCTGCAGATACTTTAGCTGCAATCTGCTGCTCAGAAAGTAACAATGGCCACCATGTGTTTCTCGTGGGAAGTGACTCTGGACAGAGGCAGTGGCGGGCCGGAGTCGCCAGAGAGCCGGAGAGCACCACTGTTCCCGCGGTGGGGCCATATGATTGTTCGGCCTCCGCCCCCCCCACACACCCCCCACTGAACTGCTTGGAGCTGCCACAGGAAGGTGGCCTGGCCCTGTGGCTGCAATATTTCACTCTGGCCGCTTCTTGTCAGGGGCTTTCCCGTCATTGTTTCAGGCCTGTTTATTCCCTGAGGCTTTGTCAGCTCTGATGGATTCTGCCGTGTGAATGCGCTACAGGGCTGGACCACAGAGCAGGCAGTCGCTGGACCGTGTGGCTCCTCATCCTCTGTTTTCCTTGGTTTATTTGTTTACATTTATGGAGTTCCACGAGTGTAGTGTTCGGTTGTGGAGCCTGACAGATACCAGATTTTTTGGTTCTGATATCAGTACCAATATTTCTAAGGCCAAACCTGCTGATAATAATGGATTATATAACACCAGTCAAAGATGTCAGATTGTTTTACTGTAAAAGTGGCGCTGAAAAAGTGAAGACCACCAGCTTGTAGCATCCACCTGGGTGATGACCAATACAGCTCCACATACTGTCCTGATAAGCTAGTTAACCTTCATTTGGCCCATTTACACTCACAAAGTAAACATATGTTGAGACAGCAGACCACCATACCTACAAAAGCAAAAGTAATTGGCATAAGACTTTCTTTCAAGCTCTGCTGCCTTCTCTCAGGACAGCTGAAATAGGTCATCTCCTCTTTCTGTTACTGTCCTCTTTAAAGGGAAGGCAAGAGTCATAAAGGATTACTTCCTTGACTGTCTGACCTTTAATGCAATACTCCATAATTTGATTATTTTCAAACTGTGGAGTAATACATTAAATAGTGTCCAGTTCCATCATTGCATGTTCCCAAAAAGACCCTGACAAAACAGTTTTTTTTTAATGTAATACCTTTGACAATAAGTATTACAAAAATGTCAAAGTAGGAGCAAATATAGAAAATATGTTTGTTTTTTTGATTAATTAAATTTTCAGGTTACCCTCTTCAGATCCCTGGCAGTGTCACCACAATAATTTTCTGTGTTGGTTCACTGTGGGGACATATAATTCAAAAAATAGACGCTGGCTGCGTGTGGCTACCTGTATATTGGATGGTTGCATTCATTGCGTTTCGGTATGTGTAGAGGGCTGAGCTTAATATACAATTTCCAATTCCAAAGTGAGGGTGAAAAATGGGGGGAGGGGGAGCACAAAGAAAAAAAAATCCTTGTGCATATCTATGTAATTCCTCTAACAAAATTCTTGGGATGTGTGCCGTATTAAAACAAAGCAAAGTCTTTTTTCCCCACCCATTTACATTCCAAACCTACCTTGGCTGTGTCCCAATCCAAAATAATTAGCACCCTCGTTCACTCTACCCGTGGTGTGAGTACGTGCCTTCTGTGATGTTTGACTGAAATCACCAGTTCCGCACTTGGCAAGCGAGCATTTAAGCATTTAATTTGGGACACATTCACCAGTGTCTGTATTTTAGTACTATTCATCAAGAATCACCGTTACTATAGAGTTGTGTACTGAAACCATAATATTGTCTGCATGAGCAACCTGCAAGTTGGTTATACTAATAGTCAAGCTATATGTACAGTTATGTTGACATTTTAAACGGCCAGCAAAAGTTTAGAGGTCCCCAATCAGTTGCTTATAAGTCACATGTACAAAAGCAGCTCCTGTGGCTTGTTGATGTTGTTCAGGGTCCAATCATGTGATACAGTTTCCCATGCCTGTTAAAAATCAGTATCTTTGTAATCGTTGAGGGTTGGGGGATTGCTCTCAGGGGTCCACAATTAGGAGATATATCTCAAATTTCAGATTATTTTATTTTGTGCAAAGATAAATGTATGTATAAACTTCAGTGTCTGTTATCTTACAAGTTACAAACATTTGTGTTTGTGGTTAGCTAGGTATTTAAGCACATCAGATATCCATTTACTCTTGACTGGTCTTAGCCATGCTTGAAACATAGACATGCACACAGACACTCTATAGTGACGTACGCAGAAAATGTATGGACAAGGTGAATCTGATAATGTCAGTTACAGTGTTTAATATCAATGTTAGTCTCCCATTAGAATTCCAAACTGGTTAGGACATAATGGAAATGGCTTTACAAGTGAGCTTGTGTAATACGTTTGACCATCATTATTATATGAAAACCAGACATCCAAAATGGGTATAAATAGGGTTTAGTTGCAGATGCTGACAAGAAAATATCCTGTTTCCAGTATACCGCCTACAAACACACTTCTCTTCTTTTGTAGTTGATTGCTATTCTTACCGTGCTCTTCAAATATGCAGATCTGAAAGATGTACAGTGTATAAGATGGTTTCAATTCACAGCAACATTCGAGATATCAGAATCAGAAAGCCATTGCCATTAAAAGCCATATTTTACAGACTTGATCCATTTACATTTATATTTACATATGCATTTATTCATTTGGCAGACGCTTTTATCCAAAGCAACTTGCAAGTGAGGCAGAGTACAACACAAGCAAAAAGCCATACAAGGAGACAACTATATTAGAAGCAGGGCTGAGGTGCTGTTGAAACTTCCTTCACTCCCCTTATCAATCTAGACCATCCTGAAAATGGCAACATTTTTTCTACTGCCTCTCCCAACAAGGGGATGTGCTGAATGATGTAAGGAGGGAACATCAGAATAATGAAAATGGGATACAGCCCTGAGCTGCACACAGCCTATGTTGTTTGATTATATATATGTCACCACTAAGAGCAAACTGAAAGTGCATCATTAGGTGGATTGCTCCTGTAAAAGAAAGTATGATGACCAAACAATAAGTTGTAGCATTGACAAAACAGAGAAGAGTTTTAGCCAGACCGTATACAAATTCCTGCGCTTTGTATGAACACAGCAACAGATGAGATCGAGGCCAGTGTGTGTTACAGCTGTAGTCTGGGTTTGCAGCTGCTTTGGGTGGTTTAAGGTCGGCCAAGTGAAATCCTTGGCTGTAAAAAGGGTGCTCGGCCTTTAGGAGAAAGGGCAAGTGGTAGTTACATAACAGTGTCTGAGGCAACCCCCCCCCCCCCGGTTCTGTCTTTGCAGGCCCTGTGGTGCCCTATCTTTCCTGCACCATGTTTGAAAGGCAAGCTGAGAGCTCGTATATATTTTTTCACCCTTTAGTGGCCTATTGTCCGTTGGCATGTGAACACAGAGTTTGCCTGTCTCAAATTTAAAACAATAAATACCAGTTTCCATTCGGCTGGCCTTTCCAAACCGCTAGTCTGTAAATGCCTCCGTAAAGAGGCTCTCTTTGGTGCCCTTTTGCTTACATAGAAAACATTCTGTGAACCTGACACTGGCTGAAAAAGTCCTCAGGCTTAGGCTTGGACCTCTTTTTGCCTCAACAAAA